>NC_089998.1:13280000-13581500 GCF_036417845.1 Apteryx mantelli
TATTGGCACCTTAGCTGCTGGAGACCACAGCCCATGGAGTGTCCACTTTTCCAGTCCATCTTCCTTGGGCTGAGCCTGGTGGCAACACATTTCTATCAACTTCCTCTCTGGGAGCATGTGATTTACTGCCTCTAATAAAACCCTGCTGTGATCCAGAGTGCTCTTCCATGAGGCCCCTTCACCAGGGGCCTTCTCCTATCCCAGTTGCCTGCTCCTGACCCTGTCCTTGCATCAGACAAATGAGCAAGCCCAGCTGGCTAGCCAACAGAGAGCAAGTTGTTACTTCTGATGCCTTTATCTTCCACTCGTTCAGCAGACCAAGGTGAAGCAACCCACTGGCCCTGAAAGCACTGGGGGAGCACAGCAGAGGACAAGAACAGTCTAGGGCGGGACAGTCCTTCAGCAGTAGCCTGCAGGTAGTGTGTGTGGGCATAGCATGAAACAATTCCCAAAGGGTCTGATCCAGCTCAGAGCTCCTGGAGGTGAGAGGTGGTGGCTGAGACCCAAGTATGCCAGTCTAGGCTCAGATCAGCACCTCTCCCTTTCTGCTGCCCCAAGGAGGTGATACTGAGGTGCAATCTGTGCACCAAGGTTATCACTAATGATAGACATAGTCAACATAAAACTCCAAGTCACACTGGCCTTGAGCAGCGTCCAGGAAGTCATAAATTGTCCAGTTTGAATGGTGGATACACATCAAAGAGAATTAAACCAGTTTTTCAATCAGACTACAATATTGTTTCCCTATCTGGCTACTTTTTAAAAAAATAAATCCCATTGTCAGTGCCATACTGTTTAACATTTCTTAGGGCAGTAACGAGTCCTTCATGTTTTTATGGAGCTGTTTGATCATTTGTTCGAAGGGTGGCTTGGGCAACTTCTACAGAGCTGTCATGGGAACAAATGCGCTGGATGGACTGTACATGCCAGGAGCCATTCAATCCCCAGGACATTTCATTTGAGTTCAGTCCCTGCCAGTGCATTTCAAGCTGTGATCACAGGAGGACCCTATGTTAAAACAGCGCTAAGACCCAGGCACATCTAATACAAATTCTAGCATAACCCCTAATCGTTCCTCTTCTTTCAATCCCTTTGATGCGGTGATATCCAAACACTTTAAAGCCGCCAGTCCTAACAAGACCTTCTAGCTCTGGATTCAGCAATTGGCTGTGGCCAGAGTGGAGGGAATGAAAACAGCTCTGGCCTCACTGCTTTCCCCCTGAAACCTTCAAGACCTGGCTTCATGCTGGCTTAATCTTTGGGCCCTGAAGTTTTCTGCCCTGTGAAAGAAGGGTCTGGGCTGGATCCAAACAATGAGCCTGGGTCTGGCCTGTGAAAAAATTGTTTTCTTGGTAGTATTTAGCAATATCTCAGGACATTCCTGCTGCTACTGAAATGCCCTGGTCTCTCAGAGCACCTGCTAAGTGCTTTTTGTGCTAGCACACTAGCATCTCCACCAAATGTGGGACGAAGGTGAGCAGATAGATAGTATTTCTGAGCCCTGTTAAATCCACTGGCTGACTCAGATCATGCTGAAAACTAGCCCTCCTGGCAGCCCTGGGGCAGGTCTTTTGTTCTGGGTGTTGCCTGCAGCACTGCGGCTGAGGCTGTGTGGCACAGGGCTCAACTGGCTCCCTTGCAGGGATGACCTGAATTTGCCCAGCTGAACCACAAAGCCCTGAGAAATCACACGCTGCATCGGATATCTGCCGAGTTCCTTTCCTCACCTTGTGTATTTCTTGCATATCCTTCGGAGTTTGATGGGGACAAGGTGTTTGCCGCTCAGGCCAGCTTTAGTTTACAAATGAATATATCAACATTGTTCCTCATCAGCCAGGAATGCGCTTCCCTCCCTTCTCCCCCACCTTATCCCCATCCCCTTCCAAGCAAACTTCCTTCCTTGTGTAATCTGGATCGGAAACCTTGCTGCATATTTGAGCAGCTCAGAAAAAATCAGCTTAGCTTTCCCTGGTGTGACTGTGGCTTGAACTAGCACTGGTCAGTCCCTATCATAGCCAGCAAGTCATGGGAGGAGGAGGGTCGAGGTTGCCTGTCCTCTGTTTGGAGCACAGTGCAGAGGCTCTCTTCAATCCTGCCAATATGTGGGCATGACTTTCAGGCAAATAAGCTTCTATGCACTAGCCAGACACATTACTGCCTCACCGAGTGTCCTGCAGAGAGTTATGGCCATGTCACAGCCCCAAAAGCCCTGCCTCGACCCCAGGAACATCTCCATGGGGTGCTCACCCAACCCCCAGGCCAGGCCCCAGAGGCCATATGGAGTTTACAAAACAAGCAGTGGGGCCTGTGGGCTGATATACTCTGATCCCTGTGGCCACCGCAAGGGAAAAATAGTGCAGGTCAGTCAAATGAACGATCCTCAAGGACTGGATGGGGCTGAAGCCAAGCTGGTTTGATTCAAGTGTTCTGAACAGCAGAAGGCACATCATGCAGTGAGGTGCCCCATGGGTGGCCCGCCAGGCCAGGGAGCAGAGCACAGCTGGAGAACCCAGCATGCAGCCAAAAGCAGGAGCAGGAACATCTCCCCATCTCTGAGTGTGTCCAGTCTGGTGGTCTTTTGCCTGAACAGCGTTTTCCTGCTGTCAGAGATGGAGGCTGTAGGCAGAGTTTGAACATCAGAAGAGCTGAAGCATTTCCAGCAGGATAAGACCCGACACTGTGTAAGACTGATGAGGCTGATAACACAGGGCACTGAAACGACTAAATGGGCTGAAAGCCAAGCCACAGAGTGACAAGTGAATCTGCACAGGCAGCTTCCGAATCACTGCAGCCCCTACAAGGAGCTGGGGACCTCCAGCACTGGGGCCCGGCATGCAGGGATGCTCCCCCGTGTACATCCTCCCCCCGAGGACAAAGAGCAAATGCAGAATTACAACCACGCTTAAGTCTTGTGGCCAGCAACAGCGGCAGCCCCGTGGCAGGCTAGAAGGGGGCGAGCGCGCGGTGCAGCGTCCGAGGTGGCCTCCGCAGGGAGTGGCAGTTCCCAGCCTGGATGCCTGTGCTGCCCCCCGTGCAGCGCGGGGCTGGGCAAGCTCCCAGGAGGATGGAGGATGCCCAGGGCCTCTCCTTGTCCCCAGGGCTCTCCGCTCCCTGAGATGCAACAGCTTCCTGTGGGAGATTTGCTTGCAGGGGCTTGCTCTCTGCCAGCACTCCCTGGCAGCCTCAGCACTGCAGAGGCAGGAGGGGACCCACACACGGGCCCTTGTCGCCCCCCAGCATAAGGACAAGGTTTCTTTTGCAAACAGTTTCTGGCCTCAAGAGGTTTCTACATGCAGGGACGTAGCCTAGCCTGGGGTGCATTTTGGGTGTTGCTGCAGGCTTGCAGGATGTGGTGTGCTCTCGTCTCCCGGTCGGGGAGACCACGAGGCACGTCCCTTGTCCGTGCCCCCATTCGCCTCCCACTGCACACGGGGGCAGCTGGCAGCTCTCAGCGCCTCGGAGAGGAGGGTTTCCCAGTGCTTTCCCCGCGCCATCTCCTCTCTCGGCCCCCCTTCCCCTGCGGCTCCTTCTCTCACTGCCTTGATTTGGAAAGCAGCCACCTGCGGCAGGTCCCTGCCTCTCCTCCCTGCCACCCAAGCTGGCTGAAGGTGCATCCCCGTAAGGGAGAGCGTTTCCAACTACACGCTCTGAAACTGCAGCCGCGGCGCCCTGCGCCGGGCTGCCCCAGCTGCGTGTGGGCTGCCCTCTCCTCCCCACTTCCCCTCGGGACGGCTGGGGCAGGGACCATCGGCAGAGCCCTGCGTTTCGCTGCAGTGGCTCTGCTGACTGATTTGCAGAAAAGACGGGAGCCAAAGAGCCGGCCTGCCCAGCACTGGTCTGCGGCAGTTCCTGCACAGCCTTTGAGCTTCCTCCCGTCTCGCGCTGAGCCGAGACTGCGTGCAGTTTGATTTCTCGCTCGCTCGCTCTCTCTCTCTAGCCTTTTGCTGGGTCTCTGTGCTGGGAAGAAAAGCTCTCGTCTTTCCCACGCTCTCCGACACATTTTAATGAATTAAGTGGGGGCACGCCCCCTCGCCGCCTGCCCTGGATCCGTCCCCCCGGCTCTCCGGCTCCCTTCAAGGAGGCCTCTGGGGGTGGCTGGACTCTCGCTCCTCGTCCGTCTTGCCTGAAGGACGGGCACTGCCTGCTTTGCTTTCTGGAGAGGGCTCCGACATGCCCAGCCCAAAGTGCCGAGCCTGGCGCAACAGCGAGCAGCTCTGAGCCTCTCCTCCGGTGCCACCAGGAATTATAGTGGGAGGGCAGGGAACGGTCCCTTCTGATCTCGCCCTCAAACTCTCTGAAGCAGGGGAAATTCGGTCGTCGGTGCACTCGCTTCTGCGTTTCCCTGCATGACCGTTTGCTAAATGCATTACAGCGCTGCGCTCGTTTTCCCCTCCTCCCCCGGCCGTCTGCAGCACCGGAGCTCTCTGCGGCTTCCCCTGTTCTCAGAACAGAGCAGATAAATCACTGGGTGGGACTACTGGTTTTGCAAGGAATTACCGAGCGCCGGGTGAGGTGGAATGTCTCTTGGGGCCTTCAAAAGCGACTGCCACCACTCCGTCTGCAGCCCCGGTGCTCATCCCAGCCCGTCTGGCCACCTGAAACTCAAACTGGTGTCAGAAGGCTGGCCGGGCTCTCAGAGGGACGTAGCAATGCATCGAGCTCATCTCCGATTACCAAACTGAAACACAAATTGGAGCTGAAATGCACTGCTCAAAAATTGCCTTTTTTTTTTTTCCTTTCCTTTCTGGCTCTGTTCCCAAGCAGAGTCCTGCCCCCACCTGCCAGTAATGAATATTTGCATGGCTGGTTCCCTGCCGGAGTTGTTATTTTTCTCACCAGTGTCACTGGCAAATGCAGATTTGCTTGCAAGGATGTAACTCTGGCCAAGTCCCAGTCTGGGGAAGTGTGAGCAATTCCCAGTCTCCCACGGCTGGCTAAGTGCTAGAGAGCGCTTGACACCTTGCAGGATGCGGCCCATAATAGGCGCCAAGGCAGTTTGCACAAAATCAGCTGTTCTGGGGCATTTAAAAGTGGAAAGGATGGTGTGAGGTGGCACGAGCAGAGACGTGAAACCCAGCCTCCCCGGCAGCTACCTGCATGGCTTCCAAGAGCCAGTGGGGTGAGGGGGGTGCCTGGGATGGCTGGGCTCCAGCTCCAAGTGACCAAGGGGAAGGTGACACTGGCTGAGTGACCCCAAGTCTGGAAATGTGATGAAGCTTTTCCCATCCTGGGTATCACAACCAGGTGATACCCAGGTGCTAACGCAACGCCCGTCCAGCACAGGCAGGAGCAGCCAGCGCAACCCATTGCTTTCCTGGCTTTGCCACGCTGGCTCTGCAAAGCGGGAGGCAAATTCCTCCTCCACCAGGGATGCGGTGAGCACAGCGGGCCCCCTTGGTGACCTGCCCTGACGGGTGGCTTTTAACGTTGTGCTTATTTTACTACAAGGGCAGCTTTTACAGGCTGCCGTGGCTTGAGTGCACTGCCCAAACTTTGCACTGAGGTTGTTTGCATTACTCGGTTATGACCGGCCCTTGGGCACAGCTCAGAGCAAGGGGTGAGCTGTAACACCCTGTGAGTCACCGTGACTCACAGCACGTCCCTCCATTCACCCTGTATGGGAAGAGGAGACCAAGGACTGCCGCTCATGTCCCCCAGTGCCACCACAACTGCGTTGATGGGGGTGCAGAGCCACTCTCTCCTCCCTGGGCAGTGCTCTCAGGAGAGGGATGGCGGAAGCAGAAAGAGGCTCCTCTTCACTGTCCTCGGATGAAAGAGGCCTTTGCACCCACATGAATCCCAACAGCACATGCCCACCACCAAGTCCTGCGTTAGGGGACACTGACGTTTGCCAGGGGCTGAGCACACAGCCCTACAAAGCAGCAAGGCTCACCTTCCCCAGCGCTGCGAGGTCTCTGTGTGTCAGTGCACAGGGGGTTACTCTGAGAAAAGCTGTACAGGCACAGGAGACCAAAATGAGAGCACCTACAGCCCAACCGTGATAGCAAGCACAGTACTTTCCTGGCCCCAAGCCCTGCAGACTTTTATCTCATTGAACACCTCACCTTCAATGTTAAAATGAGGGGCTTCAACCTGCTTGTGTTAGAAAGACGTGATTCAGAGAGCTCTGGCTGTGGGAAAACCAGACAGGGTGAGATCAGACAGGGATGGATGGGAACGGGGATGGCGATGAGGTTGGGAGGAACCAGCCTTAGGGGATGGGCTTAGGAAAGTAGGCCCTTTGGGGAGCAGAAGCAGGGGCTGCATTGGCGACAGGGCAACAGAGCATGGAGCAGGCAGCCACTAGCTCACACTCACTTCGCTACCGGCGTAGACTTCTTCTGTCACAGCAAGAGCTGCTTTTGCTGGCTGGGTGGCCTGGGTGGCATTGCTGAGTTCATTACAGCCAAAATCAGGCTGTTTTAACCTCTTCGAACAAATAAGCAGGACCTAGTGAGGATAAAGCACAGGAGTTCCCAGCTCCAACCACCCTGTCCCCAGCACACCCTGCTCCCTGTGCCATTGCTGAGGCAGCCTGTGGGTGGCACAGCATGGCACCTCACCTGCCGTGGGGCCAGCCCTCCAGCTTGCCCAAGCCAATGCGGAGGTTTTTCCTTGCAGTTGGGCAGCATCAAGAGGGGGGCTTAAAGAGTGAGAAACCAGTGAAGGGGCCAGGAGCTGAATGTTGGCCACCAAGATCCTCATTCCCAGCCCCAGCCCTAGCAGTGCCCTCCCTCCTCTGGGCTGGCCAAGCTGGATGCTCTGATGGGTATCCATCCCAGCTGCGGGTATCTCAGAAGTTGCTCTACATGGAAATGCCACCGAAAAATGCCAAGGTGTAAGTCATCTGAAGGTCATTCTGCCCCAAGCTCACGGCAAATGCCCTCCCCTGCTGTCCAAAGGCCCCTTGTGCCTGGAAGAGGTGGGAGGGAAGCATGATGGATGCTCTGATAGCAATGAGATGGGATCTTCTAGCAAGACCCAGCTGTTTCTTGGCCATGGCATATTTCATCCAAGTGCTTTCACTTGATTTGGCCAGGATTTGGCATCTGGATGAGTTTTTCCCCCAATTCCCATCTCATCCCAGAATTGATGCACTGGCATGGCCAGCTAGAAGAAAGCTGACATGACAGCAGCTTGTTGGCCAGCTGCAAAGGTCCTCAGCTCACATGGGTGGCCACCACAGTGCTGGCATCACCTTGTTTTACAACACACTCCTTCCTTCCTTAATGCATTCCTCGCTACGCTACACTTCAGCAGACCAAATGCCCTAAAGACATCTCAAGTGGCCTTCCCGGGGAGGTGCCAGTTTCCCGTTTCTCGCTGAACCTGTACCATTTGCTCTCCACAAGGGCCAAATGGAGCACATTAAGGGCTCTGTTCTTCACAGCAGCCAGATGGAGAGACACAAGGCGATGTTTTCGATGAAGCAGTTATTAGTCATCATAGGTAAGCAGAGCTGGGAACCAGGAGTGTGGGATTCGGGGCTGGGATCTGTTGTGGCAAGAGCAGGACAGCCTTTGAAAATGCTGTTGGGGGATGTCAAGCAAACCAGAGATCACAAAATGACCCAGCACCTGTCACTCAAACACATATTTGTTTGATGCCACATTTGGGGCCATTTCCAGCCTACTTTCAGTGCCCATATTTTCCAGCCTCGGGAGTCAGCAGCTCCTGCACTTCCATACCCAGCGATTCAGTCGTTTGCTTTGAAACAGATTTGATTCTAGATAAAGCCCCTGTGACTGAGCGATACTGAATCACTGCCGGGGCCGGCTGGTGATCTGGCTCAGCCATCGAGTTCCCATCCACCTCTGCATCAGAAGGTCGATGCAGGCTTAGTCTTCCCTCTGCACAAATAAATCACACTCGCAAATCTCCAAATGGTCACCAAACACCCTCGATACAAACAGTTTAAGCACGCTTAGCATTCCTGAAGGATAGGGCAGATCCCACAAGGTTGCGGTTTTCCCTGTTTCTGGCCACGCACTTGGTCTGTGGACCTTCCTGATTTGCTTGCAGGAAGATAAACCTGCACCTGAACGGTGTCACTCTCGCCCAAGACAGTGCTCTCCCAGGTGGCAAGGGAGACTCGGCGGCCCTGGTCCAGTGCAGGTGCCCTGAGATTGGGTTTCCCGGTTGGTCTCTGCACCCCCAAAAGGCCAAACTCCGAAAGACAGGATAATCCCCCCAAATTGGAGGACTTCTTCAAAAAACCACCTGAGCAATCACAGCCTGCGTGGGGCTGCAGGACCTGTTTTCATCATGCTAACAAGCCTCCTGCTACCAGGAGACCAGTTTTCTGTGGATTGAGGAGGTATTTGTGGGACGCAGGCAGAGCTCCGGTTTTAGGAAAGGGGGGTCGGGCACCCAGGGGTGCTGTCCGGGCACGGAGAGGCCCCAACAGCGCTGGGGAGGGTGGAACTGGAAAGGGGAGATGCTCTCCCGGGGCAGCCCGGGACGGGGAGCCCGGCGGCGGGGCCGACAGCAGCGCCCGAGCCCGGAGCGGCTCCGCACGTCTGTGCGGTGGTGCCCCCTGCCTGCGGCGAGCGCCGCCGCCGCCGCGCCGAGCCCTGCCGAGCCGGGCCGTGCCGAGCCGGGCCAGGCTACACCGAGCCGAGCCGGGCCGTGCCGAACCGGGCCAGGCTACACCGAGCCAAGCCGGGCCGGGCCGGGCCGGGCCGGGCCGGGACAGGCCGAGTTGGGACGAGCCGGGCCGGGCCGGGCTATGCCGGACGGAGCCGCGCCGAGCCGAGCGGGGCCGATCCGGGCTCTGCAGAGCCGGGCCGGGCCGAGCCGAGCCGAGCTGGTCCAAGCCGAACCGAGCCACGCTGACGAGCGGGGCCGATCTGGGCTCTGCAGAGCCGGGCCGAGCCGAGCCGAGCCCTGCGCGCCGCCCCTCCGCGGCCGGGCGCAGCCGGCAGCCCTGACCGACCCCCAGCCCCGAGCCGGGCGCGGCCGCCACCGGGCCGGACCCGTCCCCGCGGCGGCGCCGCTGCCCCCTCCCCGCACCGCCGCGGCGCTCTTGGGGGCGTGGCCGCGGCCAGGCAGCCCCGCCCCCACTGCACGAACGTTCCCCCCATTCCTCCCCCCCCACCCCCCGCGGCGGGGCGGCACCCAATCAGCGCGCGCTCGGCGCGCCCCGCCCTCCGGCGCGGGCGCGTCACGGCCGTGCTATTGTTATGCAAATAAAAGGCTGGGTAAAAGGCGCGGCGCGGGGCCGGCTCCGCTCCAGAGAGGCCCGGGGCGCGGCGGCGGCGGCGGAGCGGCGGCGGCGGCGGCGAGGCGGAGGCGGGCGATCCGCGGGAGCAGGGCCGCTGTCCGCCGGGAGCCCGCGTGCCGCCGCGCACGGATGCGCGGCCGCGCGGGGTAGCCGCAGCGGCGGGCGGGGCGCCCCGCGGGGTCGGCGCCGCTCCCCCCGCGCCGTCCATGCGCAGCCGCGCCGCGGCGGCGGGCAGGCGGCGAGCGGCGGCGGCGGCGCGGCGGGGCCGGCGGGCAGCATGAGCCAGAGCGAGGTGTCCACCTGCTCGGCGCCGCCGAGCCAGCGCGTCTTCCAGGAGGCGGTGCGGCGCGGCAACACCAAGGAGCTGCAGTCGCTGCTGCAGAACATGACGAACTGCGAGTTCAACGTGAACTCCTTCGGGCCCGAGGGGCAGACGGCGCTGCACCAGTCCGTCATCGACGGCAACCTCGAGCTCGTCAAGCTCCTCGTCAAGTTCGGCGCCGACATCCGCCTGGCCAACCGCGACGGCTGGAGCGCCCTGCACATCGCCGCCTTCGGGGGCCACCAGGACATCGTCCTCTACCTGATCACCAAGGCCAAATACTCCGCCGGCGCCCGGTGATGCCGCGGGGGGCCGGGGCCGCGCGCTGCCCCCCGGCGCCCGCCCCGCCGCGCGCGCCCCCGCGCCTCGGCGCCTCCCTGCGCTGCGCGTGGCTCTCGTCGTTGTTGTTGTTTTCGGTTTTTTGAAAGGTTGTGTGTGTTTTTGTTTTTGTTTTTAAATGTCAAAGCTGCTTGGACTCCATGTTTTTGTTTTTTGGCAAAGAAATTTGGGGCCCCACAAAGATTTACTGAAAAAAAAACAAACCCACCATTTACCTTCTTTTTTTTTTTCCCCCCCCCCAAGGGTTGTTTTCCTACTGTAATTTTTTTTTCCATCTACCTCGGCTGCACTCACAGTATTCACAGTTTCAGTTTGACATCTGGTCAGATGCTTTAAAATGCTCCCTTCCCTTTCCCCGGTAATATTTAATCCTTTTCTCCCCTGTCCCTCTAACTGGTGTGGTGGCCTGTCCCTTGATTTTTAAAGTATTCTGGCTCAGAAATGAATTCATTTCAACACTTCCTTAAAAACCAAGCCACATTACTCCTTTAAAAACCGAGTGGTGCTTTTTTCCCCCCTGCCCTCTTAACGAGTAAAGATGCAAGCTCTGAACTCTCCGCGCGAGGCGACGCAGTGGTGTCCCCGAGGACGGGGCAGGTGGCTCCCAGACGGCCTCAACCCTTTCTCCCTAGTGACAGTGGAAGAGTGTTTCTCCTTTTGCAGTCTTCTCACAGTGTTTTCCTACTGTTAATTTTTTGAGGCAACTCTATTGGAATATGACAGACACATTTTTCTTACCCTGCCTGATTGGGTTTTCTTTTTTTTTCTCTTTTTTTTTTTTCCTCCTGGTTTGATTTTTTTTTTTTTGGGTGTCCGAAGAAAGTCTGCATCCTCACCTGATTCTTGAATCCATTTAGCACACGTGAGATCACAGGAAAAGACATTTAATCCTTCTATTTTTTTTTTGTGTAAAGAGGGATTAGCAAATCCTGAACTTTTTTCTTTTAAAAAAAGTGAAATAAACTCTAGAGGCAGAGGATTTGCTTTTGCACAGAAAAGGGCCGCGAGCGCTCTCTGCTGTCTAGAGAGATGCCTGAAAACTACTGAGAAATAGTTTGGGAACTTTTTTCTTTTGGTGAAACTTGGATAACACTTCTCAATGCAGAATGATTCATTTGACTTGTATAGATTCACCTGCCTTTTATATTATATATATGTCTAAATATATATATTTATAAAAGAAAGGGAGGAAGAAGAGAAAGCCACCCTAAATCGCATTTTGAAGTGACTGCACGTATAATCGCAATGCTGCTTTTTATTGCTATGGCACAAGAACATCCATTTGGAAAATGCGGAAAATTTCAGAAGTCTCCTTTCTCCCACTGGTCTTTCATCCCTCTTATATTCGTCTGCACTAAAAACAACCATATCACTGCCATCTCCCTGCTCTTTCCTTTCTTACTCCCTTTATCCAAACCATTACAATTAAAAAAAAAAAATAGTTACCTGCTGGTTTTTTTGGTTGTGTCTTAACTATTTATCATGTATGTATATATTTGTGGGTGAAGTTTGTGAGCCTGGTTTTGTTTGAAGCTGGTGGTGAGTGTTTCAAAATATGGTTTGGGAATTATGCTTTTTTCCTAGTCTTAAAACTAAAAACTTGAGTCTGCCATTGTTATTTCCCATTGCACTGAATATTCTGCTTTGTTTCTGATGGTTTCACCTGCAGGTTTTTTTTGTTTTTTTTTTTTTTTTGCTTCAACAATTTGAGATGATTAAAAAGCTCCAGATTTAAAGAAGAAAAAGGAAAAAAGCCCTTTTGAAAGTGTCTACTGTTAATGCTGTAACTTGCGAGGAACTGCTTTGTTGAAATCTTTTTCTGTGAGCATTGAAGGTGTTGTTAAGCACTTCCATTGGTGCTTCTGTGTAATAGTTACGGGGTGGGAACAATATCTTTTCTAGAGAGGTTTTATTATGGTTACCAGATGGTTGCACATTTTTTTTTAACTAAATGGATTTGCCACAATGAAATGTCATAACATTTATGACATGATATTAAAAAAAAGTGTATTTTAAAGCCAAGTTCTAGATGGATTTTTAAAAAAGAAATCTTGGTTATAAACCCAGTCTAAAGGGAGCTCTGTCCAGTGTTGTAAAGACAACATAATGTAACCCATATTTATATTTTTATAAAATACCTATTAAGACTGTGAATCTCCTGTGTGAATTGCTGAGTGAGTTTAAGAAAAGTATTGTTCCTTTCCAGCTTCCTGGAGCTTTAGACACGCTGAGATTTTGGAAATTGTACGTCGGGGAAGGGGGTTTGCTCTGAAATTGAGAGTTGATGTATTTTTACATCCCTTTGTATTTTACTGAAAAGCTGCTGCCCTTCCTAGTCCCTAGAGTTTCAATTTTCTATGCAACCCCCACACCCCGTCTCTCTTTATCCTGAGAAGTAAAAGGGATGCAGATTGATTCAAATTGAAATGAGGGTCCCCCCCACCCCCCTTGTTGGCTCATAGTGCTGCTGACCCTTCACGCCAAAACGGGGAGTACAAGAAAAGAGGCAGGTGGGGGAGGCTCTTTCGTGCATGACTGGTCACCTTACGGCAGTCATCTTTTTAATTATTATTATTATTTTTGTAAGAAGAATATATTGATAATGTCAGTGAAATAAGCAGACATTGAAGCTGATGCACAGATTGCTCCAGAAAGGAGTTTTTCTGTAGATTTTTCTTTAGATGCAAATACCTTTTTTAATTATGTTAATTAATGTTAAGAATTTTTAGGCTTATATTGAAGCTGTATGTGGGTCACTATATGATCATTTCTAACTGGATAAAGTCTGTACAGTACAGCATATTCCTGAGTGTATGATATAGACGTGTAGCCCCAGAGTGCGAAATTTATAAATAAATTTTTCATTGATCTTTTTATAAAAAAAAAAGTCGCTTTTTTGTTTGTTCTTTTCCCTGCACGGTTGTCGATGGAGCTGTGGTTTTAGGAGTGTGACAGTCCCCCCTGTCCCGGGGACAATGTGTTTGCTAGAGGCTCTGGGGGTAAAACACTGGGGAGAAGCGGGCCACCGGCCTCGACATAGATGTGTGACGGGGGGTGTCTGGCTGAGTCCCATGGGTCTTGATTTTGGCATGGCGTGTGCCAAGCTGGCTGCTGCAGGCTGCCTTAGCCAAGTTTGGGTTCCCGGGGTGGCCCCAGTGCTGCCCTCGCTGGTGGCCATTTGGTTTGGATGTCCCCATCCCAGCGTTCATTGCTGGTCCTCGGTGGGAAAGGTGACCCAGCAGCTCTTCTGGCATTAAATATATCCCCCAAAGGGTTGCTTGCGTGGTAGCTGGGGCGGTTTCGGCACAGTCCTGAAGTCTGCAGGCTGTGCTGCCCCCTCCTATCCCCTGGAGAAAATGCCCTGTAGGTCTGGGTCCTGCAGCATGCTGATTTTCTCTATTCCAGCCCTATGTCCACACATGCCAATCACTCATTTATAGACACGTGGATGAGGACCCTGGAGTGCCCGGGCTTAGGCTGAGGTCCAGTATCAGCCTAAGTATGCAGGGTTTAAGACATTAGTAAAAACAAGATGGGGAGCAAGGTGCGAGACCTGCAGCCAGGCTCTCCGAGGCTAACCCATGGGGTGTCTCCCAATGGCAGGAATCCCGGGCCATGGAAACGCATAATCTGCCAAATGCTGCCCCAGCCTTGTTAGCAGTGCACCAGGATGGCTCACTGCGAACCTGTCTGATTTTTTTTTTCCTCCGTTGCACCCTAGCAAGGGTTTGAGGTGGCTCAGCCCTCTCTCAAGCCCTTGGGCTGTGATGATGGGTGATGTCCATTTCGAAATTGCTGTCAGATTGATGCAGTTGGTGGCTTCAGGTGTCAGCAAAGCTCAGGGACTCTGTAGGAGGAGGACATGGGATGTGGGTATGTGGCAGTGGAGACATCTGCAATCCCCTCACACGACTAAGAGCAAGACAGTACCCAAATGTGGGCCGAGCTCTGCATCTTTGGATGCTTTCCAGGTAGGATTAGGCTGGTCTGAGGAAATGGGAAGAACAGAGACAGCCCAATGCCTTCATATGCTGGGTTCCTTTCCCAAAGCTTGGGCTTGCAAAGGCAGGGCATGGAAGAGAGTCTTGGTCATTGTCAGGAATGGGCAATTGTGATCAGACTTTTTCCATGTTGATAATTTGGGGGGATTTTGAAACTCTTCAGATCCTTGGGAAATTTCTGGCATGCCCAGCTCGGTGCCTGGGTGAGGATCCTTGCCTATGTGGAATAGGCCTCCAGGAATAGAGTCCTGTGAAGGCAGAGGAAAGGAGCCCCAGCAGAAAAGCCTGGCATGGGACAGCACAGGCGTGATCTCCCTGATCCTGGTGTGACCTCGCTGAGCTGGCTGGCCTTCCTCCATTTTGCCGAGGCCTGAGCCCCAGGCCCTGCTCTAGCTCTCCATCCAGGCACCAGAGTGCATCAAGCTGGGATGGGTGCTGGGATGCAGCCATCTCCACCAGCATGCTCTGGGGACCACCCATGCCACAGCCCTGTGTTGAAAAGATGGGCGTGAGCTGACCTGGCTGGTTTTTAGCAGGAAAAAAAAGCTCATACCAAAAACACCAGTCCCAACAGCTAGTCTTTACTGCCTGGGATCTCTAAGCAGCAATCTGATGGGGCCAGGTCTGGGGGCTGCATGTGCAGGGTGGCCAGGCAGCACAGGCTGGTGAACGCCACTTCGCTTTCTTGCCGTGGTACAATTTGATCCCATTTGGGCCCTGTGTGATACCGATCCTCCCCTAGCAGGACCCACAGGATCTGGAGCCGGCTCTACAGAGGCGATCTGGAGAGCCAGACACAGCTCCAGGCTGCCCTGCTTGGGGAGTGCCCCGCGTGCACGGGGCAGCATGCACCAGTGATGCACCACTGGCTCTAGCATCACTTTGACACCCATGGATGCGAGCAGTGCCCCCTCTTGCAGTGAGGTACGCTGAGCGGGACCCCGTCACGAGAGGGAAACTGAGGCCTGGACCAGCTCAGAAGAGTCCTGTAAGCCAAAGCCCCACAGCACTGGTCCCCTGAGCCAGGCACTGGTAACAGGAACCTATCAAGGTAAAGGCACCACCAAATCTCCCACCATCACGTTGCTGTGCCAGGACCAGGGGAAGTTGCAGGGTTACACCAATGGGTGCTGTCACCAGTTCACCCCATGCCACTTTCCTCCTGCAGGCTGGCATATGTCCCCTGCACCGTGCCTTGTTTTCCCTGCTCATAAGCCTGTGATTTCCTAGTCCCTCGGTCATCACAAGCCACCACTGAAGAGCCCTGCCTGTCCTCCCAAGGCGGTGGCAGCCTGGGGACAGAGTGGGATGGTAGGAACCACCGAACCCTCCAGCCAATGTGAATGACTGAGTGCTCAGAGCAGTACTGCTGCCTCCCTCCTGTGGCAGGGACCCTCTGGGCGCTGTCGCTAAGCCCGGCAGTGAGATGGACGGGTGACATTGCCATCCTCTCCCATTTGGGCGCTGCCCTGAGAAGTCCTCTCTCCCCAGGCATAAGCAACAGAACCATGGCAAAAAAATTATCCCAGTGTTGGCTCTTTGTTGCCACCGAGGGCAACCCAGGGCTCAGCCCAGCCCAGCCCAACCCCACTGCTTTGCTTCCTTCACCTTGTCCTAGGGCTTTTAGCCAGCTGGTCCACATTGGCCAAGACCTGCAGGAGGGCTCGTGTTGCCCAGTTTTCCAAGGAGCGTTTCTGCACAAACTTTGTCTCTCCCCAAGCAAACGAACAGGCTGAAGCCTCGGCAGAGCCCCTTTGCAGGGGATTTCGGCTGGGCGGTGAATACAAATTGCGCACCCCTGGCTCCAAGCCCAACATTGAAGAAGCTATGCTGCACTGCGGGCTTGCACGTGCGCGGACTCCAGGGCAGCCCAGAGCAGCGCGGGAAGTGGCCGCCTCTTGTCACACAGAGGGTGAGAGCGCAGCTGATCCGCACCAGCGTGGCTGTGGGACGGTGAAGAACGTGGGGCTGGCAGGGTTTGATCCCTCGGACTGGGCTGTGAGGTGCCAGGAGCAGCAGAGAGTGACTGTGCACAGTGCCGAACTCCTTGCTTAGACTGTCGCCACCCTGCTCTGCAGCTCTCAACACTAAAGAAACCCAGTCCAAGAAATCTAGGAACTCCAAAGTGCTGGGTTTTTTTTTTCTTCCCCTTTTCTATTTTTGTTCCAATAAAACAAAAATAATTGGAACGTTTCGTGTCGTAAGCACATTCTTCTGGCATTTTTGTGTCCCTGGCCGCGTGTTATTGTCCGCCAGCCACATTACGTAGGTTCTGTTGTTCCAAGAGAAACCAAAGAAAGAATTTGAACTTTCAAGTGCTTCCTGCCATTGTCTTTTGCTTTTGTTTGTGCTACTGACTCCAAAACAGATGGATCAGTCTCCCCTCAGTCCACAGGGGTGATGGGAAGTCAACGTAGCCTGGAGAAGTTTGACAGCTTTGTCTTCTGTTATATTCCCCTTCATTCGTCAAGCCTAGACATCAGAGCTGAATCAAACAACGCATATGGATGGGGGGGCGGGGAGGTGGGATTTTATTTGAATTTCAGGGAGCTTAACACAGTAAGTAATGAATGAGAAAGAAAGACTGCGAGCGAGCAAGCGAGAGGGGAAGGGCTGTAATCAAAATTCAGTACATTTTAAATAGATGCTTTGTTGGGCATTTGTATGACTATGATAATGCCACAGCCTGGAGATCCGAATAGGAGTTACCTTTTTAAAAAATCACAATTGACTACTGTTCAGTGTCAGGGAGGAGATGGGGGCTCAGTCTAGCTGTTTCAGGGTGCCCTTGTTTCCAGTCTTAATATTCTGCCACTTCTTGATGCTTTCTGGACTAGATTTCCCACTATCAGGGTAAAAACCCCACTGCATGGGAATAATGGGGCTGACGGGGCACTACTGTCAGCGCAGAGACCGCAGGAACGCTAACGAGTGAGAGCATGTTGCTGCAAGACCTGCTGTCTGTGCTTCATGGGACATTCTTAGTTTCAATCCACTCTGTTGCTGACCCAAAGTTCCTGTGGTGTTTGGTACAGGAACTCATCCAAATGTGCTGAGCTTGGCTGCAAAGGTCCAGACTCTCAGCAATCCCTCCCAGGCCTGGGTTGATGCCTGGTCCACACTGTTCCCAGGACACAGAGCCTTCTTCTTCCCGCTCCACTTCAACCCAGCTCTTCCTACTGCATCATCAAACCTCCTGCCTTGCCAGGTGGTGGATACAGGGCAGGGTTCAGAGTCGAAATCCTGTGCCCTACCAGTGGGAGCAGAGCCTGGGACAACGTCTATCTGGTCATCACAGGAACCGCAAGCAGCTCCTCCGGTGGCAGCGTGAGCATCCCAGAGAATGATACTGCTTCATTGTGCCAGGCAGGAGAAGTATCTTTTTCCCTTCCTAATAATTCTTCAGCTGTTGTGTCCTAATGCTGCCATGGGCACCCATCACAGTTACCCTCCCTGGGCCCCTGCAGCCTAGCAAGAGGGTGCATAGGAAGAGGTCATCATCTCTGTCTCACACAGATGTGGCAAGCTGAGATGTGACTGCGATGCAGTTTTTGTCTTCTTCGTGTTAACAGCTTATCTTCCTACTAAACTTGACCTTAATAAGATGTCCAAGCAGGGCAACATCATGGTTTGGCTTGTTTGGGAAGGGCAGTGGGTAAGGCCTGGAGAAGTGCAAGATTTGTTGGATGGAGGGATGGAGGGATGGATAGAGGAAGGGATAAAGGGAAAGCTGGGTGGCTGGAAGGATGTCATGATGCAGGGATGACTAGGGCCACTGCTTGCGCTGGAAACTCTTCATTCAGCCTGAATCCTCCACACATACACTTGATACCTCTCTGTAGCTGGCAGCAATATCTGTGGGCAGTCCAAGGCAAGACTCCTGCAGCAGTGCTGACCACTGCAAGTTGGCAGCTCCTGGCCTGGCTGGGCTGGAGCTGCTGTGCTGCTGCTTTTTAGGAAGATGCCCCCCCTCCCCTCCTAACGTACATCCTCATTCCCCACCACATGTGATTTCTTCCTGGCCTGAACAGCAGCCCTGGCAATTCTTAGGAGTGCTGAGAGGCACGGAAACATAGACAGGAGCATTTGCTGGCCACTTCACCTCTTCCATTGTGCATGGCCAACCACCTCTGTGGCAAGGTGGGCTGTCCTCAGTCGCAGACAGCACTTACACCCACTCACTGATGCATCCTTGTCTCTGATTCAGCAGGGCATGAATCTGCTTCATATTTAGCCCAGGCAGGACACTGTAAGTGTGCCTGGCTCTGCCAATTCATCCATCCGCGCCTGTCTTCTGGCGGGTGCCAATGCTAATGGAGGAGTGGAGGTCCCTGTTAAAGAGCCCAAGGGATGGTGACATCTGAGTGCAGCCACTGCCAGATTGAAGCAAGACACTCCGGTATAACCCAGAGCAGGGGCAGGGTTAGCCCAGCTGCATGTGGGCTTGTGTACCCCTGTTTGAAGGGGACATTGGCCAGGAAACTGCTGCCAACCCTGTCAAGTTTCTGCAATGCTTTGATAGGGCACTCAGCCATGCCAGCCTGAGCCTTCACACACTGGGCCCAACTGCTCAGTGCCTGGCATCTTAGCCCAAATGCAGTTTGTGAGCCGATGCACCCTGAAATCCAGCCTTGCCACACGAGCAGATTCCAAGCGCTAAATTAATTCTACAGCTAAGGAGAGCCTCTACCTGTAAATGGCACTGAGGTCTTCTTTCAGCCCAAGGATTGCACTGCAACATCAGTTTAGTTTTTTTTTTTCTGGCTGAAAAATCACTTCTCACCAATTCCCGGTCAAAAGCAATGTTATCACATATAATACAATTGCACAGATGGACTCTGAATGTGCTCCCACCTCTCCCAGGTTTTCTGCACCGGACCAAACCTCTGCCCACTTGTCCCTCCTTGCTTGAGAGTTCTCACTGGGACATCTCATTTTGGGGGCAGCCTTGGCTGCAATGACCATGAGATGGTGGAGTTCAGGATCCTGTGAGAAGGAAGCAGGGCAAAAAGTAGGATCACAACCCTGGACTTCAGGAGAGCAGACTTGGGCCTCTTCAGGGGTCTTCTTGAAAGAATCCCGTGGGATATGGCCCTAGAAGGGAAGGGAAGGGAAGAGGGGTCCAAGGGAGCTGATTAATATTCAAGGCTCACCTTTTCCAAGCTCAAGAACGGTCCATCCCAATGAGCAGGAAGTTGAGCAGAAGGGGCAGAAGGCCTGCGTGGATGAACAAGGAAATCCTGGAAAAACTCAAACAGAAGGAGGATGTCTACAGAAGGTGGAAGCAGGGACAGGCCACTTGGGAGGAATATAGGGCCGTAATACAAGTATGCAGGGATGCGACTAGGAAGGCCAAGGCCCATTTGGAGTTGAATTTGGCAAGGGCTGCCAAGAACAGCAAGAAGGACTTCTTTAAATACATCAGGAACAAAAGGAAGACTAGGGAAAATGTGGACGCGCTGCTGCATGAGGCAGCAGCCCAGGTGACAAAGGATACAGAGAAGGCAGAGTTACTGAATACCTTCCTTGCCTCAGTCTTTACTGCTAAGGCCAGCCCTCAGGAATCCCAGACCCTGGAGACAAGGGAGAAAGTCTGGAGAAAGGAAGACTTTCCCTTGGTGGAGGAGGATTGGATTAGAGATCATTTAGGCAAACCTGATATCCACAAGTCCATGGGCCTGATGGGATGCACCCCCAAGTGCTGGGGGAGCTGGTGGATGTCATTGCTAGGCCACTCTCCATCAACTTTGAAAGGATATGGAGAACAGGAGAGGTGCCTGAGGACTGGAAGAAAGCAAATGTCACTCCAGGCTTGAAAAAGGGCAAGGAGGACCCCGGGAACTACAGGTCAGACAGTCTTACCTCGATCCCCGGAAAGGTGATGGAACAGCTCATCCTGGATGCCATCTCTAAGCATGTGAAGGACAAGAATCACAAAATCACAGAATCACAGAATCACAGAATCACTGAGGTTGGAAGGGACCTCTGGAGATCATCTAGTCCAACCCCCCTGCTCAAGCAGGGTCACCTAGAGCACATTGCACAGGATTGCATCCAGGCGCATTTTGAATATCTCCAGAGAAGGAGACTCCACCACCTCTCGGGGCAACCTGTTCCAGTGCTCTGTCACCCTCACAGTGAAGAAGTTTTTCCTCATGTTCAGGTGGAACTGTCTGTGTTTCAGTTTGTGCCCGTTGCCTCACGTCCTGTCGCTTGGCACCACTGAAAAGAGTCTGGCTCCATCCTCTCGACACCCTCCCTTTAGATATTTGTATACATTGATAAGATCCCCTCTCAGCCTTCTCTTCTCCAAGCTAAACAGGCCCAGCTCTCTCAGCCTTTCCTCATAAGAGAGATGCTCCAATCCCCTAATCATCTTTGTAGCCCTTCGCTGCACTTGCTCCAGTAGTGCCACATCCCTCTTGTACTGGGGAGCCCAGAACTGGACGCAGTACTCCAGATGTGGCCTCAGTAGGGGTGAGTAGAGGGGGAGAATCACCTCCCTCGACCTGCTGGCAACACTCTTCCTGATGCACCCCAGGATAAGAAGGTGATCAGGAGTAGCCAGCGTGGATTCACAAAGGGGAAATCATGATTAATGAACCTGATAGCCTTCTACAATGGGATGACTAGCTGGGTAGATGAGGGGAGAGCAGTGGATGTTGTCTACCTTGACTTCAGCAAGGCTTTTGACACTGTCTCCCATAACATCCTCATGGGTAAGCTCAGGAAGTGTGGGCTAGATGAGTGGACAGTGAGGCGAATTGAAAACTGGCTGAATGGCAGAGCTCAGAGGGTTGTGATCAGCAGCGCAGAGTCTAGTTGGAGGCCTGGAGCTAGCGGTGTCCCCCAGGGGTCAATACTGGGTCCAGTCTTGTTCAACTTATTCATTAATGACCCGGATGAAGAGACAGAGTGCACCCTCAGCAAGTTTGCTGACGATACAAAACTGGGAGGAGTGGCTGATACGCCAGAGGGCTGTGCTGCCATTCAGAGAGACCTGGACAGGCTGGAGAGGTGGGCAGAGAGGACCCTCATGGCGTTCCACAAAGGCAAATGCAGAGTCCTGCACCTGGGGAGGAATAACCCCATGCACCAGTACAGGTTGGGGGTTGACTTGCTGGAAAGCAGCTCTGTGGAGAAGGACCTGGGAGTGCTGGTGGGCACCAGGTTAACCATGAGGCAGCAATGTGCCCTTGTGGCCAAGAAGGCCAATGGTATGCTGGGGTGCATCAGGAAGAGTGTTGCCAGCAGGTGGAGGGAGGTGATTCTCCCCCTCTACTCAGCCCTGGTGAGGCTGCAGCTGGAGTACTGTGTCCAGTTCTGGGCTCCCCTGTACAAGAGAGACATGGCACTACTGCAGAGAGTTCAGCATAGAGCTACGAAGATCATTGGGGGTCTGGAGCATCTCTCTTATGAGGAAAGGCTGAGAGAGCTGGACCTGTTTAGCCTGGAGAAGAGAAGACTGAGAGGGGATCTTATCAATGTATACAAAGAAAGATCTAAAGGGAGGGTGTCAAGAGGATGGGGCCAGACTCTTTTCAGTGGTGCCCAGTGACAGGACAAGAGGCAACAGGCACAAACTGAAACACAGGAAGTTCCATCTGAATATGAGGAAAAACTTCTTTATTGTGAGGGAGACAGAGCCCTGGCACAGGTTGCCCAGAGAGGTTGCGGAGTCTCCTTCTCTGGAAATATTCAAAACCCGCCTGGACGTGATCCTGTACAACGTGCTCTAGGTGACCCTGCTTGAGCAGGGACGTTGGACTAGATGATCTCCAGAGGTCCCTTCCAACCTCAGCCATTCTGTGATTCTGTGATCTCAGCACAACTAAATCTCTGCAAGTTGGGGGCAAGGGCCCATGTTGCAGGAGCAGTGTGGTGGCTTGCCAGACACCCGATTTTCTGAAAGCATCTTTATTAATGCCTAAAACACTCAGTCATCCCAAGGTCTCAGCCGCATGGGGAAGGAGCAACGATGACGCAGGGTCAGGGCTCCCTGAATGCCTGCAAAGAGTGGGGAGCAGGGCTGGGCCGGGCAGCCCAAGAGAGCAGGGCTGTGGGTGCAGGAGGGTGCTGGTTTAGCGCCCACCTCCCTGCATGTCCCTGCGAGCCAGCCAGGCACAAGCCCAGGGAGCATGGCAGCCACGGCCTAATTTCCTGGCGTGAGGAGCAGGTCATCGTCGCCCCAGCCACAGCGCCCTGCTGGGGCAGCCGTCCCCTGCGGCTCTGCGCCATCCCTCGCATTTCACCCTGCTTGCATTCAAAGCTACGGTGACAACTCCGAGCCCCCCCCACCCCCTTTTCCACTCACGACTCCCCCCCATTCAAAGCCTCTGTCCTTTTAAGCTATTTTTTTCCCTCCTATTCATTTCCCGGACGCCTCTGTCCTTTTCCCTTGACTAGCCCCTCTCACGGAGCAGCTGCTATGCTAATAAGCATGAGGCAGAAAAGGGAGAGAGCCTTTGCAGTGGCTGGGGAGGAGAGAAAGACCCCGAGCCCTCCAAATGCTAAATAAATCCAGAGCTGGAGCAGCATCCCCGAACAAAGAGGCCTGGCCTCCCCCCTCTCTTCTCCTTCTTCCCAATTCCACCACCTTTTCACATTCAAATCCATTAAACAGCGAGCAGAAAGACCCCGAGTATTCATAGCATTGCATTAAAGAGAAAGCCCCGTGGTACCTCTCCACCCCAGGGCCTGGAGGAGGGAAGGACTCCCCAGCCCGCCGCACTGCCTAGGCGTTGTGTCTGCAGCAGGGTTGGTAAATGCTTCACTTCCCAGCCCCTTGATGGAGCGGAAGACAAACAAAAGGCCCCCAGCTACCGCACAGGGAGATTATTTTCTTTTCACCTGTGTCACTAATTTCATTTTTCTTCCCCGCCTGAGAGCTTTTTGCTCCTCCACTGAAATGGTGCTCCTTGTGGCATCAGGTTCCTGCAAGTAGAACAGCCAGCTGTTGGGTGTCATAGTCCCTCAGATGGAAAGGACTTGGGCCAGGAGAATTTGGGGGGACTAGAGACAGTGGGGACCAGCTGCGTAACAAGCTGGGGAGCCAGCCTTGGTGCATGGGACTGTTTGTGAGTGCATCATTGACAGAGGCAGAGAAGGGGAGTGTCACGGCAGTAAGGGGACATCAGTGAAACCCAAATTGAGGGGAGAAGCGAAGGTCTGCCATCCTGAACCCAAAGAACAGGGCAGAAAGTCTTAGAGGAAAGGTGAAAAGGCAGAGGGCCCACCAGCTGGGCTCCTGCAGAGCTGGCACAACCAGCAGCAACCCCTGGCACAGTCCGTGGCACAGCTGATGACCCACTAGTTGCCTGATCGAGGAGTGGCCACTTCAGCCTGACCATGTGCCGTATCTGCTGGCCCCATCTTGGGTCCCTCATGCACCCCAGCCAAGCAAATCTCAATAAAGCCCCATACTTTATTGAGTTAGTGGTAGCAGGGTCATAAAGGTTCCTTGTGCTGATGATTGAGTTCCCTTATAACAAAGGGAAATGCCCAGATTGCTGTTTTCCTACCTGTTTTGCCCATTCTGCCTCAGAATCAGAGCACCCTTCTGGTACAAAGACCCCAGACCTTGTTCCCTGGGCATTGGAAATGGGCCAGCATTCGCCACAGCTCCCCTTGCTGCCAGCTCTTCTCTACAAGCTTGCAGAGGCACAGCAAGAGGGAGAGCTGGTCCCTCTAAAACCTGCTGGCCACCGCAACTCAGCAGAACCACACGGATCCGCTTCTGATGTCCCTTCCCTGGCTTGGCCTGCTGGCTGCTGCCCAGCACTTACCATGAGGACTGATTGCTGTTGGTTGAAAATGAGTTTCCAAGAGCATTCCCAAGGCTGTCAGCCAAGTCCCTGGGCTCTGATTTGGCACAAGAGCTGCAGGCATGGTGCAGCATGTGAAGCCCCAGGGGCTTGCCTGACTAGAGGCACAGACATACCTCAGGGAGCAGGGGCAGCAGGAGTCAGCTTCTCACAGATCCCTCATACCAGTGCCTGCTGCTTGGGTTGATCATGGAAACCAGGACAGCAAAGCTGCTCTCCATTGCTTTATTGCAGTGCTATGAAAGTGTGGCTGTGCTGATCCAACCAGGGCCACTTTCAGTGCTTTCTATGAGCATGTGCTGCTGAAACAGCCTTTTGTGCATAAGGCCTTTGTCTGAAGGAGCCCAAGTGTCACCAAGGTCCCTTAGGACCTCCAGTGAGTGCTGCCTGCTGCATCAGTGGGGTCAAGAGGGTACCACATGGTCTGCAGCAAGGACACAGTCCAACCGCTGACTGCTGCCTCCCTATCTTGGTGAGGAGGAGTCCTCCCTCCCTGCACGGCATAGCCCTGGTGTGTGCATGAGGTATGTGGCTGTGTGTGCTGCTCCTCTTGAAGCGTGCAAGACTTTGGAAGCTAAGGTCACCCTTGGGGCTGTGCCAGCTCCAGTCAGTTGGATGGAGGCAGCAGGAGAAGCTCAGCCATGGAAAGGGTTGTTCTTGGACACTCTTGTCACAGCCCTAGATGTGGTTCCTGCTGTTTCTCAAACAGGCAGAGCTTGTTTCTGGCCTATATATGGGCCACAGCAAGGATCAGATGTGGCAGTCCCACATATGCCCCTGAACAGCAAGAGCAAGGGACCTCACTCTGTACTGGGTTTGCTCGTCCTGCCATGCTCTTACACAGTGATGAAGGCAGAGGTGTAGGTGAGCTCATGTTACTGACGGTGTCCAGTCTGGTGGCACATCAGTTTGTGGAACACCTGAAGGGATATGGCTCTTCTCTGATGGAGAAAAAGATGGGCACGGACTTTTTTTTCCTTTGCCTTCCAGGGCAAAAATGGAGACAGACTTCTGGGAAAAATTTTGTGCTCTTCTCTGAGACCAGAGCAGTTTCTGACTGAGTCACAGGACTCCAGCAGTTGGGCTGTTAGTACCAAATATTGTTAGATTTGTTAAAATCATGACAGCGTATGAAGATACAAGCTGATGACCTCCAGCGTGTCAAGGTGCTGAAGGGCAGGAGGATTTCAGGAGGATGCCTGTAGCCTTTTTGGGTCAGGATCCTTCCAGCCTCAAAGCCACCCAGCTGCTGTTTGAGTGATGCCAGTTGGACCATGGAGACTGTGATGGTCACGTGCAGTGCAGAGAATGCAGCAGTAACTGGGACATGGACTTGTGCAGCTTGGTCAGTGGGGTGGGATTCAGCTCTGACAGTGAGGTGTCAATGTGGACATGATGTCTAAGCTCCTTTGCAGGCTGTGGAGAAAGGGGAGAGATTGCGGTGCTCACACATAAGCTTCTAGTGCTGTCTGAGATGTTCTCATGTGTCCTGCCTGGCCTTCATCTGCCACAAGGTTTGTTGGTCAGCATCCCATCTTCTAGCCCTGTGTGGAAGTCTTGGGTGCCCCAGGGCATGGCAAATGGCAGAAGGTGGCTATATTTTGGCTCCTGAATCCTGCCCCATTTCAGTACAGTTAAGAGCCTGGAGAGCAATAGAGGCTGCCCTGACAGGCCACCTCCACATGCTTGGCCACATCCCACCCTCGGCTCCTGAGGACATGTTCATGCGATCACCAGGGCTCCATTCTGCTCACTGGAGATGCCACACAGCTTAGGGGTATGCAAGGAACCTGAGATGAGACTGGTATATATGGCACAGGCCCACAAGAAATCTGGAGCAGGAGGTGGGAACAGGTGGAACATCCCCCAGAACCTAAAATGGCACTAGCCACTACGTAGGACATGGGGCACAGGAGCTCAGACTCCTCTCTGCAGACACCTGTAGTGCAGGGCCCCAGAGTTTTGTGTGTACAGTCCTGAGCTGTGTCCTTACGTGGGAACCTGGGCTCCCCACAGTGCTCTTAGTAGTGTGTGATCCTTGGTGTGCATTTGGAGCTGCTGCTTCAGAGAAATGGAACTGCTCTTTGTTGATCCACCTGTCTACTTTCTCCCATCATTTTCTTCTCCAGCTTGAATTAGTCTCATAGTTACTCCTCTTGTTCTCAGCCCATCTGTTCTGCTGCCATGTCCCTCATCTCCACTCCAGCAAACGTGACAGCCACTGGGCCATCACACATGGCATGTGCCCATGTTGGCTCTGCACAAGTGACTCTGGGTACCCACAAAGGAAGGCTGAAGCAGCACAGAGCTGAGCGCAGTCTACAAAACCCAGCCAAAGGCCAGGGCACATTAGCGGCCAAATCTGTTCTCTCACACTAGGCACGATAGCTCTGCCACTTCTGCACCAGAGCAGTCATTGCTCCCCACTGAAGACCACCGGTTTTTCAGCTTGGATACCCTTTGTGTGCTTCAGAGCTTGCTGGGCTCAAGCAGGGACTTGCTTCCCCAGAAGAGCAAAGCTCTAGACAGATGTCAGCAGGAACCCAGAAAGGTTTCCTAGAACAACCTCTTCCTGTTCTTTGAAGAAACACACAGAAACAAGCTCCAACCAGAGAGTGTCATTCTCAGATTCCCTGTTCACAGAGAAAGAGGGATGTTTCCATCCCTGCCATAGGGAACCTGTGTGTGTAATTATGAAGGGCCAGCCCAGCACACTAACAATGTGAAGGGGCTTTGCTGTTCTAGCTTCAGCCTTGGGGAACCAGCCTTGCTGCGGCAAGAGGGGTGCCCTTGGGCAGAGAGCCCAGCATTGCCCTGAGGACATCTGACACCAGCCCTAGCACTTCCCATGGCTGGAGGTGACTAACTCCTACCTGCACAGGGCTGCTGCTCTGGTTCCTTGCCTGATACACAACATTTGGTTGATCTGGTATGGAGCATGCAAGAGGTGTGGAAAAGCCTTAGCTGCTGCCAACAACATGGTCCTGCTCCTGGGTGACTCCCCTTGTATCCCCACAAGTTTGATCAATGATAGACGGTCAATGCCCCCTCACACACTCTCAGTATGGCCCCAAGGCGGTGCTCCGCCATCTTGCTCTGCTCCAGCCTCTCCTCAGGGCCAGTTTCAGCAACAATATCCACCCTGCCCCAGAGCTGCCCACGGAGCAGCCCAAAGACCAGAGAGTGACAAGTCCTCCATCACTCACATGCTGGTGGCACAGGTTAGATGGGATTTGCAGGAGGAATGAGCACAAACTACTGAGGCCCATCTGCACCCCAGATTGCATGGCTCTAGGGGGTGCTGAGAAGGGCAGTGAACATCTACTTTTTTCTTGGGCTCCTCCAAGGTTGAGAGGACCCGGCTGATGAACAATGGGGCACCAGCATCCCTGGTCTTGAGGCTGGAAGTGCCCAGCCCTTCTCCATAAGGGCAACTGCAAGCCTAACCTCCAACCTTCCTCTGAGCACTGAAACAGTGGTGCTTGCTGTAAACTTGGATCCTGCATGTTGCCTTCATGAAAATTAAGCCCATAGTTCTACTGGGATAAGAGCCAGATCTGTTACAGTCCTGGAGACTCCAATTGCCCTGCAGCACTTCCAGGATAGTCGTAGAACTGCTACAGGCTTGCAGCTACCTCCTCATCCTTGCGGGGCCAGCATGGGAAGCACAGTGGCCAGGGCTGGGCTGACCGATCCAAGGGAAGGTTGGCTCACAAGTGCTTAGTGCTGCTTTCCCCCGCCATCACCACACCCTGATGCACAGCAGTGCAGCAGGACCTCCACACCACCCTTCCTGGCCAGACCTACCTGTGATGGCAGGTGCAGTGGGAGACGGTGGCGGACCTCTCTGCACTGGCTCTGGGGAGAAATGGCCCTGTTTAGCAATGCAGGAATGCAGGTCGTACTGAATACGGCGGAGGCGGGTCTGATCTGGTGCCCCACTAAGCCCCCATTCTTTCCCAGCCGGTGCATCTTGTATTCAGGCTGCCTGCTCCTAAGCAGAGTGTCTTTAATCCTTCCCTTGTCTCCTCCATTCCCTTTCAGGCCTTTGGCCAATGGGAAGGGGATGAGCAGTTCTCTCCAGGAAGGAAATTAAAAGCAGGGAGGAGGGTAGGGAGGAGGAGAGTGCGGGGAGGGGGACTTGGAAGGGGAGACAATCCTGGAGTGGAGATGCCAGTCATCAGGGTCTCAATAGCCCCATTCACCCTGCCCAGCCACACAGAAAATCAGGGTCACCAGGATCCATGCCCTGCCTGGAGACAACTGTTGCTTTATTCTTTTTAATTGCTGGAAAACGCAGAAAAGTTCACTTGTGTGTGTGGCTGGCTTTGGTGGGGGCTGTGCAAGGGGGGCGCAGGCGGTGGAGGGGAGGGGATTGATGGGGTGAGGCCGACACACAGCAAGAAGGGACACAAAAAGCAACCGCACTTGAGGGTGGAGGCTGTGACCCGGCGCGGTGGAGGAGCCATCTGTATGGCTGGGGCTGCTGTGGCAGGACAGGGAGAGTAGCAGGGAACCTCAGGGATGTGGCACTGCTCTGGGACATGGCCCAATGGCTTTGCCCCTAGGCAGTGCCTGGGAAGGGCATCCGGACTTGGAGGCATAGAATGAAGGGGAATGCCCCAGGGCCACCAGCCAGGCAGGGGAAAGGCCTATGCTCCCCTCTGCAGACAGACACACACAGGCAGATGAACAGATGTCTTGACAGCTCCAGGCATGGAGACGCCTGGGCTGATGCTTCTGGCCAGAGACACAGCCACTGGGCAACTTGAAGCACACGCGCGCGCGCACACACACACACACACACACACAGAAGGACTCAGAGACATTTTGCCACCATGACACAAAGATGCTGGTACACCTTCCAGACTGAGATGCAGCCTTGCCACCTCCACCCAGAGGGCTTCATCTCAGTGAGATCCTGCTCCAAGTGCGGCCCCAGTGAGGTGGATGAAGACATACACGTTCCCAGGCTCACACCCTAGAAGGTCTGAGAAGGACTTGCAGCCAAGCTGTCCTGAGATGGAGTGCCTTCCCTCCACATCCATGCAGCCAGCCCTAAGGATGTCCTAGAGGGGCATTTGTGCAACCTCCAGGCTGTAGGCCCTGGGGAACACCAGCTATCCCAGGAGCCCTTCCAGAGGGTCCCTTGCTTCACCGTCTGCTCCATTCACAGTCTCATGTACCCCAGTGCTGGGTGGGCACCAGTCTCCAAGCTCAAGCCATGCCACATGCCATTGATCAGCGTTCCATCAGGTCTGCACCAGCAGGACCATAACTGCTGTGCCAGCCTGCTGGCTGGTCAGTGCCAGGAGGGAACTGCACAGGACAGTGCTGGAGCACCCAGGGAGCAGGACATGAGTGCCTGGGCCACAGATGGGGCCAGCCCCAGCTTGTGTCCATCAAGAGCAATTCAGGAGATATCTCTGCCCATCCTCTCCCAGGCCTTCTATGAGCCTGTGGGTGATTTGGGATGCCCCTCCCTCCCCTGGTCCAGACTCTCCCCTATTTTCTTTGTCCCCCTTCACTCTGCCCTTTGTTGAACATTTACCTCTATTTCCCTGCTGATAAGTGTCAGAGATGTGCTGGCCATACTGTCATTCCTGTCTACTCTCATCCAAAAAAGAGACCTTGGTGAAAGATATGCTTTGTCTTTACTGCAAGAATATTGAGGACAGGGGACGCTTGGTCATTTGGGACAACTTGTCCTCACCCCATCATGTGTTCCCAAGCACTTTGTGACCCATGGGACACAAGGCATCATTCCCCTCATACCATGGCCCGTGCCTCCTTGCAAGTCCTCACGTTATCCACCCTGCACCCTTGCCCTGCCTACCCTCTTGGCCTGCATGGGGCTGGCAAGCCCCGTACAAGGAGAAGCAGGCAGCATCTGGCATACCGTCCAGCCTCCAAGGCCAGGAATATGCCTGTTGAGCATGACCCAAATCCAGATCTCCTGACCAGCCCCACATCTTCTCCCAGGACAAGTGATGTGGGGTGTTCACACTTGCATGAAGAGCTGATGATCTGCCCCAAAGTCTCCCCTCTGCCATGGTCAGAATGACAGTCCTCCAAAACACTGGGGTGGGAGCAGAGCCTCAGAGCTAAGGAGCGCCCAGTGGGCTGGGAGGTGGAGGAGAGGCAGGTTTGTGGAGTGTGGCAATGAAAACCTGCTGTGGAGCACAAGCAGCCCAAACTGGCCTTGTGCAGAGGGGCTGCAGGATGCACTGCACCCCGAAACCCAGCCCACACTCAGTATGTGCATGCAGCCTCAGCTTCCTTCCTGGCAGATGTTGTTTTAAGGCCATAACTGTAACTATTTTAAAAACATAACTTGACCAGACCTGATCAAATGCAAACAGAGATGCAGACATCCTGGGCAGACTCAGACAGGAACATTACCACATCTGGGAGACAAAAAAGCATGTGGGAGATAATCAGGGCCCTGGGCATTCACAGCACTCGGAGAAGGACGTGAAGCAAAGACAACCACTGATCCCCTGACACTGCCAGACGGCTGGCACAGGAGTGAGGGCACAACTTGCAAATGCTTTCACACATCCAGGCTGAGTGAACGCTTCATTAAGACGAGATGTAGAGAGATGATTTGCGGCTGCAGTAAACGAAGCTTCTTGGAACAATGAGATTTAGAACCCAGAAGAAAAGGGATTTTTCTGGGCTGAATCTTGACTGCTTGGGACCTGGCTGAAGAGTTATTGGGGGAAACTGCTCCGTAATAAAAATCACAGGATCACAAGGTTTAGCAGTGGTATAGAGAGGGCCAGGCATATCCCATAACAATTTCAGGAAAAGGGACTATGTAGAAGTGGGGCAAACTATCAACCTCCCTGTTACAGATCCTAAACATGGCCTGAAGGCTCTTAAATATGGCCTTAGAAGCTTTGATAAAATGTGTGTCACAATTCAAAAAGAAAATGAAGTGGTTTGAAAGCCCCCTTCCTGGCTCAGTAGGAGAGTTAAATGGAAGTATTACAGAAAAGGCCAATGTTTCAGAAACAGAAAGCTTGCCTAGATGAGAACAGGAAAGCTCACAAAATGTGTCAGATCGATGGTAAACAGGAGAGTAAAAGGCTAAAAATGAATGTGCAGTGCACCCTGAAAAGGATGCCATAGCTGGTTAAAGGACATTCCCTTAAACCATCAAAAGCAGAAAGCTGACTAGGGGATGGGTGGAATATCCAGGATATAAAAGAGCCTTCAAGGATGATAAGGCTGCACAGAGAAGCTCAGTGTTTTTTCCTGTTGGTCTTTACTGCCAAAGGTGGTGGGGAGAGTCCCAGGCCTGGCACAGTCATCGTAGCAGGTTGGTCAGAGGAGCCAGACCAGTTTGAAGTAAATACAGAGGAAGCTTCAGATTAATGGGAAGGGCTGGCCCTCAGAATGTCCCAGGACTGGATGGTGTTCATACATCCTGTAGAAACTGAAATGTGAAGCTGCAGAGCTGCTAGCTACAGCATGGTACCTCTCATGACACCTGGGTAGCAGGCTTGTGGGCAGTAAAACTTTCAGCTCTGGGGAGGGGATGCCAGGAGCTAAAGCCTGGAGAGTCTCACTGTTAATCCCTGGTGAGACAGCAGAGCCTGTAAGAAAGAGTAGGGTTGCTGAGCCTGTCACCAAACACAATGCTGGGGAGAAGCTGGCAGGGCTCTTGCAAAGGGGGATCCTATCTCAAACAGAGACGACCCAGAGGCCATAATCAATCTTAATTTTTTAGAAAGCCTCTGACAAGTTACCACACCAAAGAGTATTAAAGAAACTAAGTTACTGTGGGAGCAGAAGAAAGGTTCTTTCATGAACTGAAAACTAGTTGAAGGAGTAATATATAGGGCTGAATGGTCACTCTTCAGGATGGAGGACCATCAGCAGTGGAGTCCTCCAGGGACCAGAGCTGGGACTGGTTTTATATTTGACATCTTTGTCCACTCTCAGGAGAAAAGAGTGAACAGGGAAATCTCCAAGTTTACGATTGATGTTGAGCTCTTCTGGAAAGCCAGACACTGTGCTGATGTCAAGGAATCTCAGAAGGACTTCACAAAACTGAGGGGCAAATAGGCAGCAGATGAGCTTCAGCATAGAGAGATGAAGATGAGGCTTCTAGGGAGAAAGAGTCTGAGAGGGGAGTTGGCACAGAGCTCAGGACAAGTGGTGAAACTCAGGAGGAGAGCTTGGAGCCATCACTGACCTGATGATTTCAGAGAACTGTTAATGGGCAGTAACAGCTGAAAAAGCCATCAAAATGTGATGTGATCAGGACTGGTGCTAAGAACAAGATGGAAAGTGCTGTTTTGCAACTGTAGGAAACCTTGGAGAGCCCTCATCTTGACTGCTGTGTGCTTGAACTCTGGTTTCCATGGCTCAAGAATGAGATAGAGGAGTTTACCTTCTCTGAACCTTCTCTGTAATAACTGAGGAAGTGGAATGCTGGCTGTATGAGAAGACCCTGAAAAGGCAGGGATTCTCTGGTATGGAGAGGGGAAGGCCAAGGGCAGATATGACTGGGGCTTGTAAAATCTTGCAGATGGTGGACAAGCTGAACGTGAAACTGTAATACTCTGGCAGTCCAACGAGTAAGGAGTGCTAGAAGTAGATGGGTTTAAAACAAATAAAAAATAAAATTTCTTTACCTAGCTAGTTTTGAGCTCCAGAGCTTGCTGCCACAGAGGATGGAGGAGCCAGACAACATCAGCAGGTCCCAAAAGGGACTGGACACAACTGTGGACAACAGATTCATAAATGGATGCTGAAAGGACTAGGCAGGGATGTCTCCTCCAACTTCAGATGCTGGGGAGTGGAAGAGAATAGTGGCCAGGCTCATGTAAATAAACAGCATCTCCTTATTCCACTATTGGTCACTGAATCCTATCAGCATGGATCATTCCCTAACTCAGGAGACATGTCTTATGCTCTCCTACTGCAGAAAATAGCAAGAAGTTGAGTACTGAGGATTTGATAGGATCAAGTGCAAAGTGCTGGAAGAGTTTGAGGTAATATTAGATGTCATATTTCACAGGTACAAAGGCAATGTCTTGACCTTCCAGCCATATCTGAGCAATCAAACCTGGTCTTTACCTTTGCACTGGTCTGTCTGATGTGCCATGAGTGAGAAAGTAAGGGCTCCACAGCCTCTGGGGCCCTGCTTTTGGTGCCTGGCAGTATCCCAGGGCTTCCAGCACACTTCACGGCCACTCTTTGGAGATGGGGCACAAAGAATGGGTATGCCGTGTCTCCTGCTCTTCATGCTGGGCCACAGGACAGGCTACAACTAGCACTGCCCATCCTCGTGGTTCTCCATCACACCACCCTGTCTCTAGGCTTACTGAGCAGGGAAAAGTGCTCAGTCCTCAGATCCTTGGCCATTGCTCATAGTTACAGACCGGGAAACCCTCTGTGACAAAACTCACAGGAAATAGCACAGAAACCATTGCAGCCAAAGAGGAATGCCCACTTGGGCTTGCCCTCCAGACAGGTGCATGCTCCTGGCAAAGGCTCCAGGGCATCCTAGGATTTGCCATGCAGGACCAACTGGGCACCTGACACATGGTGAAGGGTGAAGGGTATGGTCATGACCCAAGTGGTATTTTCCAAGTTAAAACAACTGTAGAGCTGGTGAGATAGAGGTACCTAGACATAATTTCATGCTCACAGTCTGGTCTCCTGAGTTTTACAGTTCTCCTGATTCTGGTGCAGGTTCTGGTGCTGATCATGGTATAAAAGAGAGGCTGGGGTTGTCAGGCCCTCTCAGAGCTGGAGGGGGAGAGGTGGGGGATTGGTCTGTGGGAATTTTATGGAGATTTCTCCTTACATTTGGTTTATGTCCAAACAGGTCTGAAACCAAAGTGTTTTCTAAGCTTCCTGCAAGCTAGAAGGTTCTTTGCATGCCACAGCTCCTCCAGGATCACTGATGTCTCTATTTCCATGCCAGTTGGGCTGTGAAATCAGCAGGAACATTGTTTCCTGAGCAGCAAGAGCCAGCTCTCCCAGCCTGCCACTTCCCCAGCCTGACGCTTCCCCAGGAGGTCACGCGGGACACAGCTGCAGTGGATGGCATGAGCCAAGAGACCCCGTGCACACCTGGGTCCCAACAGCCGCCATCCCTGGAGGGCCATGCCATACAGAATCCATCATTGCAGCCCTGTGCTCCAGCGATGCATGGTCTTTCTCAGTTCCCCATCCCTGGGACAGCAGCCATTAAATGATCCTGACACAAACAAAGCTGCAGCCTCAGGGAAGGGGACAGCGTACATATTCTCAGAAGTGAACAACAGTGCTGGGGCCAGGGGAGAGACGTTGGATCACTTCCTTGGCCCCTTTCTCAGTAAAGTTCCTGGCAGTGTGTGCAAGCTCAGTTTTGCAGCCAGTAAAGCTGCTCCCCAGCTTCCTGGCACTAGGATGGAGCTCACGGGACCATGGTCACAGGCAAGACAGTACATTCATAGGTACAAAAGAGGACAGGAATGGGTTGGATGTATCCCAGGCCTGCGGCTTCCTAAATTGTCCTCTGGAAAGGAACAACTGTCTTCATTTCTCTGTAGTGCCAGTGGGAGAAGAGGAGCCAAACAGCAGCCACAGGAAAGATGCCCAAGTGCCAGGGCACTCATTCCCTAGCAAGGGGGAGCTAGGCTCTCGGTAAAGTGTGCTGGTCTCCAAAGATGTTTAGGAGTGAGCGCCCTGTCTTGTATTACATGTTCATGCCCTGTGCCTGATGCTGTTTGTGCTCATTTGCTCCATGGGGAGTTTCCGTGCATGAGTGCCAGGGGAAGACTTGTTCCCTGCAAGGGCTGTGCACAGGCAGACCAGGCTAGGCAAGCAGTGCTGGTTCATGGACCATTACTCGCTACCTGCCTCTCCTTAGTCCCAGTGTTAACATAAGGCCTGAGGACAGCACAGGGCTCCATCCCTCATGTGAGTAGTAAACAGTGATACCTGCAAGTGAGCGCTTTGCAAAGCTCCCATGGCTGGGATGTGCTGCCTGTTTCTGCCAGTTCCTAGTACCCATGAGCCTGCCAAGCCCCTGCCACTCTGGGTGGTGCCCCAGCCATGTTGATGGATGAACAGACACCCCGGAGTAGGCACAAGAGGTGGTCAAAGTGGGGAGGTTATTCTCATCCACCCTCCTGCTCTTACCCCCTTGCCCATCTGCCTGCACCGGTGGGGTTTGCAGCTTGACTGGCAGGACCTACGGTGAGGACCTGTGCTAGCAGTAGAAAGAGCCAGCGAAGTCATTCCTTACCTCGAGCTGCCATCTAGCGTCAACGGGAAAGAAATAGGGACGGGGACAGGAAGGTCTGCCTGGCATTCTGGCCAGCCCAGGGACTATGTGGGACTGGGATAGCTCTCGCCCAACCTTCCCAATCCGATTCTCGAGCAGGATCCCAGATGCAAAAACAGCCATCACCCAGTTTGTCCAGGCCTCTTCAAAAATCCCTTTGCTGTCATCTCAGCTGGAGCTTGGTCAAGACTGTTTGTGAGCAGGGACTGACTTGGTGATGGTGCCTGCCTCCAGAAAGCTGAGAGTCCCAAAACCCAGCTATCAGACCCCATTTTCTTGAGAACAAGAGACAAGTTGATGAGCTGTATGGCCAGCTAGCAGCAGCATCGGGGACACTGTTAAGGCTCTTACCGAGGGTAACTGCTCAGATTAACCCCCTGCATCCTGTTAACAACAACGCCCATCTGCCAGCTCATCAGGCCTGTCCCAGGCTTCCCATAGCTCCCAGCTCCTGGGTAGTAGCTGATTTCTGGGGCAGTAACCCAACCCTGCCACCCTCAACCCAGTAGCTACATGCCCATGGGGGTGGCTGGTAAGGACTACCAGCCAGGCCATGGAGAACGGCATCAAAGGGGCACACAGGGACTGCTGGCTCTGCCCGGCACCCAGGGAACACCCTGGCAGACCCATGGCTGCTTCTAGACTTAGATGGGCTTCCTGAAGCAGAGTGAAGCACAGGGCAGTGTAGTGAGGTGGGTTTCATTAAAGTCAGCTCATGCCCTTGCTCTTTGCCCTGTCCCCCTGCTCAAAGGCCCCCTGCTCCTGGAGGTCACCACAGATGTGCCACGATGCTGCCTGGGGATGACAACAGGGGCTGGGGCTGTGTCCCCTGCCAGGACCACTGCCTGTCAGGGCAGGCCACAGAGGCCATGCAGCACCCGGGTCCCTACGCAAAGCACCCATAGGTGGCTCCTGATGGAGACAGCAGAGGGGAGGAGGGGTGAAAGTCCATCAGGCTCCTGCAAGCATGCGCCTGGTTCTGGCCTTTCTCTGTAAATATTGAGTTATGGGCTGACTTGAAGAGGGGCTTTTGCCCTTTGCTCTGTTTGCCATTTCCCTCAAGCTGTTTGGTTTCAGTTAATCATCATGAGAAGACAAACACTGGTGGGGAGGGATGGCCTGCCCCTCTGTGGCTCCTTCAGTGTCTGCCAGGCCCTGGGGATGCTTGCCAGTAGGGTGGGTGGTATTCAGTCTACTCCTGGGCATTGGCTGCCGGCAGGAGGAAGCTTGGGACCCTAAATGAAGGATTTCAAGAAGGACATCCCCTCTCCTAGGAGGGAAACAGGCAACCCAGGCTTTTGATCCCTCCAGAGACTGGTCAGGATTAGGCAGAATCTGGGATGAGCACAGGGGGCCCCTAAGGTCCTTTTCTCTCTGCAGGTTCAACAGGGGACCCCTAAGGTCCTTTCCTCTCTGCAGGGTTGGGCTGGTCCCCAAGCTGAGGGATGTCCACACATATAGGTGAGCTCCAAGGCTTGGGAGCTCCTTTTGGCTTACCTGGTTTGCTAGGGCTCAGAGGCACCATGTCCTGTCCCTCATTTAAAGCAGACTCATGTTCAGAGCTGACCAGACTTGATCTGAGCAGCAGCAAGGAACGTGCAGGGTAGTCATGTTAGTTAGTGGGTTTTCCTTCATGGCTGTCATGTCTGTCCATTTGGCCCGCTCCTGGCAGCCATGAGCAGGCCTGGGGAGTCCGGCCAGGAGGAAGATTTCAGATATAGTGTGCAAAGGGCAGATCCTGCCAGACCCTGAGCACCCCCTGGCCATCAGTGGGCAGGGAAGGTGCCCCAAGTAAGCACTCAGCATCTCGCAGGAAGGGTTGCATGCAAGTTCACCTCCTGTCTCAGGCAAAAAGAGAAAAATACACTGAGGTTTTGCCTCTGGGTCCTCGCAGGGAGTAATTCAGATCACAAATACAAGACAGAGAGCCAGCTGTTCTGGGAAGGAGCAAGCCCTGAGGCAGTGGATCAGGGCTGGGAGCACCAGCAGGACTGTTTATAGGATCCCAGGGCAAGAATATGAATCCCAAGCTAGAATAAAGGAGACCAGCAGGTCCTGGCCCCATGCCTGGCACAAGAGGAGATGAAGGAATAGGCGAGGGTGAGGATCTCAGCCAGGCCACGGAAGAGCGAGGTATGCAGGAAACCCCTGGAGGACTCAGGGCAATGTGCAAGGAGGATGCTTGCCTCCCCTCCTTCGCCCCATGCCAGGTCTTGGTAAGGCTCAGCACAGCCATGCCTTGCAAATCCCGGCCACCGCTGAGGGCCGGGCTGTGGTGTGCCCCAGGCTGTGCAGGGCCACGAGCCGCCCCCACACCTCCCTGATAGGCTCCAGCGCTCCCCTCCCCGCTAGCTGCCAGTCTGAAGGTCACGCTCAGGCGCAGTAGGGACAGCGCAGAGTCCAGGATCCTGGCCGGCACTTGGGGGCTGAGGGGCACTCTGAAGCTGCCAGACATGATGTTTTGGAGTCTCCTTTCCCTCCTTCTCTTTGCCGCAGCCAGCGGGACCCCTATTGGGGACCAGGAGGAGGATATCCAAGTGCAGGAGAACTTTGATGCTGAGCGGGTAACAGCGGCCTGCGGTCCCTTTAGTCTGAGGGCAGAGGGGATGGGGGAAGGTTTTATTTTGTTTTCCTCCAAATAGGAGGAAAATATTTCCCATGCCTATTTCAGGCTCTGCGGGATGGGTCTTGGCAGTACAGACCTCCCTGGGGTGCCAGTCGGGAGGAAGAGCCAGCTTGTCGGCGTGGGGCCCTCATGTTGTTGCGCTGTGGCTTGCCCCTGGTGAATACTCCAGCAGGGCAGCTGGAGCCCGAGTGGCTGAGGCAGATGAATGCCATGAGATGCCTGTTGTTCTGCCCAGTCTAAGACATACGTGTAGGGCCTGCTGACAGCCCTAGTATGCAGGATTCATAGGGGATGCAGACAGGCTGGGATGGGACCTGGGAGATCACCCACAGGCATCTCCATCCCCTGCCATGGAGCTCCGCACATCCGCACACATGTGCATGGATCTGGGCTCTCCATCAGGGGTATATGGGATGCTTGTCAGATGCTACCTAATGATTCGAACCCTGACTAGTGGTTAGAGCACTCCCCTGGAACTTCGGACCCCCCACTCAGCTCCCTCCCCTGCTGCCTGAGATTGCCTGAACCCGCATGCAAGAGGCCACGGTGCCAGCCTGGGTGCAGGGATGGGCTCCAGGGAGAGCAGGTGAGAGGTGGCTGACATCTCACTCAGCAGTGAGCACCCACCATGGATGGGGCTCTGGTTCTGGCCCTTGCTTCGCTGGCTGTTTGGTGTGAAACACATGGGCATCCAGGTCTGCATTTTGGATCAACTCCCACAGTCTCTGCACACTTTCCACTTCACATGTTGACTTTCTGGATCACCCGTCTCCTTTCCCCTGCGTGGAGGAGAGAGATCAGCACCTTGCTCCATCCCTCAGTACTGTGCCAGGGCCATGTACCCACACTCTGCCTTGAGTTTTGTCCTCAGGAAGCACAGTTTTGTTGTAAAGCCAGTGCCCCTGTAAGCCTGGCCCACCATCTCTCCTGAAAGTCAGCATGCCAACAGCTCTCAAGTCCTGCCAGTGATCCAAGCCTGAGAGCCTGGTGAAGCTGTGGGAGGTTAGTGACCGGGATTCAGAAAATCCTGCTTGTTGCCCAGCAGCTTCCTAAATCCTGCAGCAACTTTGGCCCCCAGAACCCTGCTCCATCAGCCTATTGACTGATTTCTTTGCCACAAGTGTTTTGGTTCTCCAGAAAGCCATAAGATGCCCCAGCCTTGGTGGAGAGTGGTCACAGCAGAGATGTCCCTTTCTTTTCCCCACAGATGTATGGGAAGTGGTATGACATTGCCATTGCCACAACCTGCAAATGGATGAAGAACTACAAGGAAAAATTCAACATGGGCACACTGGTGCTGGGCCCCGGCCTGAGTGATGATCAGATCAGCACCATCAGCACCAGGCTCCGGTATACAGCGCTGTGGGTGCGGGCTGTTGATGTGGGTGCTGAAGTAACCCCAAAGCTTTCCCATCCAGGAGCGCTGGGTCCCCCAGGGGCTGAGATCAAGCATAGAGAATCACTTGCTCTGGCCAGAGTCTGAGCACTGAGGTGGGCCTGAATTGAGCTCAAAACACCAATGCTCAATCCCAGCCCAAGAGGGTTACTAATCGCTTCCTGACAGACTCAGTGCCGTCAGCTCTGCTCCTGGTGGTCAGGGAAGTTCAGACACTCCCCTCCATCCTTTGCTTTTTGCTCCCATCAGTGTCCAGTCTGAAGGAGGCATTTCCTGTCCCCCTGTCCCTCCAGGCCATTTCCCTCCATCTTTCACAGCTGCCCAAGACTCCAGCCTAGAAGCAGGAGGCAGCAATGCATGTGTGGGCAGCAGGGATTTCAGGGATCCTGTGCCATGGCCAGTCTTGGTGCCCCAGGCAGGATTTTCATGCAATGAATAGGAAAAGAGATCACTCCAAGCAGCTGATTTCTTTCTCCCTCTCTCTAGGCAAGATGACTGCACCCATGTTTCAGGAGAATACCAGAAAACCACCACCCCTGGCAGATACACCTACTATAACCCCAGTAAGTTGGACTGACTGCTGATCTGCTTGGCCTGAAAGCTGCTGCACAGCTGGGCCATGAAAACCAGCGCCAGGCCTCAAAGTACACAGCTGGTGGTTGGGGAAGAGGCCGATGGGAGCAGGGCTTCCAAGGAAGGGGAAGTCACTCCATGATTTGGGTTGTTTCCAGGCAAAGCAGGGAGCAAGGTCTTGGGGGCTGTTTCAGAGCTGCCTCTGCATGGGCACAAGACTGTGGAGTACTCAAGTAGATCCCTTCCATCTCCAAGGTCCCAAGCCAGGGCAGGCTCCCACTAGCTGTGTTTCAGGAGTGTGGATAGTATCTGTTGTCTGCAAACCTTTGTTTTTGAATCCCTTCAAATAATAAGAGATCAGTGGGCCCAAAGGGAGTCAAGGTTGCATAAGAGTCAGTAGCTGTTTCCCAACAATCAGATCATTTCTTGAATTAGGTGCCCGATTTCAATCTCCAGCTCTGTGCTGTCTTATCTTCCCTTTTTTCTCCCCCCATTTGAGATGCTCTGTAACACATCCTGTGGGTGACATGGACTGTGTGGCTGGCTCAATCCCCATCCTGGTGTCACCGTCTCTCAGCTGGGCCCCTTCCACCTCCATGCTCCACCATCACACACACTAACAGGGCAGGAATGACATCCTGTGCATCTCTGTCTTACTCAGAATGGGATGTGTCTATCAAGTCCTATGTGCTTCGCACCAACTACGAAGAATACGCTGTCATTCTGATAAAGAAGAAAAGTAGTTTTGGTCCAACCACTACACTGAAACTGTATGGTATGTCTGGCTATGACACTTTCTGGGCAAGCAGACTCTTGGGTGGGCCAAAACAGCTCCTTAACATTGCCCTTCGCTTGGCCTTGAGGAACCTGACCACAGCCTTGAAAGAGGGTGCCTTGGGTCCAGCACCTCTTTGGCACTGAAGAGGATGAGTTTTATGGCTCAGCTTAGAGCCACATCATGCTATGAATGTCCAAACCAGGTTGTCATTTGGGATTAATGTGGCAAAACCTGCTTGGAAGAAACCCAGATCTGGAAGTGGAAGGAGATGCTGTCTTCTATGACTGAGAGACATTAAAACCACTTTATCAAAGTCTTTAACCAAGGCTGATGGGAGAATAACATAGGAGAGTTTGGATAGGACTATGAGGCTTATACCATGTCTGCCTGCAGCTGCTTGAGCTCTGTGGGTTGGTGGGTGGTTGGGGGGGCTCCATACCAACCCTCTCACACACCAGCCACCAACCTCCTGCTGACAGCCTGTTCCCCTTCCCTTTCCCAGGGAGGAGTCCAGAGCTGAGGGAGGACCTAATTGAGGCTTTCCAGCAGCTGGCTCTGGAGATGGGCATCCCGGAGGACTCCATCTTCATCCTGGCTAATAAAGGTAAGCCATTGCTCCCCTCTGCGAGGGCTCCCTCTTCCATTGCCTGTCCCCCTGGCATTTCATCTTGGTGTGACTGCTGTTTACAGTGTGCCAATTGCGGTGCACAGGGCTGGGGGAAAAGGGGGATATTCAGGATGGAGGAAGGAGAGAGAAGGACTTTGAAGGAATGAGGAGGAGGACACAAGGTCACAGATCAGTCAGGCTTCTACCAGCTTCCAGTTTTCTGCTGTCCCCAGGGCAGTTGGTGGGGTCATTGCTGGGCCATATGGTCAATCCTCCCACAACGGCTGTGATGGGAAAAGGCTGCAGGATGACAGAGCTGACCTACTGGGACACTTGCAACTGCTGTCCTTGGCTGGGCACTTCCAGGTCCTGAAGAGCTGCTTGCTTAGCCCAGAGGCCCAGAAAGTGGTAGCATGATGCAGGTGGGTGTGGGGATTTTAGGGTGAGGCTCCTGAGGGTGGGAAGAAGTTGGAGTGTCCCAAGGAGCTGGAAAGCAGCAAAAGGGGAAGAGTGTCAGCAGCAAGCTGGGAGGGCATCTCTTTCCGGGGGACTTGTGTTTGCATGGTACCAGGCCATGGTCAGATGACTTTGTTGAGAAATTACCCTTTTCAAGCTGCTGATTTTATTTCCCATCATCTGGCCTAGGTGAATGCATCCCCCAGGAGACTGCAACTGCGCCCAAGGTGAGTGGTCCAGCTGGGATCTCCTGAGAAGGATCAAGGCTGGGGACATCCCCTCCAGCACAAACCCCCTGGAGACTCGGTGTCCTGGGACCAGGCTCTGTGTACCAGGCACACTCTTCAGGCAACATGTCCACAGAGCACCCTGGGAGGTGCTCTTTCACTTCTGCTGGTGGGCTTTTGTCTGCAAGGGCTAGGGGACAGGAAGGAGCTGGCTGAAATGGCGAGGGTCCTGGGGCAGTCAGGTGGACACAAGCATTCATTTCTGAATGAAAAGCAATATCCTTGTCTTACTCTCATTTTCGTCTAGTGTTTCACAGGATAAAAGTTACTGCATCTGGAGTCTGGTATCTCCTTAGTACTTGCCCATCTTTGAGTGCCACAGCCAGGGTGTGGAGACCACCTCCAGGGTGGGGAAAGCAGCTCAGTGCCCAGCCCACATCAGCCTCATGCTGGCTAGGGTCTGGCCAACAGAGAGCCCCTGAGGGCCAGCTGGCCTATTGGTGAGAGGCTGGCACTCGGGGTGCTGGCAAAGAATACTTGCTGGGCTCTGACATAGCCTCGAGCTGGACGTTGCTCTAGGAGATGAGGAGAATGGAGGTCCGCATCCTATTACCTACTCCATGTGAGGCTCTTCACACTTCAGTACCCCCCACTGATCCCTTGGCTACAATCATCTGACATGTAAGGATATCACAGGGTTGAGTTTAGAAGGATTTTGAAGAGGGGATAGGAGAAAAACAGCCCACTTGCCTTGAGAGCAAATAAAAACATTCTGGAGGATAAACCATCCTGCATCAGTGAGAGTCAGCAGCAGAGACATGTTCCCAGGCCAGCTCAGGGCATGACTGCAGCACTGCGGGTGTCTTTATCTGAAATGCATGGATCTGGCCCCCATCTTGGATGAGCACAGGGCTGTTAGGTATGGAGGGAACCCACTGACCTGCACTTCCTTCTCTGTGCAGAGGGCACGGAGAGCAGTCCTGCCTCCTGAGGAGGGCTCAGCCGCAGGCCCCCTGCCCCCTTACGTCGGCAATAAGGAAGGTATGTCCTGGGGGAAGGTGGGCTGCATTAGCCCTCGACAGCAGGGCATCCCCCTGCGCTGTGGCATTGCTCAGCAGCTGCATCATTTCCCTGCAACAACCCATGTCCTGCTCATCCACAGATTCCTGCAGGCTGAACAGAGACCCTGGGCCTTGCAGCGGGATGCTCACCCGCTTCTTCTACAACTCCTCCTCCATGGCCTGTGAAACCTTCCTCTACGGTGGCTGCCTGGGCAATGGCAACAACTTCTACTCAGAGAAGGAGTGCCTGCAGGCCTGCAGGACGGAGGGTGAGTGGGATAGTCCAGTGGCATGCTCCCTGGCCCCTGGCCAGCCACAAGGGCTTGGGGCTCAGGGGAGCAGAGCCAGCCTAGAGGGAGGATAGAGAAAGAGCATGGAGGACATCCTGGTGGGCTGAGGGCATCGTGGAGAGAAGGTGCAGGAAGTGCCTTTGCAGAGGCAGCAGAAGGAATTGGGGGGATCTGCGAGTGGTCTTGTCCAGCGTCTGTGAGGGAGGTGCTGGTGTGCAGCTGGGGGCTGGCACAGCACCCTGGCCCTGAGCCCCTGGGACCTGGCCTGCCCTCAGAGCTGCCCTATGTCTCTGCAGCTGCCTGCAGGCTGCCCATTGTCCGGGGTCCCTGCCAGAAGCCGGTGATACGCTGGGCCTTCGACGCAGCCCAGGGCAAGTGCATCACTTTTAACTACGGAGGCTGCAAGGGCAATGGGAACCAGTTCTACTCGGAGAAGGAGTGCAAGGAGTACTGCGGGGCTCCCCCGCTGGGAGGTAAGGGGCCATCCTGCCCACACGGCACCATCTCTCCCCTCCATCCCATTGCTTCTGGGGTTGCAGGAAATCAGGGCAGCAGCTGGGGGGAGCTGCTTACAGCACCTCTGGTCATGCTCTGTGCTGGGCATGGGTGTGTTGGGCCTGCCTGGGTGCGGGACAGGTCGGTCCAGGGTCTGGGATGGGTCCATCCTGGGTCTGGGACAGGTCCTGGGTCTGGGATGGGTCTGTCCTGGGTCTGACTGAGATACATCTGGGAGGGGTCTCTCCTGGGTACAGGATGGGTTTGTCCTGAGTCTGGGATGGATCTGGATGGGTCCAGCATGGGCCTCAGTCCAGCATGGGTCTGGGATAGGTTTGTGCTGGATCCAGGATGAGTCCATTCTAGGTCTGGGACTCTGATGGACTGAGGAATACAATCATTTTTCTGCAGACAGTATCAAGTGGGGGGACTAGAGAGGCCGCAGACTTGCTGAGACCAAGATTGGACTTCAAAATATCTTGATGAAAGGGTTCTGAGCAGGCTTCAGTGTGGCAGGAAGCAGTGAAATGACAGCCCCTGGGCAGGGGATGCCCAGCACAGCACAGGGAGGGAAGAGCAGCTGAAAGGTTTGGCGGGGGTGGAGGGACCCTCGCAGCAAACGAGCACTGAACTGGGGGCCCAGCTTGGGGTGTACTCTCCATGCGATGCCTGCTGGATCCTTCTGCTCTAGTCAGCACAGGGGCTTCCACATCAGAGCCTTCTGAGGGGTGGTAGAGCGAAGTGCTGGGGAGGATGGCCAGGGCAGATGTGGAGTCTCCGTCACTGGGGGATTTCCCAAATGGGGATCTATCAGGACAGTTGCTCCTGCTGGGGGATGTTAATGTCTCCCCTTGGCCGCCTGAGCCCAGCCCAGCCCAGCCCATGCACCCAGTGGTTGCCCTGCCCCAGTGTCAGCACACATGGCCCCTTCACACCTTGAACACATCTGCCTGAGTCCTCCTGGGGGCACACAGTCCTCCAGAGCCCAGGGTAACGGACACTGTTCGGTCCTCAGGACAGATGGATGAGCAGCCACATTTTCCCGAGTGTAGCAGCAGAAATCTTAGTGCAGAGAGGGGTGAGCTCAGGGACATTCAGTCATAGCCAACCCCAGGTGAACCTGCCCCTGGTACTGGGGCTGAGAAGGCTGCAGCATGCCTGACCCAAGCTCCCATGCGGGGCTGCTCCCCCCTGTGCCAGGCACTGCCCCAGGGACACTGCGCCCCGCTGCAGAGGCTGCATGAGCAGCGATGGGGGCCAGGAGCCTACCACCTGCGGGAGCAAGGGGGTACACGGAGGGTCCCAGTTGCTTCCCACCCATCCCTGATGACACGGACAACGCAAGCAGCACACCATGGGGTCCACAGGTCTGGCCGTCACAACATGCACTTTTCTTGCAGAGGACGAGGAGTTTCTGCATTTGTCGAACTGATGCGGGGCGGAGGACGAGCTGCCTGCACTGAGCACAGGAACCCGGGCTGCGCAGAAAGGTGCTGGGAGCAGCCCTGGCGCGTCGCCTGCAGAGCCACAGCCATGGCCAAGCAGTAAATGTCTCTAACGTGACTAATGAGCCCAGCGTGTCCATCTAGAGCCCGCTGAGGTGCAGGGTGTGTGTGGGGGGAGAGTCCAGGAGGGTCTAGGTGATGCTGTTGAGTCCTCACTGACTTCCCCTACTGGTGCGCCCACTCTGTCAGGGCTGCTGGGTGACCCCCACTGAGCCTCTGCCTCCTGCCTCTTTCTCGGTGCTGGGGTGGCCAACATGGCATCGAGGGGCTCAGGGCATCCCACTGGATAGGCTTCAGCCCCCCGTCTCCCAGGTGCTGATGACAGGCAGCTGGGAAGTGGGCAGTGGGCACCTCCCTAGGGGCAGATAATTCATATGGCAGCACAGCAGCAGCGGGAAGGGCCCAGTGGGACTGTGAGCGCCCTGCGGCTGGCACTGCTGCTCCCTCGGCCCCACTTCTGCCCGCAGTACACCAGCGAGCATCCCGGAGGATGCGGGGAGTGCGCTGACAGCCAGGAGCCCAGCGAGGGAACTAGTCAGGGTTGGGCTGTCCTGCTCCTCCCCATGGCGCCTTGCTCCCTGCTGCCCCAGGTCCTGGGTGGGTTACGACCTCCTGGGAACTGCAGGCAGTGCCCAAGGTGCCCCTTTGCCTGGGGGATCCTTGCAAGCCACCGCCAGCCTCCTCACTCAGGGTGCTGGCTGATTTTAGTGCCGTTCAGGTTCAGTCCCAGATAAGCATTGGGTGAAGTCCCCAAGCCACGTCATCAGGGGGTGTGAACAGGCACTGGGACCTCTCTCTGCCCTGCAGCCAGTGCCCAGGGTCCTTACTGGGGGCTGCACCCCTAAGACCAGCTCTCCCCGACTCAGGCCTGCCAGGACACCCAAGGACCCGGGGCACACACGGAGGGCAGCCCCGGGCCCCAGGGTGCCCCCAAGGCCCTGGCGGGGGCTGCTGTGCCCATGTACCCTCCGACCCTGCCGTGTGCCCCACATCACGGTCCCCTCTGGCACCCCCCAGGCCACAGTAGAGCGTCTTCCCCACCCCATCCTGGGCCCTGCAGGAGAGTGGAGATGGGGAGCATGGGGGGAGGTCAGCAGGGGTTTGGGGGGTGACAGTATGGGATCACAGGGCAGATGCTGGGGATCACGGTGGGGTCACGGTGGGTCACAAGAGGGGAATATGGGGGGTGGGTGTCACAGGAGGGTTCTGGGGGGCCACTGGAAGGCACTATGGGGGGCTGCAGCGGGTCACGGGGGGTTTATGGGCAGTTATGGGAGTTTCACGGGAGGGTCTGGAGGGGGTCGTAGGAGAGGGTTATGGGGAGTTATGGGGGTCGGGGGGGTCACAGGAGGGGATAAGGGGGTTATGGGGGTCACAGGGGCTATAGGGGGGTCACAGGGGCTCATGGGGGTCACAGCGGGTCACAGGAGGGGGTGATGGGGATCACAGGAGGGCTTATAGTGGTTATGGGGAGCCACAGGGGGATCCCTGGGGGTCACACGAGGGGGTTATAGGGAGTCACCGGGGGCTATGGGGGGTCACGGAGGCCGCTGGCGGATCACGGGGGATCCAGGGGGTCGCAGGGGCTTGGGGGGGGGGTCACAGGGGCCCTGGGGGATCGGCGCGGGGTCCCTCGGGGGAGCCCCACAGCCGACGTGCGGCTCGGCCCGCAGCTCCCGAGGCCGCCCCGACGGCGGCGGGCAGCGGGCACCCGGCGAGCAGCGCCCTGCGCCGGGGCGCGCTCCGCCGCCCCCGCTCTGCTGGCCCGCGCGGGCCTCCGTAGCCGGCGCCCCCGCCTCCCGGCCCCTCCGCGGCGAAGCGGAAGAGGCAAGATGGCGGCAGCGGGAGCCCCGCGCCGCCTCCTCTCCCGGCGCCCGGCCCCGAGCGGCGGGGTCCGGCGGGGCTGAGCCGCCGCACCGGCCCCACCGCCGCTCGCAGGAGCCCCCCCCGCCTCCCTGCGCCGCCCCAGCCCCGGGCCATGCCCGGCTAGCGCCCCCTCCGCCAGGCACGCGGCGGGGCCCCGGCTGAGCCCCCTTCCCCGCCGCGTCGCCCCGCCGGCGGGTCGAGCCCGCAGACCTCCGCCCTGCCGAGCCCGGAGGCCCCTCATGGCCCCACCAGCCCTGCCCCAGCCCTGACTTGCCCGTGCCCCCGCAAGCCGCGACCTTCCCCTATGCCCCCCGGCGCCGTCTTGCCCCTGAGCCGCGAAGCCGCGTCCCGTTCCCTGGAGGTGTCTGAAGCGCCGGTGGTGGCGAAGGTGGGGGACCAGGAAGATGTTCTCGGCCCTGAAGAAGCTGGTGGGCTCGGACCAGACTCCAGTCAGAGACAAGAATATCCCTGCAGGGCTGCAGTCCATGAACCAGGCTCTGCAGAGGAGGTTTGCCAAGGGAGTCCAGTATAACAGTGAGTTGGAGCCCAGCTTCTGGGGAGTCACTGAGGGGACAGAGCAAGCCCTGGGCGGGAAGCAGACCTCAGGAGTGGGTTCCACCCGGTGCCCAGGTGGGCCCTGTTTCCAGGGCCCCTGGGGAACTGTAAAATGCATATGCTATTCGTCTTGCATGGTGGTGCTTTTGTCAGTAGTCGTCCAAAGCCAAGTATGCAATTAAATGTCAGAGCATGCAGAAATGTGGATAGAGTAAGGGATGGCGAACTTCATGTTTTTGTGCCAGACCTAGGAAGCTGTGGTGCAACAGTGTCCCCAGTCAGCAGATGTCCTAAATGCCTGCCTGCCTTCCGCTGACTGTGGCACAAGAGAGAATTTTTTGTAAATCAATTTTAGCCAGTTAAAGCATCAGGAACGTAATTCCCCTGAGTGTGTGGGTGACCTTCTCTACAGCCCTGGATAATGGTATTTACAATTAAGCGCTAATGGTTATATGACAAGGGACTTTTGAAAAACTCTGCTCTGCCAGGCTTTAATAAAAGGTGAGTGATGTATGCCCTTTAACTACTTTCGTACATAATTTCATTATGGTTGTTTGTTTCTGCAACTGGTACATTTGCTCTTTTTTCACAGAACACTTTCAGAATTATTTTCTTTTCAGTATTGAGACTCAGGGTTGCGTTTTTCCCTTGAAGTTCAGTAAAGGTTATTTTTAGTACGGTGTTTCAGGAAGGCATTGCAAGTATGTAAAATACATCCCAAAGTAACAATTATGATACAGAGGACAGTGTTTATGTCATCCTTGCTGAAAATAGACATGCTCACACAGAGCACTGTGAGTATTAGCTTGTCTGTATGGGTCTGTGCAGGCAGTGAAGTCGGATTGCAGAAGACAGAGATCAGCAGTTTGGAATAAGACTGATTTGTAAACATGCTACAGAATAATTTCTTTAAAGGCACACATGTTGGGGGAATAGAGATTATGCTATATCGTAATTTGAAACTGTACAGGAAGGGAAAATTTAGCACTTCAGAGTTTGGAGAGGGTTTTTTAGTGTTATCGTGATGGACTGCTTTTGATGTGTTTTTGAAGCTCTGTGCTTTAGTAGAGAGAACATTTGGTGCATTTATCCAGATCGCATCTGTTAAATATGCTAAGAATAGTGCTTAATTTAGAAAGTAGCATCTTAGCAAGCAGTCATGAATATGAACAGAAACACTACGTTACTGTTAAGGGACTTGATTCCTAATGAAAGATTAGGGGTGAGGATGAAACTATTATACCTTGACATAGAGCACTGCATTGTCAACCATATATCTGGAAATTTGCTAGTTAAAGACTATTGATCTCTGCGGAGGCTTTGTGGAGGCTACAGACCAGAACACATTCATGTGCTTCACTGTTAAATGTTTAAGATCGGGTAGCTAATGTCAGCTCCTTTTTCTTATATAATTTGAAAGTTGATTTTTGTGTTAGTGAATGTTTATGCTACATACAACAAAGATCAACTGCATCTTGCTGGCACAAAAGTAGAAGGGGATAAATCTTTGTTGTGTGTTAACTGACCTGCATGTATGTATACCTTCTTATTATTAATACAGCAAGGCCAAAAATGCAAACAGCTAAGCTACAAACAGTAGCTTGGTTGCTTTCTTTCTCGTTATCAAAAGCCTCTGGAAAGCTTTTTGTTTTGTGCCCTGTCTTGACAGGATTTGTATTCTAATTACTGCTTTTATATCTACAGTAAAACGGCAGCTTTCTGTCACTGCCTTAAAGGAAGCTTTCCAATCTCCATAGTAACTCTTCCCAGTGTCACTATTATATAATATTTATAGGAGATACAGGCAGGCTTATGAAGGGTTTTGAAGTACCCTACACAGCTATGGCAGTTGATAAATAGGATGGGTTCCAGCATTTTGAGCTTATAGTCTCAGTTGAATGTAGGCTATGAAGGAATGTCATATACAAGCGCCATTGCTAAGGGAAGGGCAGAGCTTCAAATCCTGTGTTACTGTCAATGCACCTTTTTTAGCAAATACGTGAAATTCAACGTGAAATCCAACAGGGGAGTGAAAAATGCTTTTTGTAGTCATCTTTAATACACCAGATCTTTAAAACCCTTTCTTTTTCCTGCAGTTGCATAGATATGTTTCCTTTACTGGTCATGAATTGCAGCGTGTTTCCTTACCAGAAATATTTGTAGTATGCTGAGATTGCCTTGGGTTGCTTTCTGATAAAGTGGGCAGCAAATGGACAGGACATGGGCCTTACTGCCTGGCTTTTGATGGTGGCCTGCTGTGGAGTTTAGAACAGGCTACGCTGTGCCAGCCTTCACGGCTGTCAAGTATCTTTCATAACAAAACAAACCTCTGTTTGAGGTGATAATGAAGACTGTGCGGTGTTTTAATGGCAGTGAGGATTATAAGTGGTGGATAGCTTGCTCCTCTAAGTTGAACTGAAATGATTTGTGTTGATGGCCTCCCTTCCAGTCAAGTTTTCAAAAGGAAAACTTTTGCAGGGTGAGTAGGTTTAGATTTCTGATGAGAGCAAAGGCCAGTAATAGCCCTTGGCAGCAATCACTTCCTTAGCATGGGACATCACATTTCAAAACAAAAGCATTTTTATACTGCCTTCCCAACACACACACTCCTCATTTGCTCTCTCTGTCATCTGCATGCAGCTCTTCTGTTTTATGTACCATGCCCCAAATAACATTGTAGTTGCCTGAGTACTATAGCAAGTACAGGGATTAAAAATGGTTTGTGCCACATTTGTGAAGGCTGAGATGTTTATGTGAGATCATGGTTCCTAGTATAGGGAACAAATCTGTTAAAACTCACTTCTTTTCTCCTGGTTGGGGTAGCCTGAACTTGGATTAGGTCTGCTACACTGCCAGTCAAATAACTGTGCTAGCCCAGAGAGGGTAGCACATGCCAGAGCAGGTGGGAATGGGCGGAGAGAGGGGGAGGCAGATCTCGTTCCTTTGGCAGCAATGCTCCTTTAAAGTGTCTTGGCAAATTACAGAAGCAGCAGGTTACTCAAACACGAAGGTTTATATAAAGGAACAATTACCTAAGAATGAAATGAACAGTTCTGACTGGGTTACACAGGCAAGAGGATTTCCTGAGAGTTACCCGTTGATGATAACTGACAGGAACAAAAGACATGGAGCTGCTGGAGGTTCAGGTCTAGCTGTTCTGTTCCCCAGAATGTGGTATGCCTTTGCCTTCTGGGCTGTATTCTTAAAACTGTGTCCAGAGTGCACATCACAAAACAAAACCCGCCATGGAGCCCAGGCTGCTGTCATCATGATGAACATCAGTCTGGCCTAAGCATCTGGCATGCCTGATATTTTCATATCTGAAGTACCAAACTCAGCATCTCAAAGAAATCCCCCAAATTACCCCCTTCTTTTTACTTTTCAGCCTAGAATGTATTTTTAAGGGACAAAACTTCACAAATATTCTGTATCCATTTTGTAAGCATTATAGCCTTTACTCCTATTCTGTTTTTTTTAGGGTAGTAGTTCCCAGCCTCTGATTGTAGTTTGAGAAATATTTTCATTCAGCGCTACTCCCAAAAGAAAGATTTTCTTTTTCCTGCTGCTTTCCATCTCCTCCTGTCTTCCCCTTTGTGCTGACATGGGTGTTTGTGCAACACATGGCAAACTTGAAGACCTGCTTTGACTGCTCTCTAGACCGTTCCCCTCAAGAAGTGTGCTGGGGATGTCTGCAGAGCAGGTCTGCTTCTTTTGGAAGCAGTGTCAGCTTAGTGTTTGAATTACAGCCTTATAGTCATGATCCCAAAGACCTTAAAGAGAATAAGGTTATGACCCTTAGAAGGGGGGTTATTATTGTAGACGTTTGGGGATCTTTGCTATGGGGTCTGAGATCCTTAGTTGTTGCAGTGTCCTGGAGGAATATGGCAGAGCTGGCAATTCCTCATTTCCAGCTGTCAATCTGAGACTTGCTCTCTGGACCTGTGTCTTCACCATTCTGCTTCTGTTTCCCTGTCGGCAGAATGAAAATTCCTGTTTTTCCTGACACTTTAACAGTATGAATGAGAAGTGATTTGTCTAGCTTTTTCCTCACATTTTTATCTATTTCCCCATCCCTACCCTTCTTCCCACAGATAATTGTGCTGTTTTTGCTACAAACCTGTGGCTGTTTGCAGTAAGTACTAATTTAACTTAAAATAAGGCAGCAATTGTATGTGTCCCATAGGTAACGGTAGTAATGTGAGACCCATACTATGAGAACCATAGTGGCTGGTTCTCCTTTCATATTTAGATACAGCCTGGGCCTGTGATTTACCTGGTGCTTGCTGTGCTCTGAAGCCCACTCAGTTGTTAGTGTCTTGCAAATGCCTGTCCTTGGGTAGACCTGCCCAAGCCAAAGTCCCAAATACAGATTTTTTTATTTTGCTAAAAATGATTTACATGGCCTATCTTATTCCTCTTTTGTTTTTAAAGGCTTTTTCTTTCTTCAGAAAAAAAATCAGTGAAAACTAACGAACTGTGTAGAAGGAAAGACATCCTAACATGGAAGGTGGAAAGGGCGGTTTAACATGTTCAGACTGAGCATGTGGTGCCACCAGCGCACTAAATTGATCTAAGTGTGAGCTGCTCAAAGGGGCGGGTGATCTCCCTGCTCCTGGCATGCCATGCTATACTAATGCCTTGCTGTTACTGCTCATGCAGCTGCGCACTTGAGCTACAGCGGGAAATCAGGTGTTGTGGAAAAGTAATTTGGGGACTAGTTTTCAGCCAGTTCAGTTCCCTGATCCGACTCCACATGTAGCTGCACAAGTAGTAGTGTTGGCACAGGGAAAGCCATGGGATGTATAAGATTGCCTCTTCTAGAGGTAGCTCCCACAAGTCATCTAGAAGTGACCCTGAAACTGCACCTTAAGAAACAACAGACAGCATAAATGATGAAGAGTCCATTTGTCTCTTGGAACTCCCTGTTTCAGTAGCTAATGCTATAATTTATGGGGGAATGTGAATTTTAAAATGTCTTTCTAAGGTAAGCAGTGAGAGCATTTCGAAAGTTTCAGGTTTTAAGGGGGGCAAATAGGTTCTTATTCTAACTATGCCGTGGATTTGTTGCATTCATTAAGAAAAATCCAAGGAATCCTTCTTTGGAATTCCACACAGTACAATAGGAAATGCAAGAAATGCTTTGTTGTCTCTGCAGAGATGCTCTGGTACCTGTAAATGAAGTCAGCATGTAAATATTTTGTTCATTTTTGCCTTGATTATTGTTTTGCTGTTTTAACAAGTAACTTTTTAAAAGAATAAACAATAATACATCTTAGTGGATGAGAACAGAACAGCAACAAAAGCAGAGCAGAACTGCAATGCAAAATTGCACCAGGCAAAACTCTTCCCTGTAAGTTTTTATATGTTGTATAAGGCACTCTTGCTCTTAACAAACTTTTCCTGAAATGATGTGCTGGTTCTGTTTGTCTTGCTACATTTTGGAGGTGCCTATAATAACTCCTGAGTTACAACAAAAGGCAGCCTTGAGTCTGAGATTTCTTTGCCCAAGTGATGATGCACAGCCTAGTGCTGATGACATGAATCTGCTATTAGATGTCTGAGCAGCCTGTTTTCTAGGGGATAACAGCTCCTGTGTATCAAATGCAAGTGTAAAATTTCTAGTTCTGTTCAAGTCAGCTGCACAACTCCCAATAGCCTTGTTGTTGCTACTTAAAACAAAGGTGGGGTGTGTGTATACACACATATGTAATATAACAGAAAACTTAGAAAACAGTACTTACTGTTTTCAGAAAGAACAAGGTAATAGTAGGTAGACTCTGGAAAGTCCACAGTACTGACTGCTTACAGAAATTGCTTTGCTGGATTGAGTACACTTCATGACACTGGTACAAGTGATACTCAGTGGATTCATTGTTTTCTCCTCAACAAGATATTCTGGACACTTCCTTTCCTTGGGATGAGTTTGAATGTATTTCTCCATTGACTCACTTTTCTTGTTGTGGCTATAGATGTATGTGAACAAGCTCATGCACATCATCATAGTTCAGCTAAGTGGCCCAAGCAGCTGATCTGGAGGCAGGACAGGGGAAGTGGAGCCTTTCTGGCTTTACCTGAGACTGCAGATTTTGAGAATTCCTTCTGCTGAGTGCCACCAGTATGCTTGAACCTTAACCACAGTAAGAACTGGCACATGCTGCAGACACTGTCCCTCTAACTGAGGCATGGAGGATCCACAGAGGTTCAGTTTCTCTTCATTTTATTTCAGTGTTATTTAAGCCAGCTTGTGTCTCCAAAAAGGCATGCTTGTTTTGGTTCAACTTAGCCTGTTTCTAGTGGATATAAGATAGACTGATTTTGGTTAAATTTGAATTGGACTGGGCCATCAACAGAGGCAGTTTGGTGAATTTATCAGTGGCAGTTTAAGATAGACCTCTGTGGATGTTAGCTACTTTGTCCCTTTGACAGAGACTGTGTTCCTCGAGAACTGCCTCCTTGTCTGAGCTAATCTGGGCTGTGATCTGGAGCAGCTGAAGAGTGATACATGGTCTTGTTCTGCTTCCCCTGGGATGCAGAGTGTTGTCCCAGCAAAAGAAAGCTGTGGGCAGCTGAGAGTGGTAACAGCTTAACTCTGCGGTAACATTCACCAGAAGCTGCCTCTCAGCTCCCCAAGAACATTCACAGACCTTTTGCGCCAGTGCCTTGGTTTAAATTCATGCCCTTATGAAAGCGGAGCAGCGCTTCTGAACAGAATACCCTGTCTAATTCAGGTCAGCTAAGAACTGGTCCTTGAGCTTTTAATGACATTGTGCAACAGGCTCTAGGAAAATATTATTTCCTCAAGGAAGGAGCAGTGTTTAAGGAGAAATGTGAATGACAGAGGGGATAATTGAAGGAGAAGCCTAGTATTGAAGCCTTGCAAAGGGATAGGGTATGATGAAGTTGGAGTAAGGGCTAGATACAGGTGAGAGAAGGCAGAAGGATGAAACGTGAGCAGAAATGAGAGCAGAAAGTTAGCTGGCTAAAGCTGTGCAGAGTTCTGAAGACTCAGTCTTGATGTTGGTTCTTTGTGCTGAGCTAGTTTGTGTAGCTGAATGAACAGTAATTTTAACGATTGTGCCACTTGTTTTTTAACAAACCATCATGCCTGTGTAACGTGAGAGAATTAATTACATGTGAATAATGCTTGCAAAATGTTAACATGCTTTTCCAAGCATTAGGTTTGTTTTAATGAACTTTCTTTATCTGCTTGCTCTTTTCCTCAGTGAAAATTGTTATCCGAGGGGACAGGAACACCGGGAAAACTACACTCTGGCACCGACTGCAGGGAAAGAAATTTATTGAGGAGTATATTCCAACTCAGGAGATCCAAGTCACCAGCATCCACTGGAACTATAAAAGTAAGAAAGGAGAGGGGTGGAGGGAGTGACGGTCATGGAGCAGTTGTCTGTGCCTTGGGGTAGAAGTTCTACTGCAGCCTCATTTGCTTCTTATTCTGTGTCTGTTTGGGAGAGAAAAGGGGCTCTCAGCACTCAAGTTATTTTAATTTATTATTCACAGTTTCTCAATTGTGTTTTTAATAACTTTACTCAAAAACTATATGTTGTAAGTACTAATGGATATGCCATTGGAAGCTGCAATCCTAGGAAGGTTTTTCATAGGTCATCCAAAAAATTTGAAATATTTGTGATATACTTGACATGTGAAAACATGTTTGTTATGGAAATCTGCCTCTGAGGCTAACTGTGCTTGGTGTTACTATGTTGTGTACAAGTGAATAGCATGGTGCACTCTTGTCTTTCGCTATCTGATCAAAATATAGACAGCATCCAGTAAATGATAAAAATGATGTTTTAGAAATGGTTGTAACAATAATAACTTTAGGTTGAGTTACTGAAGCACAGAAGTACCTTGTCAGTAGCTTTTTAAAGCGCTTGTTCACTTTGAGATGTGATTTTCCCATCTGCTGTGGCAGTTAAAGTGGCTGTGAAAGCCCTGGATCTAGCCTGGAGAAGACTCTGCAGGCATTGAAATTGCATAAGGCTGTGGTTCAACAGTGCAGTAAATCCAGCTTTCAGGTTCCTGATGAAAAATATCACAGCCTTGTGGGATGAAGTAGTGATTCAGCATGAACTTGCTCTGTAAGTCTGATTTTGCTTTAAAAAAATGACAGCAGTTTAAGTTTGTCATATCAAATACCACCACTCCACACCACTCTGACTTTATGCTGAATATGTACCCTCTGTCTCCCCACAACTGGAATAAAAGCATAAAGTTGAGGTAAACGCTGTATTGGGTGCTTTGGCTAATTCAGTGATCAAATTTGTATTGCCAAGTGATTCTGTAATGCACAAGTCTCATGTCAATGATCATGGAGCCGCAGGATGTGTCTGCAAGCAGGCCACCTTGGGATATTGTAATACCTATTGGCTTCATAGGCTTCAGCGCAAGGAGCGCGAGCACATACTGCTATTGAAGGTTCACAAGGTACTGGTAAAAGTTCGGGAGACTATCTCGTTCCCTTTTGAAGATAGGCTTCCACATTAGTCTCCTTTTTCTTGATAAAGGTTGAAAAGGTTTATAATAATGGCTAGCTCTGATTTACTTTGGATGTGGAAGAAAAAGAGGTTCAGGACCTGGCATTGAGCTAAGTCTTGTGTCACAGGTGCTCAGATACTTTGGCAGGGACTCTGTATTGCGATGATGCAAAGGTCTGCTCATTAACTTCTGCATTTCTTCATAAAGCACCTTTATTTTGGAGTACCATCTTCCTGCTGTTTTGCCTGTCAACTGGCCCAAGACATTGACAGATCTGCATTATTCATGCAGTGTTCCCCATCCGCAGCGACACGTCTGGCATATTGCATTTTAACTGTGGCATCCTTCCCCCACGCTCTCATTCCTCTCTTGGAATATCAGCACATCCATTACTGATGTGTGAAGGTAGAGCTTGAAAGTTGCTTGGATTATGGAAAGCATCTCCAAAAACAAGCTTGAATGCTTCAGTCTTAACAGACTTAGATAAAAGTATGGAATACTTCTTTCTCAGGTATCAAAATGTAAAGAGCATTCTGAATGTTAATTGTGACTTTCTGCAGTATCATAAGTAAAAACTGAAATGTTTAGTTTTCTCTCTAATTAGTGCCTATAATATAAGCATTGCTTGTAAGTACAGCACTGGAATTTGGCATTTGATTTTTTTTTTTTGATTTTTTTTTTTAGAGGCTAATTCATACCTAGTTGGTTTTGTGTACATGGACAGTTACATGCAGAAGGGTGTTGGAAGAGTCTGTTCCATGTGTAGAAAGATCTAGTCATCTCACCTGTTTCTGCATATTTTAGGGACTGCATTTCCTTTTACTGAGCTGAGATTTAGGCACTGGCTTTTTCAACAAGGACGTGATCCCAGGGTAGAAAGCAGCTAGATGTGAAGCTGGCCTTTGCTTCAAGTCAATAGTTGCGGGTTGGTTTGTTATTTCTGGTGCTGAGTTGTAATGTTTATGTGATACATTTTTGTAGGGCTTGCTGGTTAGTGTTGACAGCAATGTGTACATATGGGGATGGACTTTTCTCAAAGGTAAAGTGTGGCCAAACTAGTTGGAACATTTGGAAGACTGTACATGAAATTGTGCCATTCGCTTCTGTTTCTTTCACTTTAGAAAACTGGATTATTTTCTTACTAATAATTTCCAGGAAATTGCTGGCTGACCTCCTCAAAACTTATAAAAATAACCCCCTTTAAAATACTTCGTAAGGTATGTTTCCTGCTGTGAAAATTTTCCGTCCAAGACAGGTGGCGTGGGCACTCTGAGAAACTGGCTCAGATCTGATTACCATCCTGTTGGCTGAGTTAATCTGTAGAGGAGGAAGAAAGTTTATTTTGCCTGTGATCATGCTCTCAAGCTACCTTGAATAAACATTATGAGGTAGTTGGCAGCAAATATTTACAGATATTAATTAAATTGCTGTCAAATGTTCCAGAATTCTCATATTGCCTGGTATTAGAAGATTAACATTTTAGATCTGGAACTTTCCCCTTGTAATATCTTCAGAAGTTTCATATTGGAGGATTTAATAAAGTTAAAGGAATTTGAGTTATATTTCACTGCTCAGAATGAACAAAATTTCTTTTCTGAGCCAACTGTCTTTGTAATGGATATTTTTTTAACTTTTGTGTCTAGGTAAGGAGTTACCGTTTCTGACTCTAATGTACAGTTCTTGGATTATGCTAGTCATCAATTTTATTCTTCTTCTGTCAGTCTCAGAAAGGGAGTCTGAAGTAAAAATTAGCAAATACTTTTGTTCAGAATACTTTGAAAGCTTTATAGATGAGCGTGTGGAATGACAGAGCTGCTCTGCTCTGTAGGATTTGTGACCCAAAATATGAGGTGAATCATGTAACTATGAGAATAAATATGTCTGAGGATCTGTGAATTTTTATGACAAAGCCACCCATAAAGGCATAGTTTTTTATTTTTAAAGGATCTTTCTTGCAAATGGAGCCTTTTCACTTCTCTGCTGTTTTCTAGGAAAACAATGTCTTCTGTGCAACTGGCTACAGACTCCTTAGCCAAATAGCAACTGAGTAGAGGTTTCTCAGTGATTTTTATCCATGCAACAGGTTTAGGTTAATCCAAGTTATAGAATTAAAATGATGAATTGGCACTTTTTTTGCGACACGCCTTCAGAAGCCATTAAGGTGAAATGCTGCTCATACAGCTGTGTATGAGTCATAAGAAAACTAATGCAGCAGCGCTAAAGTAATTATCCTCTTGTGCGTTCCAGATAGTCAGGAATGAAGCTGGTGATGAAAAGGAAGGATTTGTTGTCTAGTAGCTAGCAGAAACACTGTTCCTAACACAGGGGGGGAAAATAAAACATGGAAAAATGGTTTTCTTGGATCTTGTGTAGTCAAGTTCTTTGCTAAGTTCTGTCTTTCCCCTTAGCTAAAAGGGTGCAGAGCAGGTGTCTTCTTTCTACATCAAACAGTTCCACTCCTTGGCTGTCTAGAAGCTATACTGCCCAGCAGGACTTTAGTACTGCCTAAATTACTAGGAGAACAAACCATAACTGAGGGTGCACTTGCACTTGGTATTAGGATAAGAAGGTGGAGATCACTGGAGTCTGGGAGCAACATTCCAGTGCCAGGTACCAGGCCATCTCCTAGGAGGGCACTGCACGTAGCCCACAGGATTTCATTTTCCAGAAAGGGGTTCCAACTTCTCCATAGAAACCCCTTCCTAGAAGTTACCTGCTTCTTCACAATGAAGCTGCCGGAAATAACAAGCTGCTTTCTAGGCTCCTCCCATGGTGCTGCAAAGTTTGCCATCTAAAAGAGAAAAATGTCTCCTGTCATCTTGCAGAATGTCTTGACTGTTGAGAGGAGCAAAAATTGACTTTGCTGGTCTGTCCGTCCCTTGTGCTTCTGGGACAGCCGCAGCACTGCCAGTCCCAGTTACAGGGTCTGAAGTTGGGGGCAGAACTCAAATAGGTTATCTGTGTCAGAGCACTTGCTGGGTCACGGTGCACCCTGAACACGCTGTGGACTTAAGCATCGCAGATCAGAGAGAGGAGTGCCTTACTGTGAGAGCTGGTGTGTGTGGATATCTGTTCATACAGCTGGGTGCCCAGCATGTGAGTAATGGGGTGTGGTCGCACTATAGCCCCATGTGAACTGATGATTTATGGAAATATTTAGGGACAGAAGGAATTTGAGAAGTGCAGTGGTTAAAGCAGAAGACTGCAAACCTCTGTATGCCTGTTGTGTACCATCTGGGCCTGTGAGGCAGTGGCTGACCCTGGGCAAGTGTCTTGTTCATCTTGTGCCTTGCTAGCAAATTGGAGGATTAAGTGGGAGTTGCTATGAGAAAAACAGCCTCTGATTTGGCTTTATGCATGACTGTAAAACAGATCTTTCTCAGGAAGTGGATGATCAAACTTTTTCTTTATTCATCTGTCTTTATAGAATTTTGAAATGTTTTAAGCCAACAATGGATTCCGTAGAAGAAATGTTTCCTGGCTTGACAATGACGCTTAGCTATATTCAGCAATGCTGTGATAGGAGATTATTTTCTACTTTGAGCCATTGTCTTCCTACTCCATGGCTTATGTTCAGAGTTGCTCCAAGTACAAGCTTTTGCTTAGTACTTTATATCATGTCCCAAAAGCAGCTGTTTCTTGGAACAGCCCTGTGAAGATAAGACTGCTTGTTTAGATTCAGTGAGCAGCTTCAGTTAATTTATTCTGCATACAGCCTAAAAGTTAAACTGCTAGCTGTCAGTATCAGCAGTAATTTTTTTGTAGTTAGAATTTTGCTTGTCTTGCTTTAGATTTTAGCAACTCAAATCTCAAATCTCTACCTTGCTGTCCTTTACTTATGGACTCTGCAGCTCTTTAAGAGGCAAAATTGCTAGTAATATCTTATTTTTGTCAGAAGAATAAGCTAAAATAACTTGAAATTTGCAGAGAGAGTGGATTTCTGTAACCACAGGAGTGTCTGCCCCATTTGTCACATTTACATAGAAATATTAATAATATAGTTGTTCTTCTTTAAATATGTGTATTCCCATTGTTTTCAATTGCGTGCATTGCTTCTAGACTAAACTTTATTCTCCAAATTTAATTTACATCTATTCTGAAAGAAGAACATGGAAACTTATGTATGTTATGAAGAGAATCTAGGTGTAAGTTTTATAACATGCTCCAAATCTGACATAAAATTTGAAGGAAGTCTAACAATACCACTTACGGGACTAATAATTTTTAAGAAGTTCTTTAGAGAGCACAGTTTTGGTGTACATCTTGGTTCTTCAATGGCAGACCTTCTTTAAATTATGCTTTAGGGTTTTTTCTAACTTGCTGGGGAGTTACTTAGCGTTTCTTTTGATGTTGATTTGTTACGTTGGCACTATTTGCTTTGGGTTAGGCTTTGTGTGGTGGGGGACAGGTCGTCTTCTTCTTGCTGAAACCCTTTTTCTAACAATTTGTGTTTTTATTGTGCTTTTAGCCACTGACGATATCGTTAAAGTTGAAGTCTGGGATATAGTAGACAAAGGTAAGATCTATAACTTCCTTTTTAATGCAGACTGATTGGTCTTTCTCAATTTTAATTAAAAGCTTATGTGGAGCTAAGAAATGCCTATTTACTTCCACTTTCTTCAGGAAAAAGTGTGTATTTATTTTTTGGGTGTTACCTTCTGAAATAATATCTTCCTGAAATAATAATATAGGACGGAGGAGTCTCCTATACTGGAGTCCATTTTTTGCAATCTGAATTTCAGATCAAACCCAGAATTCAGAAGCCGTTATTTCACATGCTCTGTGATGAATGCAATAGCCTGCTGCTTTGTGTGTTTAAATTGTCTGAACTGTATAATAAACTTCATTTCTTCTCCTTTATATTTTTATAAATACTTAGACAGCTACTGAGTTCTTTGTTCTGTTTATAAAACTTCTTGCTGAGCTGTTTTTGAAAGCAATAATATTGTTAAATTCATAAAATGTTATCTGCAGTGATTGATGTACACAGGAGGGAAGGATAGAAGAGAAGCTAATTACTTAAATCCACATAGGACAGAATGCAATATATTTAATCCAAAATCTTTTCTAAATGTTTAGCTGAGGAACGTAATAAGAAGAGTTAATACATTTTTCTTTAATTTTCAATTTTTCTCAGGGTATAAAGTTCTATTTCCTATAAATAATAAACATTTCTGAAGGCAAAATCTGAACACAGCGCAAAGGTGGAGTCTGTTGCTAAAAGAGGTTGGGGTTCAGATGTAAATGTTAGCAGCTCGTTCTATAGCCCCAAGTGCACATTCTTGTCTGTCGTCTTTTAAGAGGTGTTTTCTGCCTGACAGGCTCCTGGTTTAAAGCGCGATTATGGTCAGGAAAGCATCTTTACAAATGAGCACTTCTTGCTCTGCAGGTGTGCTCCTTGTTTGTGAGTTTCTCTTGGTCAAATCTGATGACTACACTAATGGAAACTTGATTTTATTTATTTATTTATTTATTTTATAACTTCAGTGTTATAACCCTTTCTGCAGACTTAGCTAGAACCTGTGCTGACACACGTATCCCCAGCAGAACTATATCTGAAGTGTGCTATCTTTAAGTGTACCACTTGTGCAACTTATACATGCATTAGCACCAAAAAAAAAAAGAGGGGGGAGGTGAGAAAGGGAGAAAGTAAATTTTTTTTGTGGTGTCTAAATCATATTAAAAATAGTAACAAAGGAAAGATGGTTAAAGATACCAGCTCTAGTTCAAGTTCATAATGGAGATTTTTAGGTTAGACCTGAGCTAGTAATTTTAATATAAAATCCTGGCTGATTTATCTTCTTTTTTTTTTCTTCTTTTTTCTCTCCCTTCCCTTTTAAACACCACTCTTTCACAGTGTATATAAAACCTTACTTAGATCAGGATTACTGCTGAAGTTAGCTTGATTCTGGTTTGTCTTTCAGATTCTAGGATAACATGTGCAGGGCTGAAGAAAACCATCTGTTTTCTCACTGCCTTGCAACTTGGGTATGAATTGATAGTTAATTTGGGAATCACGTGGTTCCAACATTTATTTCTGTGAATAGCTTCTCTGAGCAGAATCATGTTCTGAACTAGAGACTTGTCTTTTTTTTTTTTTTTTTTTTTGACAGGACAGATCAGATTTGGTATGTGCAGATGTTGATAACAGCTCTTCTGGTACTGCTTTTATTTCTGACAGTGGGACAGTGGGACATGTGTCTGAAATTTGAAGGGACTGTTTTCTCTCCACTTCATATCCATATCCTCAGTCTGTTAAGATCCCTAGTTATGGACCACAGACATGTCCATCTTTATATAATATATGTATGCAATCAATGCAGTGTAAAAATTCAGATCATCATGATAAAACAAAATCAAATCCTTTCCCACTGACATAGCATTGCAGATCCTTGATAAATACAGCTTGCAAAAATGTGCAAATTAACCATTATGAACTTGTTCATATCTAAGTTCCATCTTAACATTATCTCATGACAGTTTTGTTCTTCTTTCTGTATGCTTAGGACAAAAAATCCTCCTGTGTGATGCTTTTGGTGAGAGTGACACTAACCTAGACTATAGACTTTTAGTAGTGAAGCATCCAGTGCTGCTGCCGCATAGTGCTGATAAGATCTGATCCTCCTTTTGTCCTTTCCTACAAGATCCTGGCTAATATGCGTATTTAGAGTTGTGTGGCATGCTGCATTTATTAGGCTGGATTTGAAACTGCCAAAAATGTATTCATGAACATGCATTTCAACATGCATTGTTTTCCAGGCTACGTGTTTTTTTTTAACCAGTGTTTCCCCCATTTTAAAAGAATTGTGCTTTGTCAGGAAAAATTGAGAACTGTATTTAAATTAAGGTATTTAAAAGTGTATATTGAAAGCCTGATGTTATTTTGCAATTAACTGATGGGGATTTAGCCAGACTGTCTAAAAAATATATCCATAAACTGCAATTTTCAACTTCAGTCTTGTAAAGCAGCTTCTGCTTCACTCTGCTGTGCAGTGCTGCCGTTCTTTATGTCTCCACGTGAATGTGCACAGGAGAATTTGGGAGAATTTTGTAAGCTGTGCCCTGAAGAACCTCACTTAGATTTTTGCAGTGAAGTCGAATGTGGTTTTACTACATAATGTTGTGCCTAGCACTTAGCAGCAATTGTGCCTCCCTGTCCTTGTTAGTTCTGCAGCGTGCTTTGATTTCCTCCCCCCCCCCCCCCCAAGCTGATTTAGGAATGCTGGAAGCAGCTTTGTTGGCCCTGCCTGACTGACGACCCGCTGTCATTTGTTTAGGATATAGCTGCTAATTTGAAAGTAAGGGGAGAAGTTTTTTTGTGAAATCTTAGAACCTGTTAGGGCAGTAAATGCGGTGAAGCAAGAGGGCTTGCTAACCGTTACATTGTACCCCTCCTCTTAGCTTGTTCTTGAGTCTTCATGACTTTTTTTAATGTGCAGACTTACTGAAGTACAGACTTATCTGCAGCTTGCTGGGTTCTCTTTGGGTGTGCTCAGAGAGCATGGCTCATTTCTGTAATGATGCCATTTATTAAAATCTTAACAAGGAGGGCTTGTCCCCAGCTATAGATTGTATTGGATTTTGTCCAATACGTGTGGTCCTTTGTTGCCCTTGGAACTAACAGTACATAGAAAAGATACCTATCAGCAAAAATCAGTCCTGACTCATCTTTCTGCTTTGCAGTGAGTTGTATAACTGATGCAGGTCATAAAGCCATAACAGATTCTGAATGCAAAGAAGTGAAATGAAATGAAATGCTTGAAATTTGGGTGATTCAAGAGTTCCAGTCTCACATCTTGTAACATCTGCTGTTTGGGCTCCTGCATCTTTCCCTAGACACCAACTGAATGGATCAAGTCACGTTTTTTTTCTGTGGCCCCCCAAAAAACTTAAACCCTTTCCCTCAAGTGCTGAACAAGTCTTCTGGCATCCAGGAAGAAGAATTGTTCTGTAGACTTTAGGGCACTGCTGGAAGATTATTTGGTTTCAGTTGCTACTGCCCCTGTAAATAAGGAGCTATCAGCATTCTGGTTAGAGAAGTTGGGCAAACACCACATGAAGACCCTTGTTTTCTAATTGAGGCTCCCAGACCACACATCATGTAACCTTAAAAAACACAGAACCTAGATCATATAATCACTCAATCTTCATTGCATGCTTGCCTTTAAAGCCTGAACTGCATCCCTTCTCTACATGTATCGCATCTTTATCTGGCCCATCTTGCAGCTCTGGTTCCAAAAATAGGCACTGTGCATGAATATGTACACACATGCGCTTTTCAGCTCTATTACTGCTTTACAGATGACCTCCTTTACAGCAATGATGAACACCACTTAAGAATACCACTCAGTGCTCTTGATACACACTTAAAACCATAAACAGGGAAAGGTGCATGAGTCATGTATTCTGTCTCAAAGCATGAGCTGTAAATATGTCCAGGTTAGAAGGACACCTCGATTGCTCAGGATGAGAGAGATCTGCGAACTATGAAGAGTTTTGGTTGGGTACTTGTGGTTGCTTGGGCTTCTGTTTTAATACTAGAAATTCAGGTCACGTCCAGCATAATTTATCAGCACCTGGAGAAATAGTGAGATCTTGACATTCAGAGAAGCCACACAAGTTCCGCTGGCTTGAAATGATTTTAAGCAAAGCGGGGAAAGGCATGCATCTCCCATGGCTTGAGTTGGTCTGGGAAAAATCAGAGCCCACACTTGACCCCTCAGGAGGGATATACCGCAAGAATGGGAAAAAATCAGTATGTCTGCTATTTTCAGCTGTCAAAAGTAAGATGACACTAGGGCTGCAAATGTTTTAGAAATGTGTGGTTTTGCAATGACGTTCAGAAGCATCTACCAGTAAGGGTTTCAGGGCTGAAATCTGCTGCTGTATTCTGCAGTCCGTGCATAGTTGCCATGTCAGGACTGCTCAGGCATGAACATTGTGTCACAGCTTTTTTCCATTCAGAAAATGCCCCAAACTTACTTTTTTTTTTTTTTTTTTAGCTGACACTAATTGCTTGACAGCTAACAGGTGATCTGGTTGACCATCATGTGGGTTGCAAAGTACAGTAAGAGAAGTGCAACCAACTTCCTAATTATTGCTAACAGCAAAAATACTTTCCTGAATTCGTTAGGGACACTTGTCAAGCAATACTGATGTCTGTATGAGCATTTCTGTAACAATACTTGGTAAGAGTATTTCATTGAGGTCATTTCTCTGGTGCAAATTTTCTTTAAGTAGGAAAGCACTACAGCGTTTAAACTTTCCAGAATAACCTCTTATTTTGTAACCGTTTATCCTTGACCTGCATGAAAAAAGGAAACACTTTTTTCTTCTTTGTTTCATATTTGCCAGAACCATGAATTTTGCAAGTAGTCACTCCATCTTCATTAGCTGAGTTGAGTAGTTACAGAAGCTATTTTTGTCCCCTGGTTTGCAAATAGTCTGTTAAAGAGTCAGTGGAAGTGTGTTGTGGGTACATCCAAGCTGTCAAACACATTCTGTCAACGATAGGCTGTGTTTCTAGAAATTACAAGAAGGAATTTCAAATCTCTGCCATTCCCTTATAATTTATTTAATTTGCAATTATTCAGACTAGAAAATTACAGAGCAAAGTTAGTTCAGAAGTATGGTTCTTAATTCTTGTCTCTAACACCTGGAAGATAAGTCGTAAAAGAAAACTCTAGACCTTGCAGGGCTATACAGTACTCATCATTTGGTAAAACTCTGGGAATCGCTGCACGTAGCTAGAGTTTAAACAATACCTTGAGGTTCAAAGACAGATTTTTCACAGTATGTCCACACTAAACTTATTCAGTGCTAAGTGCAAGGAGGTGTGCTCCTTCTTGCTTACTGACACTCCCGGTGATCCTTAGTCCACACCAGAAAATCATGTTAGCCAATTACCGCTCTGCTGGTCCTAGGTACAAATGCATTGTGTGGTGTTCTCTGCCTGCTGTGGCTGCAGGCTTTAAGATTTGGAAACATGGTTAGAGTGTAACTGATATAATGCAAAATTTTCAGGGAGCCTGAATCATTGGTTCTGAGGTTTAAAATGCTGCCTCCTTTCCCATGGGTGCTGAGTCAAATGCCAGGGGTACTTTAAAATGTCAGTCCCTTTACTTCTCCAGCGCTTATTAAAGCTGTAAAAAATGGGAGAAAGCTCAACATGCAGCTCTTTACAGCCTGTTTTGAGGGACTGCCTGTTTCAGTGGTACAAATTTGTAAATGTTTAGCTGTCCCCTTTTATTATTCTCTTCTCTTCTTGAGAAGCCACTGAGGCTGGCAGAGCATGCTTGTAGCTGAAGAGTAATATGCTGGAAGGGGATTTCTTGACATAGTTTGCTGCGTTTCAGAGACACGTCCACCTTCCCTCAACTATCTAGCAGTGTGCTGGCATACCAGGGTGTCAGACTAAAAAGAATGAGCCTTATATGGGTTTTTGCTTGCTATTTGAGTTTGATCTGTTTCTGTGATACTGACATACCTATCGGGTACACATGGCAACTTTGTTTTGAAATGACGATTAAAGGAAGAGGAATTTCTATAAGGTCACTTTGTTCAGGACCAAAAAGGGGTCTGACCTTTAAATGTAAGGGCTATATTTTAGTGCATGCCTCAGAGGAGGCAGGTGAGTTGAAGAGAAACCTCTGGGTCCCTGTAGATGGGATTGTGGCCACTGGACTGCAGGACAGTTCTTTGTAGTACTTTTTTAGTGTTTTCTCCAAGTGGTTAGCATGTTGCCTCTTGCACTTTCTTCAGAGCTTACTCTGAGTTTACCTGTCCTCTAGCTTATTCTTGAATGCATGTCTCTAGAGCGTCTGGTGTGTGCTCAGAGCTTTGGATTGGTGCCCCATGAGGATTTCCTTTCTTCACCTTTGCTGGTTATGACCAGACCTGTCCTTCCACCTCTGGCCCATCATGCACTTATAGGCTGTTTCTCCTCTGCTCCACAGCCCCCTCACCACAGTTTTTTTTGATTTTGCTCAGATTTCTCTCCCCTCCCCCCCCCAAGCTCTGTCTGCATTTTGATTGTTAAATTCTTATTCCATCCCACTACCTTTTTCTTTGGTCACAGCTCAGCCCAAAGCACCTAATGGGCTGTGAGAGCACATGTATTTACAAGACTGCCTGCTTCAGGTCAGTGCAATAGCTCAGCAGTGTCATAGCTTCTCTCAAGAACAGCGTGTACGTAGTTGGGCAGTTCAGCCGTAACAGCCCCAGTATCTTTTGCTTCTTCAACACTAATGCAACAAAAAGTGGAACAGAGCAGCTCCCTTTTTGGTCAGGGAGCGCACCCAAACCCATATTCTTCAGTCATTGTGACTGTATGCTGTGAAGAGCACTGTTCAACCTGCCACAGACTTTCTATTCACCTTTGCATTAAACAGACTAGCTGGTTTTCCTTGGCAAGGCATGCCTGTCCCACCTCTCCTCATATTCCCCATGCTTGTAGTAGAAGTTGGATCTGCTTTAAGGTCGTGTACAAAATGCCATGGTCCTGCCCAGGGAGACAGAACCATGTCGGAATTCTCTGCCCGGGGTAATGCATTTGTCTTTTACAACTCTTCTTTTTAAGGAAAATGCAAAAAACGAGGAGATGGTTTGAAACTGGAGAATGATCCTCAGGAGGTGAGTCACCTTGAATACAGATGTTGCCCTCTTAGGGGGAGGCCTCTTGTCACCCTTTGGTCTCTGGATTCTGCCTTTGTTCTGCATCTGTGTCTGCTCTGAGGCTGGCTGGGCAGGTGGGTGAGCGGCAATGGGATCCCAGATGCTCTTCACTCTTTTGCCTGCCTGTTTTATCACTCTGGTCATTCCCTCACCACAGCTCTCCTGTTTTCCATTCAGTCTTTTGGGAATGAGGCACCCCAGATATTTACACTGTAGTTTTGTGCTTGTTTACACACGGTCAGTGTCAGGAAGTCCTTTTGCAAAAGACTTGCCATGAGACTTGAAGAAATCACTTAAAGCCATGCTCTCTGGCTGCTCCTTAAAACTAGGCTAACGATTACCTTTTAACACCCTTTGAAAGGTAGAAGAGGAAGGGGCAATAGAGGTGCTACATGGTATGTAAAAATAAACAGAGTGGCTTCCTCATGGCTGTTGCACTAATGTGTCCTGTGGATCTTCTGTTATAGAACAAAGCGCCATAAGGGAGACCTTGATACCACATTCCCCAACTCACATTTGGACTAATGATGCACTTTCACAGCACTTCTTTCAAAAGCTATACTATTTTATCCTCAGGAAAAGTCAGTTTAAAGGCCCTTGATCATGTGATTTCTGCTACAGCTATTCAAGAGCTTTATTGCTCCTATTGCTGTGCAAGTGCCCTACGGTGTTCATTGCATGAACAGTGTTTTGGCATTCACTCAATAAGTGCCTTGTCAAAACTGAGAGGCTGATTTCCGTGTGGAGGGAGAGCCAATATCACTGATACACAAAGTGCTGAGCACTCCACTGCACTGAACCATCCCTAGAATTGGTGTCTCTTTGACAAAGGTGCCAATCCTCCTCAATCTGTGCAGTCAGATAAGGAAAATTTTCTTTACAAATGTTCCCCTCCTGTGGGAAAAGGCTTTATAGACACAGGTATCACACAGTTGCCTCCTCCTTCACAAACATGGGTGCGTTTCTCACTCTGGGGAAACAGTGAACGCTGTTCCATAGGCACCAAATTGCAGCAGGAGCCTTGCGGATTCGGTTGTGACCAGTATTGAATTTTGCAAAGTTGCAGAGTCCAAATGATGAAAAGCAAGTCGGCTCCTAAATGTTTTTAGCCGTGCACAGGAGAAACTCATTAGAAACTACATCCTGGCTTTATGGATCAGAAGCATTCAAAGTACAGTCAGTATTCACGTCTGCAAAGAGGTGGAGTAGGTGCCATGTGCTCTGTGCTGTATCCCTTAGCTGTATGGGGAATTATGTTGTCAAGACAAGATTTGGGAGCAGAGGGGAAAGAGCAAGGATGGGTTTTAGCATTTGCAGACATGGGGTTTTTTTTTCAGAGAATGTCAGATCTTTCACATCCAGCACATGCAGTAGACTCACAAGGTACCTTGCGTAAATGATAATGATGTGAAATCCACTGATACCTTTTATAGTGGCTGTTACTTTAGAAATGTTGCCTATTTAGTGCTGTATCGGTTGTATTCTGTGCAAGCCTAAAGTTGAGCCAAGTTATTTACTGCCTCTTTTGCCTTTATTTCCTCAGGCAGAGTCGGAAATGGCTCTGGATGCAGAGTTTCTGGATGTGTATAAAAACTGCAATGGCGTAGTGATGATGTTTGACATCACCAAGCAGTGGTAAGACATCATCAGGGTCATGGGCAATCGGGGTCTCACTTGTTTAATCCCCCCCCCCCCCCAAAAAAAAAAGTTTAGACTTCTTTATGGCCTCTGAAGCTGATTTTGTATCACTTAAAATAATAGCTTTATCTTCTGGCATGTCTTTTAATATACTCCCCTCCTGGGTTTGTTTTGAACAAGCAATTTCCCTGTGAGATTGTGGCCTGGAGTTCCTGCTATCCTGCTATCTGAAGCTTGACAATTAGCCCTATCACAGAAGCAAAGCGTGCTGGGCATGTTACAAATCCCCAGCTCTACAGAGCACGAGGGAAAGGGGAAGACTAGTGAGCAATGGGGAAATTCCCAGGAAGACAGATATTGCTACAGATTATTTAGAGGCCATAAATTGCATTAATATATAGAACTAGTGAGCTATTAACTTTGCATCTCTGATGGGGAGGATGGGGAATGTATAGAAGCCAGAGGGGGCTAAGGAGGTGGCTGCTTCTTTATATTTAAGCTTGTGTTTTACTGGTTTGATTATGGGTCAATGAGCCTGTTGCCAGCAGAAGTGAGGGAAACCTCTGCTTTGCTGTCCTCACACAGTTATATAGGTCTGAGAGAGATATTACTGCAGGAGATGTTAGGTCCCTGGTGGAAGTGGAGTATTGAACATGTCGAGTAGTTTTTGAATGAAGAATGATATGAACGTATTTACAGTTAATGTATTCTTCTGAGAGGGGCAAAGAAGCAACAGTCTTGGAAAAATTTTTGAAATTCTTTTCTTACTTTGTATTTTTTCTGTATTTTTTTTCCTGGGTTTTTGTGGTGATGAAACTGCTTACAGTATGATACGTTTCCCCCTCATTTGCTTGTGTCTGTCTCTCCTTTGGTGAAGGACATTTAACTATATTCTGAGGGAACTTCCCAAAGTGCCGACCCACGTTCCAGTGTGCGTGCTTGGGAATTACCGAGACATGGGGGAGCACCGGGTCATTCTGCCTGGTGACGTGCGAGACTTCATTGACAATCTGAACAGGTAATGGAGGGTGGCACCACAGTCCCCAAACGGGGAGCAGCACTCAGCTGCTCTCTGTCATCAACCACAAAAAACATATTGCTGCTGCATTTCCAGTGTGCATCACATTCATCTCCAGACCCTCTGCTTAGCTTTTGGGCTTTGACAGCTAAGTGTCTCATACAGCATCTTTGGTTTACACAATGGGCTCTTTTCCGTTTGACCTAGGAGCCTGTGCCAGCCAGGTTGTTAGCTGTGTTACTGGAAACAGTTAGTGCCTGCCACCATGTGCTTTTCAGAGTTGCTTTGGCCAAGAGGTCCTCTTCTTTTTGGATAGTCCTTTTCTTGCAAAAGAATTCTCTCCCTGAAGCACAGCTGTTCTCTACTCTAAATAATCCTGCTGCAAGGCAGGCAGCTAGGGCAGCTGTGATCCTCGCTCTTCCTCTAAGAGCATCCTCATGCAACAGCTACTGGGCCCAGCCAAATCATTCTCCTCCCTTGCCAGCCAAGCAAGATTTTCCCTTAAATTGGGCTCTGAGGCTCTCTGTTATTTAATTTTAAATATTATTTGTTGGTCAGGATTTAATAGATTTTTTTTTTTGCAGTTTATGGTTTTAAGGCAATTTTTAGGTTTTTTAGTCTGTAGTTTGTTCATTTGTGTGTCAGGCACACACAAATGGCATCAGTTTTAAGGCTTGATTTAGTAATGCAGTCATTTCTTTACAGGTTTATTTCTATACATAACTTAGCTGAGTTTAATTCCCAGTGCCAGTGCTTGAGTATGTGACTTAATTTAGGTCTGTTTGTAGTATTAAAACAAAATCTTCACTGAGGAATGGCCCTGTATAGCCATGAAATCTGCGGTTTAGTAAACCAGTGGCCCAGTGTCTTGACACGTTATTTCTTAGTCCGTCAGCTGCATGACACCACAACACAACAGCTGCATTCCAGCTTTTTCTGCCCCCCTTCAGGAGGAGCAAAGTCTGAATTTTGTTTGTAAACAAAATAATCAGTCCCTAGCAGAATGACTTGTCAGCCTACATCTGGGAGTTGAGGGGTTGGCTTGTAAATGAGGATTGCTCATGGTACATAATTCAGCAGGTGCCTCCTCTGTGTGTATGCAGTCCATGTCCTTTGTACAATTTTCTTCTCTCTACCTATCTGGTTGAGACAGGCCACCTGGCTCCTCGTATTTTCGGTATGCTGAGTCTTCCATGAAGAACAGCTTTGGCCTCAAGTACCTGCACAAGTTCTTCAACATCCCCTTCTTGCAGCTGCAGGTAAGAGAAAGAGAGTATTCCTGAAGTGTGGGTGGGTGGAGGGGATGGAGTTCCTCTTCCCTGTTTCTAAGGTGGGAATTTGATTTTATATTTGTTCTTTTTTGCATTGTTAAAGGAACCTGAAAAGATTTTTCTTTTCATGAACATGTAGTTAACAAAATTATGTTAGTAAATTGGTGTCTGTGACTTAAACGTGTCTACTTGTGCAAGGGCTGTTCTTCACTATCTTCACAAACGTCCACCTCTGTAGAAAGTCTCTAAGGTAATAAATATCATGGGCGAGAGAACTGCATCCGGTGTTGTGACTATCAAGTCCAAAATGTTACATCCACATATGTATTAAAGTCTATATTTAAATTCCATGTTACCAGTCAGTTAAAACTCAGTTAAGAAAAGACTTGCTAATGAGATGAACAGTTCAGGGACAACCGTTTGCTGAAAATCATTACCCTGAGATGAATGGTAACTGATCTGCTTGAATCCTATACAAGAGAAATTTGAGATTTGGATCTATGTGTATAACTGAGCTGCCTTTGGTGGGATGAGTGGAGAGGCAGAATCTCAATGGGCATGAAAAGGTGAAATTCATAGCTGTGGTCCTTCAGAAGGGTTAGGGTATGCTTTTGAGGGGTTATACGTTTGTGGGGTGCGTATGATGTTGTATCATTGTTTTCCATTGCATGGAAAAATTCAGACGGTTGGTCTTGATTGTCTTTCACTAGAAAGTGAAATGTCTATGTGTATTTTTGTAAGAATAATCCTAGCTGAAATACTAGTTCAGAATAAGCTCACATATATTAGTGGATGTTACCACATCTTCAGTCTGCAGAGCAGATGCATTAGAAGGAACCAGGGTAAGAAACCTTAAGGTACAGCAACCCAGTGAAACAAATCAAATAATAATTTTTTGAGGAAGAAGCTGTTAGAAATCTGACATTTAAACCCAACTTACTGCTCAGTGGAGAAAGTTGAAATTTACCAGTGTGGTGTTGGTTAGATAGTTGGTTTATAAACTCAGTACCTATGGCAAAGTGGTGTCTTGTAGAAATCATGCAGAATAATTAGTTTCCAGGTTACTATTGTCATTTCAGTTCTGTAGATCTTTCTCTTTCTTCTCAAATAGATGTTGGTAAGAGACAAAAACATTAGTACAGGCTTCCTGCCAGATTTGTGTCTGAAAGCTGCTCATAATGATACTGTTAATGGTCGATATATGCAATGATTTTTCTAAATATAATCATAACCAGGAAATACTGAAGCGTTTGTGGTTCTGGGTTGTTTGGAAACAGCTTTAGGAGAAGAGTCTTAGGTGACCTTTCATTGAAATGTGCTGTGAATAAGTAAACATGACGTACCAAACTAAAAGCTGCTAGGACACTTAGATAAGATAATCAGCCCCAAAGCCAGAGAACTTCTTGGACAAATCTTGGTCTTCAGGAACATGAAAAAAATAAATCCGATGTAACCTTTAATAGTTTAGAGACTCCAGTGACTGTTGCTTGGGGAGATGAGGGAAAGGGGGTGATCAACCTGCATTTATTCTCCTGTTCAGTGGGCTCAAGATAGCATTGGAGGTAGTCCAAAACACAAGGTGCAGGTGCCACAGGCAGGCTTGGCCTCAGTTGTACTAGATTCCCAATTCCTGTGTTTTTCATATGTTATAATGAAACAATTCAACACTTCACAAACAAACCTGAAAAGAGTTTTCAAGGAACTTTTCAGTTCCCATGATGTGCAAGAGGAGGTTTGGGTGGACGCATGTGAATGACACATGTAAATATGTTTGCGCTGTTCTTGGTATCTTGACAAAAAAGGTGGCAGTTGATGAGCTTGTCCTATGCCCGTCATTCAAGGAGAGACTGGTCAGATCATAGCTGTGTGGCCTTTGCTTTAAAACGGTGGAACCAAAACTTATTTCTGCAGCTCTGTGATATCTGGGTTTCAGGCAGGTGTTTTTCCATGCATTTTGTTTAAAATCACAGGATAGGATCAGATACGAAGATGTTTCCCTCTGAGATGAAGGAGGTCTCTGCCTTTGCCATTTTCTGAGGAGGAGGACAGCAAATTTGGAGGCCTTTGGTTGCTTCCACCCAGGCTGTAGGGGCTCTGCTTGCTGTCAGACTTCAACCAAGGTGTGCCTCGCTCAGTTTTCCCTGTGCCATTTGCATTTGTGACGCAGTTTTGTTGGAAGAGCTTAGCGCTGTTTTGTAGCTGCTGATTCGGTAGCTCTGGGCATTTTGCAACTCCTGTTTAGCAGCTGGGAACCTTGCCTTTGAATGCGCTGGGAGCCAGAGCTGGCCCACAGGGCCTTATTAACAAGCAGTGCAGCATGTTAAAATGTGTAGGAAAGTCACAACTAGATCTAATTCCTAACGGTACTGTTTATACCTTCAGAGGAAGTTGCTAATAACAGCCTCCAAAAAGGAGTCATTTGCCTAGTACTTCTGTACAAAGTAAGGTTAAAGGAGAGGGACTCTGCCAGGTATTAAATGCGCATATGATTTAATCGGTCTCAGTCTACTTCTGAGGTTTCTCTGTGTTTCTCAGGCTAATCTCCCACAGCTCTCAAGGGGAAGAGTAGTTGGTAACTGTGTGTGAAATGCCACTGTGTCCTTTAGCAGAGTTGGTGTTGAGCGCATTGGTTTTAAGTTGCACTTTGCTGCATTTATCTTACGTTCATGCATCTTTCATTGAGAAAGTGGTGGGTGAAATTCATACCTTCAGTATAAAGCTAGTCCCCCTAGCAGCCTGGGCTCTTCAATTATTTATCAGTTCCTTTCCAGGGGAAGAATTCTCAAACCTGAGAAAGCCATTCAGCCCTAGGTATTGCTGGTGGCCCACATAATGTGCTAATGTGATCGTGTCAGCCAGGCCTGCAGAGTGCTGTACTGGAAGGAGACAAAATTCTGCAGTCAGCTGGAATGGCCTTTTCCCAAGGAGCACTTGGAAGTGGCATTCAGCCAAAGCATTTGTTGGTAGCTCGTGATTTGCTCTATTCTTTTGGATCATTGCTAAAAATAAGATGTTTCTTTAATATCTTAATGCCAGCAAGATGAAATAGAAAATTTTTTAAAAAATATTTCAGTCCATTATTAGTAGTGATTTTTTACAAAGTTAGATGCATCTTCCTCATGATGAAATCTAAGTTCTAAATTTATTGTGATCTGTGAAAACTGAAGTAAGTAAAACTCTGGTACGTGTCTTGCTACCGAAGTATGAGGAAAGGCAAACCGCTTTTTTGATAAAAAGCCTTTATCTAAGTACCTAAGATCAGCATTTGAGAGCAGTCTCCCCTCTGTTTCTGTTCATTCGACTGATTTGCTCAGCATTTATTTCACTTTTATTAGGAAACTGATTGAGGACAAAGAAGCAGAAAATCTGCCTTTTTTGTCTGATTTCTGCTTCCAGTGTATGAATAAAATATAAAAGGATGAAACCTATTCTAGAATGTTGAAGGATATGGGACCATACAGCAATACTTTAAAATCACTAACTACAGATTAGTACTTCTCTTTAGTTAAACAAGTTTAAATATGTATAACATATTTTGCTGAAATTTCTCATCTGTATGCCACAATAAAGGGAATTTGAGTTAGCTAAGGACTTCATAATTCTTTGTATATGTTTTAATTAAATTCAAATTTGCATCTGCATAGAGCTTATGAATATGATGAATAAAAATTACCTAGCAAAGGAAAAATGGATCACTTCACACTCTTTACACAATGAAACAGTTTAAAAATGAAGAATCAAAATGTCTAGTAAGCTGTAAATTAGCTTAAATGATTACAGAAGTACTTACATTTTGAGAGAGGCTATATCTGCCTGTGAATTAGCAAGTTTTAATGGTTATCAACCAGTGTGAATCACCTGGTCTTAAAAATGTAATACAAAATACAAATTACGTAAACCTTGCTTGCCAATTTAAACCATGGTTGAATTTGATATAAATCAGCTTGCTCCATAGAAAGCTCAAGCTATGCTCTGACTATTCCCTTGGATAGTTTGGTGCAGTTTATATAATGCAGATGAGTTACTTGATTTTTAAATTCTTTTCTTTTTTTTATAGCTCCAAAGTTGTCACGTATGTGAAACCATATTGTCCCTAGCGTGTGCGCATAGAAACAACACTCCATTCCTTTATCCAAATGTTTGTTTTCCCTTCGGGACTTTATTTTGTAAATAACACAATAGGTTTCCTTCTGTGTCTTTTAGTCTAATGGGATTTTTCTGCAGTGAGCATACATGTTCTCATACATGTAATTAAAAATTCACCATGGCTATTGATGCTAAACTTCAAGAAGTAGGTATCATGGTAGAAAACTCAATGTTGAGGATGAGGCAGTCATAAAAGCAAAAGCCTTTGCAATCTGGAGGAAATCTGGGATTTCTCTTCTGTCTCCTTCTGGGCCTTTACCTAGTCTGTCTGCTGTCTGGATGGAGGTGCAGCTCTTCAGTCCTTGGCACTAGCGAACCCTGCTGTAATCGGACATGCTTGAGCACACACTAATGCTGTTTCCCATGTCATTTAGTCTGTAGGCAGTGGGAGAGGGAAGATTGACACTTCCATTGAACATCATGACTTTTGAGTCATGAATTCGGTGTGTGAATTGACTTGCGTGCTCCTAGCTCAGAGTCTTCCCAGGAAGGCAAGCGGTACATCGGCATGCCAGTGATGGGAGACTGCACCTAAGCAACCTCCATCAAGTTCTGGCCATTGCCAGTGTTCAGCTGGGAGAGTGTCAGGTCTTTTTGAGAAGATGGGAAGGGGCTCTGATACAGGAACTCTACCATTGAGCAGGGCTTTGGAAACAGAAGGTTTTAGTTCTGGCCAGAGGTTCCTGAATTGTGTTTCTGTGGAAATGGCCGCTGTGTTAGCTCTGCGGCTTCAGCATCGTAGGAAATGTAGGTGCTTGCCATGCGGAAGGAAGGGTCAGATGGCTGGTGCTGGTAGCATTGCAGGGCTGCAACTTTCCTTGGGGAAGCATTGCAGGTGAGCCCTTTTGGAGTTGGTAATATCAATGCAGCCTCAGAAGTAATGCGTGTGGTTACTGATCTCTTCTTGTTGCCATCTGGGCTGCCAGGAAGGTTGTCCAAGGACTGTTTGCAATTGATTTAGAGCCTTTTCAGACATCACAACCCCTTAATTGAAGTGCGTGTTTGGAATCCTTTGGAAATGTGGACCATGAAGGACCAGATTAAGCTACCCTGTTTTATGTCAGTGAAGCCAACTCATTTTATTTCACATTTGAAATGGACTGGGGTTTCTGCCCCTCAGCTCTGGGGCAATAACTGAAGGCTGAGGGCAGTAACTTCTAAAATTGCACAGAATTGATAGACTGTGGTCACTCATCAGCCTCTGCCAATAAAAAGAAAATTATTGTGAGGTTCTGAGTCAGCTGAGTCCTACTCACAGTTAGACTCCTTTATCACTAGGAAAAAAATAAAAGCTCAGAAGGAAATGGTATCAACCACTGCGGAGAGCAGTTGTGCAGTTGTTCTCCAAATGAAACTAGTGATCTTGTGTCTGAGAATCACATTAATATTTGTGTCCCAATATAGTACAGCTCTCAGAAAAGATTAATTTCTTACACGCTTACTTTCTGGATTAACGTACTTTTGCTACTGCTTCTGCTTTCCATTGTGCTTCTGTACTTAAACTGAACACCTTGCAATGGACCAAAGCTCCTGTTTAATTCATTGCTGTGGGTAGAGTGGTGTCACAAGATCTCGCTGCACCCTGCAAGCACACAGAGATCTGTTACAAATGACCCTTCCTGCTCAGACCCAGCTTGTTTTCCTTTCTTCAGAGGGAGACGTTGCTACGGCAGCTGGAGACGAATCAGCTGGATATCGATGCAACTTTGGAGGAGCTATCAGTGCAGCAAGAGACAGAAGATCAAAACTACGAACTGTATGTCATTGAGCCATCTTTTCTAACTGTTTTGTTGCAGTCCCTGTATCACAAGAATGCTGGATAACCCCAGCTGTAGCATTTGGTCAGGTTTCTTTGGATCTTTTAAAATGTTACGTTAGGTGGCATCGCCTGAAATAAAGCATGCACTTTGGGATCCCTCTCAAAGGGTCTGGTTCCTACAGGCACGTGATCTATGGGAGGGCAGTGGAGGTGGAGCTGAGCAGGACACTTGGAGGCAACACGTGCTACAGGGATTATAGATAAGTATGTTGCAGCCTCTGATGCTGAAACGGGATATTTTCCTTATCTCTAGTGCTCAGCACACAAGCTAATTCCTTTTCTTTTGGCTGTTGCATTCTTGTGTATTGTGTCTTGTGATAGGCAGAAATTAATGGCTACAACACTGTTGTCTTTTGTCCTTTCTGAATATTTCCAGATTCCTCAGTAAATTTCTGCCCTGAAACAGTGACTAGTCCCTGCTCTCTTGTCTTTGTTCAGTGCCCCAGCTGCTTGCTTTGCTGGTTGAAATGAACTTTTGCCAGAGTTTGCCCTGCAAAGCCAGTACATCTGTAGCACAATAAGCTGGAGTCTGTTCAGATTTGTGTGTTGTTGACAGATGTGTTCCATGAATTCCAGTTGTGAGGTCTTTATTGCAGTGATGTGCAAGCTAGAAAAATCAACCCCAGAATGTATTGAAAGGACATTCTTTACAGGCAGCTTTATCTGGAAGTTGGAGTCAATGATTATGAGATACTCATGCACAGCCATTTTGACAACTGCTTTTCAGACCAAGTTTTAAGTTCCTCAACCTTAGAAAGTGTGTTTTCTTTTGAGAGCTTTAAAATACCCCATATACATACAAAATAGTGGTGTTTCTAGAGTACTCATCTCGTTCCTTTTCTATAGGGACCTGTTAGTCTCATGTCTCAAACCACTCTCTTAGTGTCACTGCTCAAAGGACTGGGCTGTGCAGGCTGTGCTGTCGAATAGTTTTCCAGTATATTTGCATACCCTACATCAGGGATGGGAAGATGCTTAAAAGAATCAAGACTTGGAAGAGCTCTTTAAACTTACACCAAAAGGTCTTGCTGCTTAGTCACATGCCACCCTTACCCCAACTTTAACATTTGCTGTACCCTTGCATGAGCCAATTCAGCTCACAAATCCAGCAGAAAACTCTGCTTTATTGCCATATCCACCTCTAGGTTAGTTTTCTGCCATATGAGCAGGTTGGGCTGGCTCTGAGAAGCATCTGTTGAACACCAGAACTTAAAAGAAGCAGCGAAAGCATGGGGCTGGGAGAAGCGGGATGGCAAGACCTAGTTCCAGCAGCGGATGTTAGACTGTACCATCCCATCTGGTGTAACCACACCCACGGTATAACATTTTATAATATTGGTGTGCTTCCACTGCCGAAGAATACCCTTCCTGTAGTGCATACTTAAGCAGAAACACTGTGATTACTAAAGAGTATCACTTGCATTGCAGTAGCATCCAGAATCCTAAAGCCAGACTGGCCTTGTTGCTGTAGGCACTCACTATACACTTACAAGTCAAAAGGCATGTTGTCGCCCCTAAGAGTTTTCAGTGCAGTTCATAGACTTTTGAGCTCTTGTGTTCAGTAGTTTCCTGTCACCTCAACAGAAGCCCCTGAGTCATTTGCAGAAATTCTAAAGCTAGACAACCATTTGGTCCACAGATCAGTGCCTTGCCGTTTTCTAAATACAGTTGGGAGCACAGGAAGCACGGGAGAGAGGGGGCATCTGTGCCTGGAGTGCTTCGAAGATGTCCCACAGTCGAGCGGGGCCGAGTAGCTGCCCTTCTCCCGTGTTGCAGAACAGTGTGCCATAATGCAGGACCACTGCTTAGCCACTGGGGAGGGCTTGCACTGCAGGTGACTAATTGCACTATTAGTCTATGTAATTGGCATAACGTGGCATAAGAAATACCTCAGCCAGGGTACCTAAAAGAAGAAGAACTGCTAAAATATTAAAAGCAAAACTTCTTCCTAAGATTCTGGTTTAGCAAGTAAAATGACATTTTTTATATATATACGTATATATGAGGCTGGCCAAATTCTCCTTTGACTTCACCTACTGCAAATTTATGTCTGCATACTGAGCCCCATGTTCTTGCTTTTGGAAAATAACCCTTCTTTATAGAAAGGTCTTTAAAATATCCCTGGATGCTTCCTGATTTGAGCCCCATGACTGGGCCATGTCATGTCTGAGTACTTTGATCACACTGACAAAAATAGAGTGCTATTTTAAAATTTTTGAGTTTTTTATCTGCACCTCAGCTAGAAAAGAAGAGTCTTTTTGTTTCAGAGACACTCTCTGAAACAGATGACCTGTAAGGGGGGTTGCTTCAATCTCAGAGTTGAAAAGTATACTGTCCGTACGTTTCTTTTTTATCCCTGCAGGTACCGTTCAATTTCCGAGTTCAAGTCCTTCAGCCCGAGTTCTGATTTAAAGGAATAACCACACTTGCATGGCAGTGAACTCAAATTTGGATAAAGTTCTGATTCTTAGTACACGGCTTAGGCTGTTGAACAGAGTATACATAGTCACAACAATAATACATGGTGAGAATTAGTTAGCTTGTAGTTGTGAGGCAGGACTGCAGGGCTCATTGCTGGGGCTCAGGAAGATCCCTGCATCCCTATGTAACAGATGCCCATCCTCTTGCTTTGGGATTGTCATGCTTAATACGTTACTGTAACCCGCAGTGGTTGTCAAAATGAACACCTGGTGTGTTATCCTCTGGCACTTGGCATGGTGAGTTGATGCAGTGCAACTTCTTGATCCTTGGCAAGTGTGAATCCGTTGTGTTGGTTGCTTGGATTTAGAAGGTACTTGAAGTTTTGCTGTTAGTCACCCCAAGCTGCTCAGCACAGTGAGGTGTCCACAGACACTTGGAGCTGCAGGCCATGGATGCCATGTGGCTACTGAATCAGCTCCCCTGAGGCGATCCCTGCTCTCCTTATGTTCACCACCCTGCATTGCCATAAAATCAGGCAGTGGAGCAAGGCAGTTTTAGGACATCTCGGTTATTTCACTCACCCTGTACATGGTTAGAAGCTGCTCTGTCACAATGACTGATGCTAAATTTGGATCAATGAGAACAAAAAGAACACAAGAACTCTTCATCTTGCTGTGTCTGGGTACCTGAGGACGAAGCATCATTGCTCCAAATGCGCATCCTAAAGAAAACACGAGGTGGCACACAACGCTGCCTCATCCAGCTTATGTAAGCTATCCATTGGCAGCCACTGACTGGGTTTTCACCTGTATAATATGCACTGAGTTGCTTCCAGCTCCTTCCTTGTGTTTAGTCTCTTCTCTTCCTGCCACACCTCTTTCTCGTGTACATCCCCTGTGGCCTCTCAGGTCTTATATTTTCAATCCTGCTAAAAGCAGATCTCATCCCCTTTTCAGTTCCTGAATTATTATTAAGCAAACAGCAATCACTTTATTTGAATCTGTTTGTTCTAAATTTGTATTTAATCTGCTCGATTTTTTTTTTCCCTCCATCTGTAGTTGTGTCCAGCCTATCTTCTGTCATGAGAAAAACTTAACATATATGGTGTTTGTTCATGGAAAAACAGTTTTTAGGAAATTGTTGGAAGCTCTTTCTACATATTTATTTTTTCAAGAATGAGCTGCCAGTGGAGATGTTAGCGAAAGTTAATATGTGCGGGTTTCATTAATTGTTATGTTTGGCTGCATTTTTTTCTGATATCACTCCTTTTTTGATATCAGAACACAAATTTAATTTTGAGGGTTAAGGAATCAACTTTCTTTGAATTAGCTTTTATTTTTCCCCCCCCACGGATAAGTTACTCAAACCAGCAGCGTGTGAGGGAGTGATGGACAGGCTTGACAAGCAAAGGCCCCGGGGTGATGTGAACAAAAGGGAACGCAAAATCAGCAAAACAGGGCTTAAGTGGGGGCACCTCAAGCATTTGCATGTAATCAAGGAAATCCCTACAAGATAGTATTATGGGGAAACCTCTCGCACCCGTTCTGGGAAACCAGCATACTTGGGTGCCTCTGTGAAGTGCCTGTATGCTAATGCATGCAGCATAGGGAATAAACAGGAGGAATTAGAGATCCTGTGCAGCTGCAGGCCTATGATCTCGTTGGGATCACAGAGATGTGGTGGGATAGCTTGCATGACTGGCATGCTGCAATGGATGGATACAGGTTCTTTAGGAAGGACAGGCTGGGTGAGGGTGAGGAGGGGGAATTGCCCTTTATGTGAGAGCGCAGCCAGAACGCATGGAGCTCTGCCTAGGGATGGGGGGAGTCAGCTGAGAACTTATGGGTCAGGATTAAGGGGCAGACAAATATGGTTGACATTGTTGTGGGTGTTTGCTGTAGGCCATCTGATCAGAAAAAAGAAGTAAATGAGGCCTTCTACAGACAGCTAGTAGTAGTCTCACGTTTGCAAACCCTGGTCCTCAGTGGGGACTTAAATAGCCCTGATATCTGCTGGAGGGACAGCACAGCAGGGCACAAGCAATCCAGGAGTTTCCTCGAGAGGATTGATGACGAATTCCTGATATGGGTGATAGAGGAGCCAATGAGGAGAGGTCCAACAGAGCTTATGAACAGGCAAGGGTTTGTTGAGGATGTGAAGGTCGGGGGCAGCCTTGGCTGCAGTAACCATGAGATGGTGGAGTTCAGGATTCTGCGAGGAGGGAGCAGGACAAAGAGCAGGACCACAACCCTGGACTTCAGGAGAGCAGACTTGGGCTCCTTCAGGGACCTGCTTGGAAGAATCCCGTGCAATAGGGCCCTAGAGGGAAGAGGGGTCCAAGAAAGCTGATTAATATCCAAGGCTCACCACTTCCAACCTCAAGAACATTTCATCCCAATGAGCAGGAAGTCGAGCAGAGGTGGCAGGAGGCCTGCATGGCAGAACAAGAAACTCTTGGCAAAACTCAAACATACAAAGGAAGTTTGCAGAAGGTGGAAGCAGGGACAGGTCACCTGGGAGGAGTACAGGGATGTCGTCCCAGTAAGCAGGGACGGGGCTAGCAAGGTCAAGGCCCATCTGGAGTTGAATCTGGCGAGGCATGTCAAGGACAACAAGAAGGACTGGTAATGGCCAGTTCAGATTGTCTGAGATATACAGGATGATCCAAGCTTCAACTTCTGCAGCAAAATAATCTGTTCCAGGCTTCCCACATGATGGAAGTCCTTCTGAGTACTGTCTCAGCACTGCCATGCAGCTGTGATCTGTGCTGTCAGGTAGTCCTGGATAGCCAAATGCTGCTGTCTGGGTAGGGATGATGATGAAGTGGTCACTGCAGAAAGGCACTTGCTCTCTCCTAATGAGGACTATTATTTTGGGAAGCAGGCTCCCTGTGCTAGACAGCTTTATTCACTACAAAGTGAGTCATTGCCTTTTTTTCATGCATTGAGTTCAGCTCATAATTTTGCAAAGACCTTGGTACTGAGTAACATCTAACGTCCGGCAGGAGGACTTTGCTGCTAGGCCTGTTCTCCCCTATCTTCTGCTATGACAGAGTAAAGGCCCAGAATCACACTGAGAGATTAAACTGGCCATTACCAGTCAGGAAAATAGAACCACTTCTGCTTTCTCTTCCCCCTGCTCCATCTTTATCAGTTCTGCTTGCTATGAATCCTTTGTTGCCCTTCATTTTAATCCTGTGTGTTAGAAGGGACTCTAGGTCAAGTTCTTTGTGTGTGGCTGCATTAAAAATAAACTGCAACTGCACCTATCATCATCGGACTTGCTTGAGAAGTGGAGAACACAGAGGTTGTCTAGAATGTCATTTGGGGGAAGGGGTCAACATGTACGTTGTCCCCAGCTGAAGGAAGAGGCTTGTACCTGTACCTGCTGCACCTGTTTTGTGTCAAATGGAAAACCTGAGGCACTGCTGGGGAGCGATTGTAGTGTCCAAGGCCTGGACAGCAAGCTTCCACCTAGCTCGTGCTGATTATTGATTTGACATTCAAGGACCTGGACTCAAAGGGGACTCCGGTTCAGTGTCTCTCATGAGCCTAAAACAAACGTGTGGAAACCTAACCCTAAGTACAGGGAGCTTAAACGATCAGATGTAGATTATTGTAATGAAACTGATGTCACAGGGCCAAAGCATTTCTTGCTTTGTATTCTAAAATACATTTGAAAAATTGATCATGGAGTGTTAGAACCAGGAGCCAAAAAGCTTCGGGCTGCTCCTGTCTTCAATAGTAAATAAACAAGAACACTGACAATTTGAGGAACTGCAAGGTTAATAAGTCCTTTTGTACCTTTTTTGTTTGCTCTGTGAGCAGAGCAACAGCAACCCCAGGCCCTGAAGAATCTTTGTTCCCGCAGAGCATGTTCATCTTTAAAATTGCATAGAAGTCTCCTCTTGTGAGCAGGTCCAACTGACTGAATTATTCAGGGCTTTTGAGGATGTGGACTTGTTAGTCGGTATAAAATGGAAGGATCAAAATGCAAACAAGGAGCCCATGTGGACAAATAACTCATCTGGGCTTGCATGGTGTATTTGCTATCTCTGAATCCAAACCAGAGCAAGTATACTCAGGTCATAGCGTGAGTTCATCCTGTATGTTAATAGAGCCTTGTGTACTAAACCTGGTGCATATATGAAACACCTGTTTGTTTAACAATAAGATTTTGAGTGGATGGCTTTTTGGTTGGCTGCTTTGGCTAAGGGCTGACAAAAAGGATAGAACAAGGAACACAGTAGGCAGATTGTATAGGATATGAGAAAAAACAGACACATGGCAGGTTTGGCCTGATCCGTTCCTAAAACAGCCGTGCTTGCGCCTCTGAAGAGTATGTGTAAAGTCACAGAAGGCATTCATGCATTATGTAGTATTTTCAGAGTGTGGGGGATGCTTAGACACCTCCACCGTGGAAATTACTGAGAGTTTACTGGCAGCGTTTTCATGTGTGCTGTTTTTGCACCCACCTCTTCCTTGGAAGGCTTGGATTTGAAAGCTCAGCATAGCTGGTATAGGCAGCCCACATAAAACTGGGATTAGACCATACTTATTTCTCTGGTGTCATGGCACATAGTAGAAAGCTTGGACCACGTGTATGTTTCTGGATGAGGAAGGTCACATTAAGCACAGGTGCTGGAGCTCTCCTTAGTACTTTGTTGGAGCAATAGTGTGTCTCGTGCTGCTCCCAAATAATCAGTTGTATCTTTCTTCTAAAAATAACTTGCCATGTCTTGTTCTTATGTCCTTCATTTAATATAGATAAGCGAGGCACAGGAGCAGGTGCAGAAGTGAGCCTGAATGTGTGCAACTCTCCAAACTAGCTGAGCTGGAGGGAAAAATGACACTCATTATACTTCAGTCATGTAGAATGTTTTCCCTCCAGCTCTTAAAATTCGTGTGTTTCTGCAGCAGAAACAGGTGGTAGTCACAGTCCTCCCTCTCTCTGGAGCTGGCTTTCTGCCCAGAACAAAGCAGGTTGTTCCAAAATGGGCAGCTTTGATAGTACAAAGTATAGAAAGTCTTCAAAGATCCTGATATTATAAAGTGTCCTGCACTTTGCTGGGACCACCTTTGAGTACTCTTTCAGCTTCATATTCTGTATCCTCAAATGCCTACATACATCTTTTGCATGTACTACATACGTGATCATCATTCCTTAGTCTTCGGTCCTGTCTCATCTGAATCTCCCAGGTGCCTTGATGGTGGGGCCCAATGTCCTGGTCAGAGACTTGCCAGTTGTTCAGTTCTGTTTTCAAGTGGCACTGGTGATTTAGGTGCTCATGTAGGCAGTCTGAGCTGCTCTAAGAGAGTTCAGCTCAGCCCGGAGAACAAGTAGAGCTGGCATCGCAGCTACTGGATGCAGCAGTGTCTAGGTTTGCAGGCCTTCAAGCCAGGATTACTGTTCCTATAAACCAGATGGAGGGCATGTGGATCAACAGGAGATAATTTCCCTTCACAGTTGGGAGGCAGGAATCTTTAACCCTGAGTGGGACTTGGGAGGAAGAATCACCACCACAAAGCAGAGCTTTTAGCCATCCTGCCTTCCAGCTTGCTGGGAGGCCTGAATCAGAGGGGAGGGATGACAGAACTGAGCACTCAGTACCTCTGGGGTGGATCTGCAGCAACACACAGCCTGTGCAGGCAAGTCTCTTGGAGGGCTTTCCAGGCCATAGATCCACATTTTGTGGATTGGAGCATTCACTTTGTTGGACAAGGGTAGAAACGTAGGTATCCTTACCTTATCTTATGATTGCCACAGATGCTTTGCTTAGATAGTTTGTCTTGTGGAGCACTGAATTGCATGCATTGCAGTCTTCTCAAGAAAGGAGTGGTATATAACTGCTCAGTCCTGCAGATCAATGAAAGCGAGGCAATGAAAATGTGCTATTGGATTCTTGCGACGTGTGTGATGCGTTGTGCACCTTCCAAACGAATCTGCTCTGTGTCCCCACAGAGCTCTGTGCTTGTTTGTGCAAGAGTTAATCTTCCCCGTTTTCTCTTTGATACATGACAGATCCATGCATCATTTTCAGTAGAATGTGCTGCTGCACAGTTGCGTTGCTCCCCCCAGCTCCTAGTCCCTTGGGATGGAGGCTGCTGGAACAAATGCTCTGCCACGTGCTCTAATCTCAGCTCTGACAAGAGTGTTTCACCTTTTAGCCAGTGTGCTGGGTGGAATGAGCATGTAAGCCTTGCTCCAAGTCGTGGTGCAAGCATCTGTGTAGCTACCACAACGTGGCACTAATTTAGCCGCCTTGACAGAAGCCTCGGAGATAGGCAATGGACCGGCCTTGTGACAGCCTGGCTTCTTTTCTGCACCCCACAGGCTGTGTTGCATTGTAGCCTTCTAGTATGGTATTCTGGGAGGGGTTAGGCAAGTCTTTTTCAGCCGTTCTCATATGGTGAAATTGTAGCTGTTCCCTAGTGCTTTCTTTCAGTAGCTGACCATTTCCTTCATGCTGTTGAATTTTTTTCCCATTTCTGTTATTCATCTTCATCCAGTTCTTTCTGTACGTTGTCCCTGTCCTCTTCTGTGTTGAGGCTGCCTCCTAACTTGTGACTTCGTGAGTGTATTCCTGGTCTCTGTGCCACTTCATTAAAATACTGAAATCCATCTCAAGGCTGACCCTTGAGGAACTCTACCAGTAATTTCTCTCCCACCTAATATTGCTATATAGTGTTACTCTTTACCTCCCCTTTAGCCAGTTCCTTAACTGGGAAGGACTCCTAATTCTCCAATATAAATAACAGCATGGGGGGGGGGAGGTTGTTCTGAAGAGTTTCACACATTGCTGCTGACAAAATATATGTTAGTTCCTTAACAGTGTATTTGGTTGCTTCTTAGAGTAAGAAATGATATCTCAAGGAGTCTTGGAGTCTTTTAGCCCATGCTGTTTCCTTTCTGCTAGAAGCCCTTCCAGTAAAGGGGTCTATCTGGTTTGGGTCCCTGAAGGACAAGGTGGTGCTCTGTATTGGATGTAGTCTCTGTTTTGACACACTCTTTGCCTGGAGCGCTGCTGAGTCTGTCTGTCTTGCAGAGGGAGGTAGTTGAACCCACAGCCTCTGTGCACACAGGAGCTCATTAAGCTGAGTGAAGTAAGAGGAGAGATCATGACATTTACTAGATTTTATGTACCTGACATTTCATTTTGCTAATCCTCTTTGTACCTCTCAGATGTGCTGCGTGTAGCTGATCTTATTTTGAGACCATTTCATAGTGATAGCCTGGCCTGTTACCACAGCCCTTCTGGTAGTGTTTCTTTGGGTAAAGCTTGTGAAAAAGCTGGTAACCAAGCTGGCTGCAGAACAAGTTTGCAACAGGATCAGACTTGGTTTCCTTTTTCAAAAGGACAGAATGGTGCAACCTTTCTGGCTCTATGGGCTTTAATGCTCTTTGAGTCAGGGAACTGGTCAGGACTGCAACTTGTTTCAGAGTTTTTGCTTCTTGGCTCTGTTGGCTCCCTTACATGATGTGTGTGTGCAAGGCAGAGAGACTGGGTTGGTATCTGTGTGTGATGAGACTGATAATTCCTGTCAGTCCTCTGTGGGCCCCCTGAAATATCTCTTTTCATTTAACATTCAAGGACTCTCAAATACTCTTGGCTGAAAGAAGAGGTTTTTACAGAGTTATCCTGAGTACTCTGATCTCTTCTGCAGAATCTAAGAATGTGCCATTCCTGTAGTACTTCATCCCTGAGAGATGCATATCCAAGAGCTGACTTCAGGTTTTGTTTCAAACCCTGGCATGTTGTTATAGTCTGTCTATCCAGGGAGTCCCCAGCACCATTTCAAATGTAGGTTTCCTTCTGCAGTGCAGAGCACGTTGGGATTCTCCATACCTCTATGCTAGGTGAGTTTAGCTGTCACAGGTGAACTAGATCTATTTATAATGGCCCAGGTAGTCATGGCATTTCTGAAAGCAGGCCCTCTCAGCTTAACACATAGCCAAAGCAGCACAGTGTTGCACTCAGGGGCTGTCCTGTGCATGTTTTCTCCATTCCTTATGTTTGCAATTTATCTTCCCTGTAGCTTCCTTGAAATGATGGAAGCCCGAAGTCGAGGACATACATCGCCACTAACAACTAATGGGCAAAGCCCTTCCTCTGGCTCCCAGTCGCCCATCGTACCTCCGAGCTCCACATCAACAGGCAGTTCCAGCCCTGGCACCCCACAGCCACCACAGCCGCTTTCCACCAGCTCTACTGTATCCCCTGAACCCCCCTCATCTTTTTCACCAGTGCCTGCACCAGATGCCCAGCAGCCACACGCGTCTCCGCCAGCCGCAGCCTCCCCAGCACTTCCAGCTGCAATCCCACCACAGAAGCGCAGCATCATATCACGTCTCTTTGGGACTTCTCCTGCATCAGAACCCTCTCCTCCCCAGCCAGGTAAGTGGTGAAGTGAGGTGTCCAGGCAGGAGGTCACCCGTGGGTGTTTCTCTTTTGTCCTTCTTTCTTTCCCTGCAGGTCTGAGGAACACAAGCCTTCTCTGCATTCAGCACATGTCCCAGGAGAGCCATGTTGTCACTCTGTTCTTTTCTCCTGATTGGTGTTTTGATTTTTCTCTGTGCTGGTCTGGTGGGGCTGCTCTTGGATGGGGACTGCGTCCAACCAGCTGACTGGAAGCTATACGGTGCTTCAGGAGGAAGGTGTTGAGCACCCAGGGGATGCCAATAAAATAACTGTCAGCTTCTTACCAGGAACACATATGCTTCTTGAATAGCAATAAAAATTGTAAGAGAAGCTGTTTAAGGCACTGTCTTCGCAAAGTCTGGTAGCTCAAAAGGGCTCCTCTGTGTTAACAGCAAAAAAGAGAGTGTTGATTTTTAAAGGTTACCTGGCCAGAAATGATCATGTAAGTCCAGGACTGCGCTGGCGCTGCAGCGGATTCCCCTCTGGGGAAATATTCTCCCTCGGAGTTGCTCCGAGGAGGAGAGCAGCCCACGCTGACTTCCTTAACGCTAGTAAACAATGGAGCAGAGTAGTGCAGCGTTTGCTCTGAACCTCTGTTGGATGGAGTTGCGGGGAGGAGGCACTGAAGGCTTTGTTGCTTTCACTTTTACTGATCTGGACCTTAATTTGCCTGTCACGTTCACTTTGCTTGCAAAGCTGACTGGAGCTGCAGAACTGGCACTACCTAGAAATCATTAGCATGACATGGTTTGAATCACCCTTTGGAAATACCTTCTCCTTCAAACTGTCAATCCCTAGAGCTCACAGTACTCTCAAGACACCCACAGAAAGAAAGAGGAGGTGCTGTGAAAACACTTTGCAGTTTCAGATGTTGAAATCCTTCAATTTTAGATTTGTACACAATGTTCTACTTTCTGAATCTGTTACCAGGTATAACACAATACACCAATTTCAGTTTGTTTATAACTCCTCTTACCCAGAAACAAACAAACAAACAAACAGAGGAGAAGCTGTTGGAAACCCTGTGTCAACAAAAGGCTTTTGTCTTGTTCAGTCAAGATGGGTCATATGCAGCAAGCAGACCTGCAGGTTGAGCGTGGGATGCAGCTAATCTGCTTTCCAACTGGTGTTGGAACAGAGTGCAGGAAGGTGGCCATTCAGGATTCACAAGATTATCATAGGAAAAACGGACAAGTTGCCTACCACCAGTGTTACAACCCTTTAATCTTTTTTTATTCATCTGTGCCTTAGCTTGAGAATTGTTTTAGGTTTGTGGCCTGCAGCCATAGATCTTGAGGGCTCTTTTTTGGAGGGCTGCAAAAGGTAACTAGGAAAACCTGATCTGTCATTGTTGCTAGGTTTAAATGCAGTGTGCAAAAGGTCTGCACCTCCACTGGAACTTGTCTAGGTATCTGCTAATTGGAAAATAGTTGAAAATCACTATCACAAATACTCAGTGTTTTCTGTGAGAACTGTTATTTAAGCTTGTGTTTGTTGTCTTGCAGTAGTAGTTCTTCTGGCTGTGTTTTGCTTGCACCAAAGCTACACTATGGCATTGGTAATAGTGTTACTCATATGCAGAAGTTAAGTGAAAGCTGTGCTAGTAGGGCAGAATCTAGATTCATACAGAAAACTTTTTCACCCCTAAAGAAAAAGAGCCTAGGTGTGAAGTGCAATCCAGGCAGAAGAAAAAGGTTGAATATTACAAATTCTGAGAAAATTAATCTCCTTAGGCTTCTTTGTTATGCTAATTTCATGAATTTTCATCCTGATACCTTGAAGATGGGTAAAGGTTGTTCTTCAAATAAGCTGCATTAAAGCAAGTCTTTATCTGCAGTAGCTCTACATCTAAAAGCAAAGCATGAACAATTCTGCCATGACAATTACACTTTAAAAAGCAAGAGGAGGTGAGTGGGTGAAGTGAACAGCCTTGCAAAAGGTAAGAGAATAATGAGGGGGCAACGTGCAGGAGTGGTGCACACAGCTAGCCTAGGTATAAAAAGCTGGTTGTGATGTAGTTAGTAGTATTCATCATGGAGCAGAATCCGCTATCTTGGCAGAGTTTTTCAGATCTATTTAAGAGCTAGGTTCAGCATGATATATTTTAAACCACATTGGCTGTATGTGTTATGTGAATACTTTCATGCAAGTCTCTGGATTGATTTGGGTATCCTGTTTGTACCCTTTCACTGTCCTTGCTGTGTAGCTGAAGTCTTTGTGACTTCATGGCTGTTATCTGTGTGCTGAAGAGGCCCTGGGCAGGATAGATCTGTAAAAGCAAACTTCTGTCTTGCTTGTGATGAACTCTGTGCTTTACAACTACTGTTCCTAATGCAGATGCTGCTGCTGCTGCTCCTCCCCCCCACCCTGAAGCCTCTGCAAAAGTGCAGAGTGTGGAGGACTTTGTTCCTGATGACAGCCTGGACCACAGCTTTCTAGAAGACTCAGCCCCACAGAAGGACAAAGGGAAACCACAGACTAAACACCGTGTTGATAGTGAAAGGTAAGGAAAGGAGGACAGAGGGAGGTGAGGCAGGGATGCATCTGGACGTGCAGTCTGGATGGTTGCTCAGGCCTGGCTGACCTGTTGCAACTGTTCAGAAAGTGACTGCAGAGCAATGAGCTGTCCTTATGCCTTTCTGTCTTCTGCCATCTCTTATTGAATGATGCGCACTGCCCCTGGGGAATCAGAGAAATGGCAGGAAAAGCCATTTATTACCTTCCTGGGTTTGCTGTCTTGCTTACCTGCTCAGTTTTAAACGAGTGGGTTGCTTTGGGTTAAGAAGGGATTTCCCCTCTGGCCAAATGTGCTGAAATGTTTGAGGTATTTTCCTTCTGGAACGTGATTCACTTTGTAGGGTTACTATATTTCATCTAACCTTTCTTCCCACTGCAGAGGCCCAAAGCATAGTTAGGTGCTTGTTGGCTGCCATTTCTGAGGCATTTGAAAAGGATTGGTGTTTGTTGGAGGATACTTGGGGGCACTGCATGGCTTGATGGGATTCTGGAAGGAAGGATGGAAATGGTTGTGTTCTTTTGGGAATGTCTTTGCAAGCTTGCCTGCAGACTCTAGAAAAGTCTTAGTGGGTGCCTTCCTTTTCCTCTAGGCTGTCCATTCCTAGTGTTCCTTCCCAGCATCCTCCCAATGGCAGAGAGCTGCACTCACGTTGTAGGCTGACTTTTCTTTGTTTTTCATGTCTTTTTATTCAAAAAAGGGATTGTGGTGCACTGAGCTGCTCAGACAAGAGGCTGTGCAGCAGGACTGTCTGAGAGCAGGCTGTCATTTGAAAGGTGACCTAAGAGCACTCCGCAGGCTCTGCATCCATCTGCTTAGAATAGTCCTTGCCGGCTGTCTCCTGTCATCACCACTGCATTAACCAAGAGAGTAATTAAATGCTGATACAACTTGTCTGTGAATGTTGTGGATTCTGCATCATTTGACATATTTGTCATGATTCAATGTACTTGGGTTCAACCACAACAACTTGAAATCAATGCTCTGTGTGAGGCTTCATGCCTGCCTGATGCAGGTCAGCGTGAATCATCATTCCTCGTGATAGCAGGACAAACAGATTTTTTTTTTTTCTTAAAAAAAAAAAAAAAGCAAAGCTGTATCTGCTAGAAGTGTGCTGGCCTACAAAGTGCTTTGCTCCTGGGTTGTGGCGAAGTTGTGTTATCTTTTTGTGTTTAACAAAGAAACATCAGGAGAGCCAAGCCTGGCCTTTCTAGGGTTTGCTGCAGAACTGGATTCTGGAATGGCCTTTGAGCTTTTTAGCTGCAATTCTTGCTGTGCGTGGGAGGCTGGATCTTTAATAAAGGCTTCTCCTCTCCAGAACATCAGTCCTTGGAAGCAAATAGGCGTTAAACATCTCAAACAGTGGCACAAAAGCCCTGCTCCTTGTAGAGCTGTCACTTTCTTGGCTGCTTTGATGGCCCCTCTATGCTCTGTCTCCAGTCTTGGAGACATGCCTTCCAATGCCTATGAGTCAGTGGGGGTGTAAAAGAGAAAGACCTTTGGGCTTTCACTGGATACAGAAAGAACACATTCACTACTTCATTTTCTGAAGGCAGCGCTAACTATCTGCAGCTAGAACAGCTCTGTTTCCCTGGGAGAAGACCTTGCAGTACATGCCTACAAATTCAGATATTTGGTATTTCTCTACAGTTTGGCATCCACGTCTTGTTCTGGTTTCTTACATAGTTTATACAGTTTTCTGAGTGGTCTGGTAATTTTATGTTCTGTTTCTTGCCAAAAAGTGCCTACTGCAGTAAACCAGACTGCTGAAGTTCAGAGATGTGATGTGTGGTTCTGTCCATAACCTGTACTAACTGATTCCCCCCAGGACACCAATCACAACCCCACAATGCCCAGGAGAAATTTAAGAGTTCTGTAAGCATCATCCCTGATAATCAGTCTCTACTGCAGCAAGTAGATTGTTGCAGTTGCAACAAAATCTCCTGCAAAAGTTTATCTTTGGTCTAAATAAAACAAAAATTCTCCTGTGAAACCACTCAAACCTACTGGAGACGTTTGGATTTTAAAAAATGCTGGAAGCTGCTTTCCTTGTGTCTGAGTGAGGAACAAAAGTTGGAGAATCTTGCTAGAGGGATGCATTCAGGTCTCCTGAACATTTTTTTAACCAGAGATCTGAGAGTTAAGTTTACAGAGCTTACCAGCATCTCTTCTGTGTGTGCTATGACCAAGCGTAAGCTCCTAAACTGAACAGCAATACAAGGTGTAGTAGGGAAATGGGCTTTGTGTTGAAAATGTATACAAATTACTTCTCTTACCCAAATAAAAGGAACTGTCTTACTGTCTGTAAGCCAGAATCTTGTTCATATGGGAATGCATTAGTGCACAGTGCGCTTCTCCTTCAAGGTAGGGGTAGTTACACTTCTGTATTATGCTATGTTGTGTAACTGAACTGCTTCCTGAACTTTATAGTGTGCTTGATTCCATTTTGTAAGAACTTGCTTGCTTTTCCTTTCTAAGCTTCAGAAGCAGGCTACGAAGTCTGATATTTCTTGTGTGTTTTAGTTACATAGGAAATTCTTTGATTTTTTTTTTTTCAATTATGCTTTATGAACTTCTTTCCCCCCAATCTCTGCTTTGTAATATCTCTCTGAACAATGGAGCGAGAGTTGACATGGAGCAGTAATATTAGAAAAAATGCATTTTTTCTGAAGTGTGCTAGCAGTGAGGAATGAGCTCATGCCTGTGGAACAGGGCATTTCTTGCCCAAAGATCAGACAGCTGCCGAGACTTTCAACTGCTACTGAAGTGCTAGCTAACTCCCAGCTCAGGTCTGCAGAGATTTATGCAGCCTTGGTTTTTGTTTAACGATGTGTTATGGCTCTCTAGCTTGCAATAAAGAGAACTCCCAAAATCAGTTTCCTCACCAGCTCATTAGGAAGGCAGTTCAATTTCCTAATTAGCTGTTGCAGCACTTACCTTGCTGCTGTTCAGCCTTGATACCCTGAGCCAGTGTATGTGTGACTGCACCAGAGGGGTTCATTGGGTTCTGGATAGGCTCCCCTGTTCTTTCCTGCTGGGTCAAGCTGGCTTAAGTTTATGGAGAGGTTGTAGGTCTCTATTTGAAAGTGAGTTTATGCAAAACCTAGTAGTATTGCAGTTTTTTTTCCTCCACATCAGTAGACCTTTATCTGAAACATGGATTAGATTTCCATGTCCTTATATCTGAAGGACTTTGAACTGGTTCTTTGCTTTTATGGCATCTTTCACTTACATGGTATTACCCAGCTGTGCTAGAGAAAGTAAGGGAAGCTGAGGGCATGGTTCGATTCACACTGGAAGACTCCCATCTCCTAGCATATAGTCTTGTGGGCTCATCCTGTGAAATATGATTCCCTTAGCTTATCTGCTATTTTAGATTTTGGGTTTTTCCTTCTTTCTCTAGCCCCAAAATTGATGTGGCAAGAGGATTCTGCTGGATCTCTGTGGGATTGGCTCCACTGGCCGTACAGCAGGGCTGATGGAGTACTGTTGATCCAGGTTTTGAAACTGTATGCTCATATTGCAGCAGGATTTGTTCCATCACCAGAAGCTGTTTTGTATACTCCACGGAGGGCTCGCTCTGAGGAACCCCCAACACGCTCTTTGATCAGTAGCTCAAACGCAGACCTTCACGAGCATAGTCATTTTTGGTGGGTACCTGCGCCTGAAAACACGTTGGCTCAATACTAACGCAGGCTTGGCAGTATGTCAAGTGTTGGAGAGAGTGGTGCAATGTGCTTGTTTTTGCCTGCTCTGAATTCCTTCCAGCTGGAATCTCAGGACCACAAGCTGATACTAATTTTGCATTGTCAGACCTTGTTTATACTGCAGCAGTGATTTTCCTGACGTATATTCACTTCATTGCTTTGCTCTTAAGCTGTCGCTCAGTAATTTGTGTGGAAGCTGTAGATGGAGGCAGTGGGTTCACTGCAAAGGGAGATGACCCACTTTGTGTGTGTATGTACACATGGATGTGCTTTCTGTTCAGACTGGGAATGTTTTAAAGACTGCAAGTCACGTCTGGTGTGTGGTAGAAGGACAGTAGCAAGAGCAGTAGTCTCTGAGGAGTCCCCATGCCTAGCAGAGCAGTGACATGTTAAAGAAATGCAGTGTTACTAGTTCAAAACAGTACGCTGCCATTTTTAGGATGTGCCTCCATTTTCTTGTCAGTGCATTTTGAGAGGAATCCCTGTCAGTTCTTCCCAAACCTTAGAAATTTCCCACTGGTAATTCCTCCAGCCAGTTTGGCACTTGGAGGCTGTTTGGGGCACCGATATTCTTCTCCTTTGTGTGGGACAGGCTGTGAACCTCCATTCTGGCTCAGAACAAGGGCAGCAGGGATGATGATGAAGGGACTCTTTGGCAGCCTGCCTCTGCTGAGCTGGGAGCTGTGCTGGGAGATCCTGAAAGCAGGGTGGCATTTCAGGACTCCATATGGAAAGCAGGAGGAGGGAGTGGATGTTAGACCTGATCTAAGCACTGTAACCTAGACAGGCATTAATTGTAATCCTTCTTAATGTGCCATTCCATTTGTGATGAGCACAGTATCCCATACGTTGCAAATATTCCATAATCTGTTGGCAGATGGGTAAATTCTTTAAAACTAACTGGTAAACAGTAACTAGACATAAGAAAAGCCGGAGTGAGTAGTAGAATTTTGCTGCACTGTGTTAAGGCATTTCCTGTGTCATCGGCACACTGTCCTCCAGAGCTGGTCGCTGTCTCTTCCTGTGCTGGCCATGTGCTAATGACTGGGAATACCACCTTCTTACCGCTTAAGGATTTTAGTTTCATGTCATTTCTTTTATGCCTCTAACACGTATCTGTTCCGTATCTGTTTTGGATTTGCGTGAAAACAAAGGCTGTGTTTGTACAGTCTGTTACCAAGTCTTTAAAAGGACAGCAAATATTATTTGTGGTAGGTTCTCAGGAAGCAAATGGACATCTGTGAGAAAGAGCACACTAGCAGATAAAGCAAATAGGAGACAGGTAATGCAAAGGCTCATTGACTGAAACTGTGAAAAAATCTGTATTCCTGACATGAGCGAGTCCTTGGGAAAGTATTAAAACTGCATGTCCTGGGGAAATACAGACAGGAACCCTCAGCTGGTAATTTCAGCTGTGAAGCTCTCTATCAAGATGTCTCTGAAGGCATAACTATGTTATATCCAGGGAGTCTGAAAGACTCTTAGCTCTAAAAGTGTGTCCTTAAGTTAATTTAATTTGGGGAATGTTAAAGCATGGTTATGTTGTCTGGGTAGCTGCCTGCTTCAGGGAGTACCGCAGAAATAGAAATCATTCCAAGAAGCTAGTAGCTGCAGGTGAATTCCTCTAGTAGTGACAGTAGACGATCAGGTTTAATTACAGGTTGCAGGGATTAAGGCAAGCAGTTCCTACTGTTTAATTGACTGATCCTTGCATGTCAGACCAGAGACATTCTGATAGAGACCCTACTGAAGCAATAGGCTGCTCTTTAGCACCGAGGCCTGCCTTTTCCAGCTGCTTATACTAGGCTTGAGTGGTGGCAGCCACTGTGTGACGTCCTTCTGTTACCCGCCTTGGTACTGGGCTTGTGGCACCCCTGCGCTCTATGGGAGCAAGTCCAGCCTGTGCCAGATGCTGGGCTGGGCAGTGCAAAGAGGGGAGGCTGGCAATGGAGCCACTCCAGGCTAAGAGAAGTCAGCCCTGAAGTTAGCCCTAAAAACCTGGCCAGTGCCACACTGCTTTCAAGGAGGAAGGAGGGTTTGTCCTAGCGCATCCTGCTGTGTCTAACCTTTGTCTACCTTTGCAGTGATGGAGAGGCACCTGGGGGGAACCCCATGGTGGCGGGTTTCCAAGATGACCTGGATCTGGATGACAAAATGCCCAGCAGGCCCATGCTGGCAACAGAACGTGTGCCCAGCAAGAACATCACCCTGTCCAGTGAGGAGGAGGAAGAGGAAACGGTGAAGGACTCTAAGGTCATACTCATGCCTGATGAGGACATTGATACTCAACATGAAAAAAAAAGGTACAAAGTACAGTCTGAAGTATGGAATTGTGTTGGCAGACTTGGGCCTCTTCTCAACCCTGCCACTGACTTCCTATGCGGCCTCCAGGAAATCCTAGCATCTCTCTGAGACTGTTCCTTAAACTGCAAGCTGGAGATGTGTTTACTTTAGGTGCGACTGATTCAAGCAGTGTTTTGAGAAGACAGTTTGTGGTACTAGTAGTTCTTATGGTACGGCTGCACCCTACCTAAGTAACGTGTCAGCGCCTGTGAGCTGTGTAACACATGTCCCTGGTACGTCCCTGTTTGGGAATGGCCCAACCTTTTTCTCAAGTTGGAACAAGAGACTGTAACCAGGCTTATGAATATCTGTTCCTAGCAGTGTGAGGAGGACGGAGGAGTCGAGTCTTGTGGTGAGGGGAGTGGAAGTCATTCACCACACCCTGTGCTAGAGAACAATGAACCGAATCATATTTTTCACGTACCCTATGGTCCTGTGGTAATATGGGCAGGCTTGGCCCACCAGTGCAGGCACCTGTGCATCAGCATCCTCAGGGACAGGAGAGCTGTGTTTCAGCATTTGATTTACTGCCAGAAACACTTTCATCCTCTGAATGGTGTGGTTTTGGACATCTTCCCCCCTTCCTGAACGCGCTACGTCTCCTTTTGAGATACACATTGAAGCCCATGAGACAGGCTCAGCTATCAGTTGGTCATTTTGCTTTGCTCATGCAGCGCTGGAGAGAAAAAGGAATAGGATGTGGAAAACCAAAAGAAAAGTGCTTGTTCATCTTTTAAACATATTTCTAACACTGGCTAGACATGCTTGACTATTGTGATCAGAGAGCCTGCCTGGTGCGGTGACAGATACAGACATTAGGAAAGCATTAACATATCAAATCTATTTTTAGTAGTCCTGCAGGAGCTGGGGGGAGCTCAGTGTCTTACTTGCCTCCAGTCATGCAGCTCCTGGAGTTCACTCTCATGGCCTCTTTAGTGTGATTGAGTTTGAGGGTTCTTGTCACCCTACTCCTTAGAGCTTGCCTGCAAGAGGCTGGGAACACAATTTGGGACTCGGAGACTGCTGGTGTGGACAGGCTCTGACAACTTGTTTCTTTCTTTTAAGGTCTTCCAGAAATTCTTTGAAACCACAGAGCGAAGCAGTTTCGACCAAAGCAACTGACCCGAAGCCTCCCGACAATTTACCTCCACGTTCTGGGTCTGAAAGAAACAGCAACAGCAAGCTCAGCTCTGGGCTGCCAGCTGCTGTTGCTGCCACCCCAGCGGCAGCCCAGGCCCCAAAGACCACTTCCCAAAGCAAAGGACATGCTCTCAAACAGAAAGTGGTCAAAGAGGAGAAGCCTGAAGAGTCTGACAGTGATCAAGAGGGACCAATAGCTACTCAGATGCTCTCATTTGTCATGGATGACCCAGACTTTGAAAGTGAGGAGTCTGACAGCCAGAGAAAGAAAATGGTAAATAATATGCATGAATCACTGTGTGCTTCTGCAAAAGCTGAGCTGGAAGTGTTGAGGCATCTCACTGAGCAAGGCTTTCATCTGCTCTCTTGGTCTCTCAGCAGCAGTCACAGCAAGTCAGGTGCTAAGCAACCTGAAGGGCTTGATTTGAGCACAAACTTGCTAATGCTCTGATTGTTGAAGTCACACAGCAATGAGGTTTGTGGTAATGGATTTTAAGTGTGCTGTTTGTTCTCAGTAACTCCAGAAATTGGTCAGATCAGCAGTGTGGAAAGTCTGAAATATGAAACTGAGGGTTTTTCATCACAAGTTTAATATGTGGAAATGTGTGCATGCCAGAGAGAGACAAGTGGGCTCCTTACAGTCAATCAGCAATCAAAAGGCCATAACTAAATTTACTTGGCAAAGCTCATTACTGAAGTAGCAAAATCTGCCGGAGAAGGACTTTCCAGCAGAGTCAGGTTAGCTGTAATGTCTCCATGATGTTTCACACATGGGTAGCTGCTCAGTGCAGCCTGCAGATGTGTGCTCAAACACAAGGAGCAGCTGGAGTGTCCTCTGGACCTGTTGTGGATTAAAGATGGAGAAAAGGCGTGTATCTTCTCTGGACTCATAAGAACTTGCTACTGTGACTCTAGCTATCCCTGATTTCAGAAATCTGCACTCACAGACAGTGGAGCAGTCTCTGTAGAAACAGCCAACTCTGATCTGAGATAGGCAATTACCGTTCAGAGGTACTCCTGGTGTCCAAGTTAGCTGTCGTTTGGGAGTGTTTTATGTGTTTGCATCATTCTAGAATCTTGCAGAAAGGACGGTTGTCCCGGTTTCCCTGACCTTGGCTATGTGTCATCCTGTTGTTTATTAAATAATTTTCCATTTGTTCATTTTCAATACTTGCTTTTCCTGGTGTCTTAATAAAAAAGCAAAAGTGTTTGGAGCAAGTTTACTTCTCCTAAAATGTGATTATGAGAAATGGGATTTGTAAGGGAGCTTGCCATTGCAACAGTGTCAGGGAGATGCCCCTCAGCTTATAAATGCTTTTCAAGTACAAGGTTTACTGGTTAGACTAAGCAGTAAAAGCACCACCACTAGCAAGGAGAGGAGCGTTTCCCAGTCATGACAGCCAGGTCAGCAGCAGAGTGAGGCCCTATTTTGTCGTCACAGAGAATATCATAAAAAGGAGAGGTTAACAAATTCTGAAGAGGATCAGTTGGCACATATCAGGAGATCATTAAACTTCATTTCCATTCCCATTGTGCAGTGAGAGAGAGGATTTTTGGGTGATATCCAGCCTCTGCAGTGTCCCGCTTTTAGCCTGCATGTAAGGGGGAAATTTGCATCAAAAGGGAGCAAACTCCCTTTTGGCTTGCCAGAAGGATTTATTCTGCAAACACAGACTGCTCCTTAGGCCCCGCTGCATGGTGCCTCTAGCACACTAGACCCCTACACAGCACAGATTTTTGTCTGTCGGGTCTGGAGATCAGCTTTCAGTCCATCAGATCTGATTTTCCCCAATACAGAGGTCTCTCTCCAGGGCTGTTAAAGGCTGGTGCTGCTGAGCTAATGCAGTTGAAAGTCTTGTTTAATCCCTTTGCATCAGGAATTTGATTTTGCTAGCACAAATGTGAAGTACCAGAGTGCGCTTTCCAGTACCGGTGCTACCTAGGCATTCTACTGTAACAAGAAATAGATAGAGCTTATAGGATCAAGTACATCGATACCCAGGCACTAACAACTGAGCTCATCAACTACCATTTCCTTCCTTCCTTCCCACTCTCTCACATCTGGAATCTTTGTATAAAAACCATTTAGAGATTTTGGTTGAAAGATTCATCTGTGATGTCTTCTGTTGTCTCTAGGATGAATTCCCCATCCGGGAGGATCTCTCTGAAATATCTGATGATGATACCTCATTGGCAAAACCACCCCAGCCTGTGAAATCAACAGTCCCCTCCTTTAAACTGAAAAATGACTCAGATCTCTTTGGCTTGGGTTTGGAAGAAACTGGTCCCAAGGAAAGCAGTGAGGAAGGTAAAGATCACACCTTGTTTCCATTCTCGCTGATCTTGTTTGTCAGGGATCTCATTTTTCATTTTTTGAAATAGTTCCGGGGTGTAAGCAAACCAATTTGCACTAAATAAAATATCCTATGACTTCATGCACTGCCCTATGTGAGTGTTTAATGTGGTTTAACACAGCATAAGTAACTTTCTTTTAGTTTTTCATTGGGGAGGGGGAGCTCGGATCATCCGTGGCATCAGCTATGTATTATTTCTGTCCCAGCTGGAAGCAGGAGCACATCTTTCTGTGAGACTTCCTGCTTAGCTTTGCATGCCTGAAAATTGGTGTTCAGCACTGCAGTATCCACCCCCTCAAGAACTTGGATCAATTTGAGCAAAACACTCTGACATTCCCTGCCAGTTTGCTCTTCTATTTTTAGGAAAGATGGGGTGGGGTTCTGATCATAACCTAAGCATTCCTCAGGGTTTTTTTTTTTCCCCCATATCCTGAGGGAACAGATCTTCCTTGTGCAAATAATTTCTGCTGTCTTGGCATTACTACAAAGCTACTTCCTATAGATCTGCCCCGATGTCACCCAGAAAGATGGGAAATTAAAGACTTGAGGGGAGAAAAAGCTGTAAGCAGCACAGGAGGGATTTCACTTTGAATAGCTGTTCCACAAGTGTAAGAAAGATGTCAGAGGCTGTGATGGCTTCATCAGCTTGTCTCTTTGAGTTGCTGAGCAGCACAACTTGCAATAGCTGGCTAGAAGTGAACCTGCAGAAGCTCAAATAAATAATTAAATTTCAGTTTAGCATCTTTAATAATCCAGCGTGGGTTCCTCCTGTCTCCTCTTTCTGGGATGAATATAAAAACATATCTTGCTAGTCAGTCGGTTGGAGCTTGACCAGCAATTAGATTTGTCCGTGGTGGACTTGTATTTGCTGATCAACTGAGGAAAAGAATATATGAATAAGATATTGGCAATCAGATATCACATGCAGTGTCATTATAAAACCTCTTTTGTAACAGGCAAATAGAAACTCTTCTATTCAAGAAGTTTCTGTGCAAAGGCATGGAAGTTCAGCAGTCAAATCAGTTGCTGAACCATCAGCCACAGTAACCTGAGACAAATGTTTTGACAGTGGTTGACTCTGAGGCTCTTCCAGTACAGTAGAATTAGCCCTTGTTGAACAGGGCTGCAACACTGATGCTTTGGCCTTACGATGATGCAGTTTTCGTAGACATTTTGAATGACAGTGAGTGCTAACCTGCTAGGATGCTCCCGTCTGCTGACAGCATGTCTTTAATGGTCCTTTCCAGTGCTAGCTGGACTAGCTAAAGCGCAGAACATGCCTGGTTGTACCTATGGCTGAAGGGGTATTTCCATCTGTCTTTGAATACTGAGTGGTCAGAAGCAAATTGTTCCCAGGAGCTCCTCTTCAGTTCTGGATTTAAGTCTGGTCCCCAGTCCGGCCTTTGGGCCAGTTCATAGAGTAGGTCTCTATTGTGTTTTTTTGTTTTGTTTCGTTTTTAGTAGCAGTGATAGAGTGAATGGGCAGCTCAGTACTCATGTCCACATAAGTGGCACATATGGCCACAGGATAGACGTGTTTAGTTTGATCAGGATCTGACTGCTGGGGTCCGTGTTGGTTTCAAAGGGGCATAGTTGGGCCTGAGGAATCAGAATTGCCTTTAGATGTGGCTCCAGGACAGAGCGTATTGTTCTCAGAAGTAGGACTGCTGAGGTAGAAGTGCATCTTTCACGGTTTAATTTGATTAAAGAGAGCATTTGTTTTTTTGTTTGAACAGATAAACATCCCTCTAAGGAGAAAAAGAAGAAGAAAAAGAAAAGCAAAGAGGTACTGTTTCATTCCTGAGCCAAAGAGAGGGGTGGCCTTCTACAGCATGCACTGTGTACCTGGTGGACTTCCCTCCATTCTTCCATCCTACGGCCAGATCCGTGCTCCCCAGGCTCTGCAGCCTACTAACCACTTCAGGGCTTAAGAGCAAACTTTCAGAACAGTTAAATTTTGAAAAGGCAGTTTGCGAGTTTGTAAAATGTAGTACTAAATAGAGCAATGCGTCTCTGTCGGGTGGGGTCTGTTGATTAGCACTATGGCTTTTTCTAAGCAGAGGGTGTCCCAGCCAGAGCTAATCACAGAGGTAGCAAGGGAAGTCTGCAGGAGGCTTTTTCTTTGACATTTCTTGTCCAGTATAGTCAGTAGCTAGTACTACCTGACAGACCACTGCTAGGTATAAACCAGATGGTGTTTCCTCTCTTCTGTCCAAACTAGCAGAAGGGTCTTCTGGAACTAACTCCCAGTCAGCCTCCATAGTGAAGTCTCCTCCCTAAGTAAGGTTCCTGTCCAAGCCAAGTTTCAGGATATGTGCTGGATTACTGACATGCTCAGAGGGTTTATTAATAAAGCATTTTCTCATTTTGCAGGAAGAGGAGAAGTCCATAAAAAAGAAGAGCAAACACAAAAAGAGTAAAGAGAAGGAAGAGGGCAAAGACGAGAAGAAGAAAAAGAAGAAGAAGAGCAAGGAGAAAAATGAGATAGATGAACTGGAGGCTTTTCTTGGAGGAGGAGGAGCCAGCATGAGTAAGCCACGAGGAGGTGGGGACTATGAGGAGCTGTAGGCCAGCCGCATGTAAATGCAGCGGACTCTTCTATCAGTGGCTGTCTCCATCTCTTCTTATGAGTCACACCAGGACAGGTGCAGATGTGTAAAGCTTTGGCCGTTTGCCCTATAGTCCCTCAAAACAGAGCTGGCAGAACAAAAGCTTTACATCTGTGTGTGCTGTTCTGGTGCTTTCGTTACACAAAGAAAATTCAGCCATGATGTACTTGAGTAAAGGGAAGGTTCAGGATGTGATTCCCAGGCCTGCTTCCAGGCTGTCATTCTTTCTCCTTCCAGAGATGCCCAGTTGGGTAGCTGGCAGAGTGTGGGAGGCGAAGGGGACCTGCTTCCTGCTCCACCCCTCCTATATTCTTCTGCTGCACACCTGAAATTCCTGTCTTGTTAGAGGAGTGCAACAAAACATGCCGCATGAACGCATCATGCTCACCTGTCTCAAGTCTTTAACTTTTTATCCTTCCTATTTTTTTAATGACAAAGGTGGTATTGGCCATTGCTCCACCTGGCAATTGATGAGCTTTAAATCGAGCAGATTATGCTATGTACAGCTCTTTAAGACAGCAACCAAGGGCCAGAATGAGAGAGAGTGCGTGTGATTTTGGAGTCCTTCTGAAAGGGACCTTTCTGCACAGCAACTTAATTAGCACTCACTGGTGCTGCTGTTGGAATTCATGAAGCCCCATTGATTTCCGTGGCCCCAGTGTCTCAGACACTACACGTAAGCTGCTATGCAGTTTGGGAAAACAATGCAAAGTGCAAAGCTAACTTGGAAAAGAGAGAGAAAAATCAGTGCTTTTCTGCATTTCCCACCCTTGAATTTGCATATACTAGAATCCCATCCCTTCGGTACCTCTCAGGGAGATGACTATCATAGAAATGGAGATATCCAGAGCTTCAGAATTGTCTACAAAAAAGTGTTAGCATGGCAAGGCAATTGCTTCTCAGGCATTTTACAGTCATGCTGTAAAACAACAGCTGCCCCTCTGCACTGAGTGGGAAAACCACTGTAGCTAGGACAGCATCCTTCCTGGTCCAAGTACCCTCAATACTGCAGGCCGTGTTTACTAGGCCAAGCCTCCCAGCAGCTAGCATGCTGCCCTTCCTTGGCCCAAGTGGAGAGCCTCCTCCTATTACCTGAGTTTGGAAAGCCTTTTGATTTTTGCTCTGAAGTTAGACCCATGGATTGGTGCCTGCTCAGCAGCATAGGTTGCAGGTGGATGGGCTCTGCTGGCCAGCCTTGTGTCTCTATGAGCAGCCACTGTGTTTTATGGAGCTTGTTAGCTCTCTGCACCCCTTCTGTTTTGGTTCTGGTGTCCCTTCTGCAGCCCAGACAGTGAAGCTCCCTCCAGATTCTGTATGTTACATTACCCTCTTGCTTGCGAGTTGGTTTGGGGTTTGGTTTTGTTCTTCCTCTTCTCCCTCTCCCCTCTTTTCAATGTAAACTGTCAACCATGAAATCCAAACTGGAGTTTCCTTCTACGTCCCTATAAAGCAAAATATTCTTTGGATCCATCTTCCATTGCAGAGTTGTCTTGAACAGCAGGCAACTACTACATTTTTCTTTTTTTTTTTCTTTTTTTTCTTTTTTTCCCCCTTCCCCTGCGAAATGCACTTATAACTGTTTCCTTATACAACGAACTGGGTTTTTGCTGCATGAGCAGTATATTGTTCAGGTCTGTTTTCCATGAGCATTTGCCTACTTCTCTGAGCATTACTTCATTTCATGACACCGTAGGGAAATTGCATGGGACAGTTCAAACTTCACACGCCTGGGGAGGAAAAAGTTGACTGGGGTGCAACCAGTTTGCGGCCTCACTTTCAAAAAGGAAGGGAGACATTTGAACTTCAGCTGGCTGCATTGCTGAAAGCACTTCTGTTCTGTAAAGGTTTTGGGTCATGTTCCATTTTGCATTGGAAAACCTGATACAATCCATTCCGATTATAAAGCTCTGTTCTACAACTGTCTCTGTACATCTTCTCCATTGCAAGTGTGTGTCTGCCTGGACTTGTGAGCTGCATGTCCCTCCAGGACTGTTTCACAAAAGGACAGCCCACCGCCCCTTCCTCGTGCCGTTGCATTCTTACGCTTTGTGGAAAGGGCGCTAAATTAAAAATTGCTCCAAAAAAGTCGAACTGAAAAACCATGAGTTCTTTCACAAACACTGAGGTCTGTCCCTACAGAGCTGTTGTTCCACACGGCGTAAGGGCCAGAGTCTGCGTTTTTGTTCAACTCTGCTTCCTTGTGAATGCAGCGCTCGGGCTAGCAGAAGGCTGCACACGCACTGAATCTCCTAGAAGAATTTATGTTGGCATTGGTTTATATTTCACCCAGACCAGATTTGGCTGCCAGTAGGAGCCTTTACACTCCCTGCAGCTCAGGTTCATTGTCAGCGCAAGGGGCTGAGACAAAAGCAAGTAAAGATGAGTCATTCTGTTCCAAAATGCTCCTTCAAAAGAGAAAAAGAAGTGGGGACTCTCTTTACTTACTCTAGAGCCCAGAGAGAGGGTATGTGGTGTGTGTTGGTTTTGGCAGCAAAGCCAGAAAATCCTACCTAGTGGGTGAAGCAGGAGGGTGGAAGGAGATGGCAGTGAAAAGGCACTGGTTAGTCTGTGACTTAAACTTCTCTCCCCCCATTCTCAGGAAATGCTGAATTGGTTAGGACTACAGAATGAGATGTAATCCGGTGCTAGCAAACATGAGTGAGTGGAGAAAGAAATAGACCTTGCTTGAGCTGGTCTTTCCAATGCCCAGCATTTTGAATAAGCCAGATCTAAACAGTATGTGTACGTGCCTGTTGTTGTGGGGAAGCTTCTGCAGGATCACATTGATATAAATAATTCTTGTGCACATCTCTAGAGGTACCAGTGTATTTGCTCTTGGGTGTATCAGTCATCCAAAAAAAATCAAGAGCTTAAGGCTGAGGAGCTGCAGTTCCTTGGAGTCAAAACTAGCCAGAGCTGCACATTGTACGAAGTCTCTGTTGGTAAAGCGTAGCAGGAGGGAGAAGTACAAATCTATCACTGCATTTGTAGCCTGCCAGCTTAAAGGGCCTGGTTTTCAAGCACACCAAGGGGAGCCCTGTCTTTGGGGGCTGCTGCTGGAGGCACATGTCTGAAAGCTGTGCTGCCTGCTTTCCCTGCATCTGCACCGCTGTTGGATTTAGATCCCACGGGGCTCTCTGAGTACAGTACAACTGGATCTTGGCATCCACTGTGCCAGCTCAAAGCCAAACTGTTCATGATAGGTCGTGAGCGGTATCCTCTGGTCCCTCTATCTACTATTCCCACCCACTGCATCTTCCCAACCAGTACTGCTCAGCTGCCAACCAAGCCTCTGCAGAGCTGTGTTACAAGAGCTGCCTGAAGAGCAGTCTCTGTTTTGCTTGCACCTCAGGCTGGTGTTACAGCCCTCCAGGAGAAGAGGGGAGAAGGAATTTACCCAGCATCTGTGGGAGGCTGGGTGTCTGCTTTATAAGCAGGACTGTAGTTAGCTGGGATAAGCAGGGGCTGCGTAACTAACCCCAGATGTGAATGGGAGTGTTGTGCCTGGCAGTTGTTTTGGGAAGTGTTTCCTGCTATGCCCATCTCTGGAATAGGGAAAAGCCAGCAATACTGAAAATGCTGTTGCTGTTGGCAATTCCTGGTTTGTGACTTGATGCAGCTGTCGTGGCAAGACATGGATGAACTCATACTCTGAGAGGAGACTGACATTTTGATCTCTGCAGGCTTTGCAGTGTGCCTTGTGCCCACAAACATCCCTGTGGTTTCCCACCTGGAGCTGATTTTAGTGAGACCTTCTAGCTCACCTGCATTGAGTTGCTCAGAGCTGTCTTGATTGCTCAGCGCTTGTATGTCCTCTCCCCATGGATTCATCTTGTGCAAAGTCACCATGCTCACAGCATCTTCCTCCTGACCGCCTGAGCCCCAAGTCTCCTTAGCACAGGTGGCCATCCCTGCTTGCTAAAGCTCTTGCTAGTCTTAATCTGTTTTAATGGCTGTCACAGAACTCATCCCTGCAAGAGACTCAAGCTGCTTAGCCCTACTGATGAGCGACGTACCCCAGCCCTGCATGACAAAGCCTATGCCAAAAGGACCAAGTCTCCTGATATCCAGCTCGTGGCTTCTTCCATCCGCTTGTCAAAATACCAGATAGAAAAATAGAACAAGGATAGACTGGCTGGTCCTTGCAGCTCCCACTTCTAAAACCACCCCATCTCCAAACCACCTCAGTTTCCAGCATCCCTGCAGGAAGCTGTCCATCAGTCTTCTGCCTTGAGGCTTGGGAGCTGTCTGATAATTGCCATCCAGATTTATTCCCGGCCAATTTATGCTTATTTGTTCCTTTGCCAGCACTGTTGTTTAAATACTGCTCCCCCTGCTCCTAGCTCTACATGGACAGGGCTCATATCCCTGCTCTGCTTTTGTTCTGCGAGACAGGCTGTCCCCCAGTTGCGCTAGCAGCCGTCCTTGGCACCGGTTCCACTTTGAGTTCATTTTTTTTTGTAGCTGTGCCAGTCCAGATGAGGTCATGCCAGGGCTCATACTAATGCTTCCCATATAATATGTCTCCTGCTGCATCCTATGATGATGCTAGCCTTTTTCACAGCTGTATCTTGCTGGTGACTTGAAGGTAGCTGCGGGCTGACTGATACACCAGGTCTTTATCTTTCCGCGTGATTTATGGAGTGGACCAAATGCAAGGAACGCAATGATCGTGCACTTTGAGGGATTCAGTTTTACCTTATTTCTGTTGCTCCCTTAGGGTCGTAAGAGGTTTTTCCTTAGCTTGCTGAGGCCCAGGGGTGGGAACTTGCTTCTTTCCCCCCAGCAGTGAACATGCAAAAGTTATTGAAACTTGGGTTTTATCAGGACACAAAATGAACAGGAACTAGCTGGTGCTTTTTGAGGAGGCTGCTTGGCGGGCAGCTGTGCGGGCTCCTGGCAGTGCTGCCGGGCTGTACAGCCACAGCATGTCAGACAGGGCTGTGACAAGCCCCAGTGTAGGATGGGCCAGGCAGAAATGGAGGGAGGCCGGTGAGCAGGCTGGGGGGAAGGACATCTAATGAACGTGCTTCCTTATAACTTTCCTAGAGTTGAGGTGTCCCTGTCCTTGTAGAGACCACAGTGCTTGGCTGTTCCTCTAGGATGCCCCGGAGCTCACAAATGAGTGATCCTGGGGAAATCCCATGGTAGGATGGGCTTATGGACTGGTTGCTATAACCTAGCAACAGCCTCAATCATGGCGTAATACAATTAATCCAATGTTGGCTCAATCTGCTGCCTAAAGATACTAGGGCAAGTGGTTGAGCCTTTTTAACGTGTGGGTTTGGCTCCAAAACACCTTCAGCATCTCAGGCATGTCACATGTATTCCAGGCCCTAGGATGGCTCACAGGGAATTTCTAGTCTTCATCTTACAGGTGCTTCCCGTTGAGGTTGCTGAGGAAAGAGAAGTAATCACTTAGCATTTTCAAATAGCTGTAGTGACTGAAGCCCATGGGTCACATAGGCTCAGGCAGGCTTTGGCCACGTTAGGAAAGGCCAAGTAGTTAGCTAAATCTGCAGGTTCCGGTGCTGTGCAGGCTGGAGCAGCCTGCAGGAAACCAAGGTGATTTTCTGGGTCAACCCAGGAGGCGTTATTTGTTCGCACCTATGCTGTGCCTGGAGCTGCACAAAGGACACTGCAGTGGGGCAGCAGCCTCTGGCCCCCATAAAACTCATAATTAAGCTCCAAATTGCTGGCAGGGTCTGACTTAAGTGAGGGAAGGAGGGGAAGCTGCTAATGTGGCTTTCCATCATAGCAGCAAGAAGAGACTGGGGTGGGTCTTGGGTCTCCAGGTGGCAGGGGACACCTGAGAGTTGCCAGTGTCCAAGCAGCTCCCCTTCCAGCATGCCAGTCACGGGCCAGCAGCAGCCTCTGTGCCCTTCCAGGAGAGCAGGGCAGGCCCTGCCAGGCAGCAAGCGTCAGCGTGGGGGAAGCTCTGCCTAGGTGTAAGTTTGGCCTGGGTGGCAGCTGCAGGGTCCGTTCTGACATCTGCAAGCTCGCTGTAGGGAAGAGTCAGTGAAAGGAGCAGGCTTTTCCCTGAGCTGGTAGGAGAAACACCACTTCTCCTTATGCCAGCGCAAGAAAACACTCTGTCGAAGGTGTTGGGCCGTCACTGTGGCCTCGCTTGCCTTGAGCAATGCCCTGTGTTGGGGTCACCAGCCCAACACCAAGGAAGTTGGTTCGCACACTGCAGTGAGAGTTCCTGGGGGTGGATAATTTGGAGGGGCTTAGAGGCCTCTCCTGATGCGTGGTGTTATTGGGGCAGGTTAGAGCAATGCCCTGCGCTGCCCCAGCTCCTGCCACACACTGGTGCTGTGTCCCACCAGCCAGGCAGTGCTGAGATCCCTCCTCACAGGCACTGCAGGAGCCTGGGGCACCCCAACCTCGGTGTCTGCTTGGCTCTGCCACCGGTGTGGGTCAGCAGATGGATGCCCAGCACTTGGGCTCATGACCTCTTGCCTGCCGGCCCTCAGGGACCATCCCCCTTGTTCCCGAGGAGGCAGAGTGGAACATGGGGTTTATGACCCTCTTTATGGGCAGGGGCCCTGTGGCCGGCACTGGTTTAGGTGTCAGACAAACACAGCAGCCATCGCTTTTGGCAAACCACGCTCACCCTCTCCACCTGCCGCCAAAGTCGTTCTGGACTGCAGGGCAGTCTCCAGCTCCCTCCTGAGCCCCTGAAGCAGCCTGGGCTCTCCCTTATGTCCATTTTAAAGCTGAGAGAAGGGAGCTGATGTGAAAGGAAAGAGGAGAGAAAGTGGAAGAAGGGCAGAGCACGCTGTCCTCTGCAGCAGCATCCAGCCTGCCTGGGGTTTCAGAGCCTGCCCCAGGCAGCACAGCCCGGTGCTAACCACTTCCCTGCTTAATTCTCCTTCTGCAGGGCCTTGGCTGCTTCTTGCACAGGCAGATGAAAGCGTCACCCCTGCAGATAGGAGCTGTAGGGTCCCTGGTGGGCATCAGCAAGGGGCGAGCTAAGGGGAGGGCATCCCAGCCAGGCTCTGCCTCGGTGCCCAGACCTGGGATCCACATGTTGCCTTGGAAACAGGGGATTTCTCAGCAGCTTGCGGAGGTGCTACCTGCCTGGTGGGATGGCCAGGGGAGAGGGGTTTTGCTGTGCCCATGGCCAGGGAGGCTAGAGGCAGGATGCCGGGCTGACCCTTGTTCGGCTTGCTTTGCCCTCTTCTGCTCCCGTCCCTCCAGGCCTGCCCGTGCCGCTCTCCCCACGGGCGAAGGAGGGCATGCCTAGGCTGCCAGCCCTGGGCTGCTTTGCTGGCCCAGCAAGGGATGCGACGGTCCCCAACGAGCTGTAGCGCACTGCCCCACTTGGCTGCCCGCACGTAAGAACGGCAACCTGGGAATAATGAGCCTGGAGCGAAAGTACCAAATATTAATCCCTGCTGTAAATTCACCGGCATGGGAGGGAGTGGGGCAAAGCACCCCTTCCCCATGCCTGCAGCACCAAGCCAGGCTGCAGGGATGGGGACAGGAGCAGGGAGGGGGCAATGGCACCGGCATTGGTGAGCAGGGCACAAGCCGGCAGGAGGTCACTCAGATAACACCACCGCAACGCCCTCATCCTCGCCATGCCTGCGTGCCTTTCTCCAGCAGGCACTGACAGCTGGGGGACAGGGACCCCCGTCTCACCCCATCGCCTACCTGGGAAAGGCAGCTTCTTGCACAGCATCCCTGGCACCCTGCTGGTGCCGTCTGTAGCTTGGGCGCCAGCCCTAGGACAGTTCCCCAGCGCTCTTCTTCCCCCAGGTCCACGGTGGCACTGCAAGGTGCTGAGTGCCCAGAACCCCCGTTTCCCGCAGGATTGCCATGGCAGGTGGGTGCATCCCCCTCACCGCATGCACCGCAGCCCCTCGTCCCCTCCCTGCGCCCACAGCTCTCGCCCCAACCAATGCTGGTTTGGTGGCACCGGCGCTTGCATGGAGTGAGTGACCCAGAAACGTGCTAAGCCTGTGTGCTGGCAGCCACACTGTGCCTGCTCGGATGTGCCAGCCCTCGGAGGGGGGTCAGGGCAGGCTGCACCAGGAAACAAGGCGAGATCACCCAGGGCACCCAGCACTGCCTGCGGGTGCCGGCCCCAGGCTGCAATGTCAGCCCGGCAGTGGGGCAGGAGGGAAGCGGGGAGGGGGAGGGGGTAAGGATGGGGCCCCTCGTTATGCCACCGAGCCCATCGCCAAGGGTGGTGATCATGTCCCTTAATTCCTGCAACACCCACAGGTGCTGGCAATGGGGCACCGTGCACCGCCAGTCTCCCTAAAATGAGGCACCCATCTGAGCCACTGCTCCCTTGAGGGCATGACTGCCACCCTGGGCCCCTCTCCGGACCCTTCTCTTGTGGGGTGGCACGGCCAGGCACGTGCTGTCAGGTGCTGCGGGTGCTGTAATTCAGTGGGCTGGGCTCTGTCGCCCATCTCCCTCCGCCCCACAGAGCTAGCACAGGCGATCCCAGTGTCCCCACTGTGGTTCGGAGGGGTCCGGAGCAGGCGTCGGGGACGCCATGGGGACAGGCGAGGGGAACTCCCTGGGTGCCTGCCTGCAGCATCACCGGTGGCTCTCAGGGCCATGGGTGCTTTTTCCAGGTCTTGGTGTGGTGTCATTAGCTGCTTTGGGAAAACCCTCCAAGAAATGCGAGCCCTAAAGCTGCAAAGCGCCAAAAGATCCCGGACAGAGCCCCAAGGCGAAGGTTTGATTTTTAACCTATCCTTGGAAAGGTGCCTGGCAGCAGTAGCTCAGCAAGGGAGTCCCACCCTGCCCCAGCTATGCCAGACCCATGACTGTGGGGGTCAGTGGGGACCAAGGAACAGATTTGCTTACGTAACAGCGTGCATGGAAAAAATCCCCCCCAAAATGCTATTTTTGGTGGACGTGGGCCTAGCTGGCCGGGGGCTCCACGCGCGGCTGCGCAGGCGGTATGCTGCAGTGCTGGGCCACGGCCCCTGCATCGCCTCTGAACGCTTGGTGCTGCAGAGACCTGGCCCCTTGGAAGTGGCTTAGTGCAGAAGTTGCTGCCACGTCCAGGAGCCTGGGTGGCCTCTTGTTCGCACCCAGAAACCCAGCTTCTGTCCCCACTCGCTGGAGTGGCTCGTGCTCAACTTGCAACGTGCTCAGGCCCCGTTTCTCGCCAAGCTGTCACTCTGCGAGTTAAACTGCCCTCACACCGGGCTCCATCTCGCAGGAGGCCCCGAGGGTGGGTTTGCGGCTGCCTCCGTAGCACTGTTGCTTCCCATCAAGGTCTCCATGTCCAAATTCCCCAGCCCACGCGGGGGGTTTTGGTCACCTCCGTTTCATTTTGCCAGCAGGGCTGCGCAGCCCTTTGCTAACAAAACCAACGTGGGAACCTCTGTGCTGGGCAGCAGCATGTCCCAAATCGCCCAGGGCAGCACGCAGGGCCCCCGACAGCCCCAGACACCCACGGGGGCAGCAGTATTCTGCCCTGGCCTGTGCCCTGCCCTGGGCTTGCAAGGGCATCCTGTGGGAGGGCAGCATGGCCCTGGTTCCCCCCAGGCCAGGCATTTTGGGGAACCGCCGGCCGCTCGGCATCTGCCGGCCTGCCCCGTCCCCCTGCGCAGGTGCCCAGGAGCATGACCGGCATCAGCCTGGCCATTGCCTCGGGATTGAGACGAGCAAGCAGGCTGGCAGCTCCAGCACAAGGTGCATCTGACTTAGTGAGGACATCTCTCTACAGCACATAGCTTCTCCCAGTGCACAAGATGGAGATGGAGGTAGTTTCTTTGTGTTTAAAGTCCTTCAGATGGTTTTTCCTGCCAAGATTTTTGCCCATTTGCTTTCTGAGTCCGTATGAACTTGTAGCATCCCTGGCAGGCTGCGGCAAGGAGGCTCACCTCTGCTCCAGTGAGGCACCAGCCCCTTTTGCCCCCTTGGAGCTGGCTCTGCTGGCTTTGCTTCACACCACCCAGCCCCAGCGCCCCAGCACCAGGGGGTCCTGGGAGAACCCGTCTATTTGAGGCTTTCCCAAATGATGTTCCCTTGCCTGCCCACCTCATCCTCGCTGTGTCTGCTTCCCAGCTGAGATTTTGGCCCTCCTGGCAAATCGATACAGCGTTTCACAAATGCCTAGAAAGGTCTTTCTGCCTTTGAAGTTGGCCCGTACTGGCTCGGCCAGGGGTGTCCTCTCCACACATTCACATGGTCCCTGCCAACCGTGCCTGTTGATTGCCACGTCGCTCTGGGTCTGCCAGTCTCCACTTTCATGGTGTCGGTCAGTGCCAGAAGGGCTCAGAGTGGGGAGCGCCCAAGTCCAGAAGGAGATTTGATGACTGGGCCTCTATAGCCATGCCCACGGGCTGTTGGACCTGCTCTGCCATGTCCTGCTGGATCCCCATGTGGACGAGCATCCCCCAGGGCACGCACAGAAGGACCCCGCATTGGGCCAGCCATTCCTACTCTGCGCTGCAGCACACAGCACCACAGGGGCCTCGGGGGCTGTTCACAGTGGCTTTCTGTGGTGCTCTTGTTGCCAACACTGAGTCTTGGTGTTGCCCTGTCCTGGGCTGTTCCAGCTCCTATGGGGTCCTCCAGGGTGTCTGGCACTTGCCTTCTCCTCTCGTGCACTGAAGGGTGGAAGGGAGCATCTCTGCCCTGCTGGGGTTCCCAAGGCTGGTTGCCCGCAGAGAAAATCAGACCAGAGCAAGCCAAACTGAATCTCCAAAGCAGGTTGGGAGGGAGGTTGAGGGAGGGCAGGCAGCCTGCAAAACAGCTCAACACCAAAACCTTTGGGGGGGTTTTCCATTCTCCAGCCAGATGGAGATGGGACTGGCTCCGCTGTCTCCGTGCAGTGGCCCTGGTCACCCCAGTTTCAGAGTTGCTTGTGTGACCCATGAGGACGTGCTGGTCAGAGAGAGGAACCAGTGGCAATGTGCAGGAGAGCCGGGGATGGAGCAGGGCTCTCCACGACCCCAGCACCAGGGGTCTGCAGTGAGGAGGCACCTGTCCGTGTCCCCATCCAGCTGAGGAGCATGTCATTGCCACCCTCCCATGCCAGCCCCCTCCTCCTGGCCCAAGACCATGGTGATGGGCCAAGGTTTAGCCCCTGGGGATGCAGGGGGCTGTGGCTTTCTGCCTCAGCTGGGTCAGGCAGCTGTTCCCGCATGCAGCGGGAAGCCCCAGGAGCTCTCAGCATGGGAACATCTCGCTGAACCTACAGGTACAGCCGAAGGCAGGCAGGGATCAGCATCACCTAACCGGCTCCGTGGACCCCAATGTGGCAAGAGGAGATATAAATACCACCAAGGGAGCAGGGGAGCGGAGGGACGGTCCCCCGGGAGCCGCAGCTGCCTGGGTAAATAGGCCAGCGCAGGCAGGGCTGGAAATGGAAGAAATTTCTCCAGACGTCCTGGGTGTAGCGGTGCGAGACATGAGGGGACGAGAGGGGGACTGGGACTGGGACTGGTCTGACAGGCCCTGCATCCCGCCTGCCCCGGCTGGACCAGCTCGCAGGGGAGGCAGTCCATCGTCTCCCCTGCCAGGGTCCTGGAGGGACGACCCACTCCCCGGCCTCGCAGGCTGTGCAGGACAGACGTGAGCCCCCCACACTGCCCGCCAGCTTGGTGAGAAGCCCAAGTTTGTCATGCTTTGGGGCCCAACCGAGGGCTCAGCCTCACCGCAGACTCCCAGTGCAACCTTTAGGTGCCTCATTTCACTGCTCTGTGCCTCAGTTTCCCCAGGCGCTGTGCCCCACCAGCCCCCACCCAGCCATGCCAGGCCTCCAGGAGAGGTGCTGGCAGGGTCAGGGCACCATCCTCGAGCACCCACCCCAAAGGCTGTTCTCCAGGGTGCTCTGGCTCTCCCGCCTCCCCGCGGCTTCCCTTCTCGGCAGGGCTCTCCCCCGGTCCCGTGCCGTGGGCAGCGATGTCCACTGTGGCCATGGCATGCTTCAGCGCTCCTTCTGCAGGAAAGCTGGGGCTGAGGGAGCCCACGCTGGGTTAGCACGGCCCGGACGCCTGCGGGTGCTGGGTGCTGCAGCCCAGCCACCACCCTGGGTGTCGCCGGCCACCAGCAGCGCACGCAGGGACTTGCTGGCCACGTGGGGATGGGGTGGGGGACCCACCGCCCCTCTCCCCACAGGGGACCCGGCCCGGCATCCTCCTCCCCGCACACACTCGGGCCCCAGGGGCAACGGCTCGGTGCACCAGCACCTGAGCGACGGCTGCCCCCGTCCTCCCTGCGAGCTGCAGAGGTGCTCGGGCCCCTTCCCAGGAGCCGTCCCCAGGCCCAAGACCATTCCTGCCAGGGTTTTTTGGGGGGTGGCAGGGAGAGAAATGCACAGACTGAGTCCTGCGAGCCCCCGCCCTACCCCGCATGGCCCCTACCTTGCCACCCCCGTGTCCCTGGGCAGAGCGTGGCTGGGGCTGGGGGCCAGCGCGTGCTGGGGAACCGATGAAAGATTAGCGTGAAGGGTTGGAGCTACAGTCCTCCAAGCACTTCGGGGCCTCTTTCTAGCTGCCGGCTCCCACCGTGCATCACAAGCAGGATCTGGGGCCGGGACTGGCCTCCTGATGGGGAAACTGAGTCACAGAGCTGGGCAGGGAGGCAGCGCACAGCCCTGCTGCCATCCAAGGGCTCTGCTCTCCTTTGGGAACCACCTGGGGCTGGAGAGCGCCGGAGCAGACAGAAACCCCAGCAGATGAAGGGAGATTTGTGCATGCACCGGCCCAGGCCGACTGCACCTCTGAGCCTTGGCCAGGCTACACACGCGGACACGCAGGATGAGGCCAATGAGGCTGGAAAAGTGGCGCTTGCCCAGAGAAAGGCTCCAGCCTGGAGTTTTCCTCCCAGGGCCGACCCATGGAAAGAAGCCTGGGGCTCTCTCCCTCTCCCCCGGGTCGTGCTGCAGCGGTTTGCTCGCTCATGCGTGCCATGCTGGCGGGACAGGGGCCCCAGCGAGTCGGCCGGGGACAAGCCTGGGCCTGCGTCACCATGGCTGGGGCCAGCACCACCGCGGGCCAGGGCAGGGCATCTGCGAGGCCGGCGCTGGGTCAGGCTGTGGTGCCGCCCTCTTGCCGGCTGCCCAGCTGGGTGCCCCAGGGCGATGCAGCCCAAGGCGCTGGCATGGCCCGTGCAGAGGTGTCTGCCGCCACCAGAGCCCCTCTGCCCGCTCCTGCTCGTCCCCACCGAGCCGCCAGCACCCTTGTGGCACACAGCCCCCCCCCCGGCACACAGGGCTCTGCACGGGAGCCCGCCCAGCGCCTGGCCCCAGCCCACGCAGGTGCCACCCACAGCTTTGGGGGAGGCGAGTGGCGCCGCTCGCGGGCACGGCCGGCCCTGTCCCGTCCCGTCCCGTCCCTCCGTCGGTCACGGGCGCCCGGCGATGCACGTGTGGCTGGGAGCAAACCCGCCGCCCTGCGCTCCTGGCAGCCGCCCTGGCAGCAGGCGTCTCTGCACCCGCCTGGCAGCAGCGTCCCCCTTCCCGCAGCCACCCGGGGACGGTCGAGTCCCCAGGGTCCCCCAGCAGGGTTTCCCCCACAGGGAGACTGGGGCTGGCAAGCGGGGCCAGTGCTCAGCTAGTCCTTCCCCCCCCCCCCCCCGCCCCATTGCAACCACTCCTAAAGCTTGGGAGGGACTTTTCCGAGCGCTTTCCCCCACCAATGCACTCCCGTGTGTGTTTGGGGCACTGAGTCCTGGCACCCTCCTGGGCCTGAGCCACCCACGTGCATCAGAGACCACGTAACGAGCCTCGTCCATTCTCAGCTCGCCGGCCATGGGGCCGGCTGGCATGCGGGCCGGCAGCAGGCGGCGGAGCAGATGGAGCGGAGTGGCAGGGGCAGCGGGAGAAGGAAGCCGAGGGCAGTGGGAACGGCCGGCCTGACAGCCGGGCTGCTGCTTCCAGCAGGGAGGAAAATGAAAGCGCCGAGGGCGAGCGCCGGGCGGTGCTGAGCCCTGCCCGCCGGCTCCCGGCACTACCAGGGCCTTGGGAGACGCGCCGGTGCCCTGCACAGGCCAGGGGAGCCGGCGTCCGCTCTGCCCCGGGCAGGTGAACGGGGCTCTGCTCTCCCCCGCAGTGTGGAGGATCTGCCTCGCTGCTCCCAGCCTGCCGGCGGCCACTGCAGGCCATGTCGTCTATGCAATGAGTTCCTGGTGCTCAACCCAGTCCCGGGCAGCAGCACCTCGGATTGCTGCTGGCGCCAGCAGGCTCAGCTGTCCCCAGAGCACCCCTGGGAGCAAGGGGTGAATTTGGGGGCAAAATGCATCGGCCCGGGGCTGAGCTCCGGCAGGGAAACGCAGCAACACAGCGTGCCCAGCCTGGCCCAGCCCCAGGAGAGCGGGGTGCTCGGCACAACCCGGGGTGGGTGCTACAGCAGGGAGAGGCACGCCATGCCCACATTCCCCGGGCTCCTCCGCTCCATCCCACAACCTTCTCGGATGAGGGCAGCGAAACTGGGTCGCTGCTGCCGGCGCTGCCTGTGGGTCATGCTGGGGTGCTGCTGCCCGTGCGCAGGGAACTGCAGAGTTTCTCACCGGTGAGGTCGGAGTCCACTCCTCAAAGCATCGCTCTGTGCCACAGAGTACTGGCCCTGCTCAACACATCTAATGCAGCTGAGCGTTTCCTCACTGGCCCCAAGGGCTCTTTGGGGCCCTAGCGGTGCATGGCAGCGGTGGGGAAGGCCAGGCTTGACACTTTCACGGGGGGGGAGGTCCGACCCCGTCCGTGTCTGCTCATCACCATCGGCTCAGGCAAGGACCATCCCTGAGGCTGCGTTTTGACCTCCGCTTCGATGCAAATAGCAAGAGATCTTTGTTCGTAATTATTTCCAGATCCAAATGCTGCCGCTAGCCCAGGTTAAGCGAAACTGCTGGGGCTTCCTCGTGCCCGGCACAGACCTCCCTGCAGCAGGGAACAGGCAGACATAGCAGCAGGAGATGTTCCCCGCTCCCAGAGAGCATCTAATCTCTGTGTGTGTGTGTGTGTGTGCGCGCGCGTGTGTGCACGCGTGCCGCAGTCGCGGCTCTCAGGCGAACGGTCCTCTGCCCTGCGCGCTGCTGCACAGACACGGGGAAGCTGATGGAGCCTGCTCCTGCCGTCACAGCGGGAGGCAGGGAAAGGATCTTGGCTACAGAGGATTTTGAAACCAAACAAATCCCTTTAATCATCCACCGTGCAGAGACGCGCGGAGGGAGGATGATCTCCTGCTCCACTCCTCAGCCATCCTCTGCGCTCGGGGCTGCATTGGCCACCTCAGACACCCCACAGCCTGCCCCAGTGGGTCCCCAGAGCTGGGACCTGCTCATACCCTTGGCCAGAGGCCACCTCGCAGCACACGGCCAGGCACCAGGGTGCCTCCAGTGATGCCTCTCCGGGCAGGTCCCAAACTGCAGGGCTGCAGGGTGGGAAGCCTGACTTGAGGAAGTGGAAGATGGGGGAAACTGAGGCAGGAATCCCAGCGCTGGAGACATCATGGACCGAAAAGCATCTGACACTATTGGATGTGGCCATCTCTCGGACAGGGCAGCCAGCACGCCGCCCTTTACATCACAGCTGAGGATCTGTCCCATGGCCACAGGGGTGCAGGCGTTATCGAGGCGGGTGCCATGGCCTGGGTGTCCCGCACCTCCCTGGCTGGTGTGGGAAGGGTCAGGCCACACAGCACCTATCTTCCCAGCACTGCCTCCCCACCAGCCCCCCGTGCAGACCCATATCAATCACCGAGGGGCCGGCGCTCTCCCCAACGGTGGGCAGGCAGCAGCCCCTTCGTGTCTCAGAAAATCATTTCACGGAGGAGCTCATCCAGGGGTTTCACTGCCCAGTTGGCTGCCGCCGGGGTCGGCCAGCGTGATGCGCTCCGGGTCACGCGGGACAAGGGACACAGCTGGGGACAGCCCTGGGCCCGGCGCTGTGCCAGACCCCCGTGAGGAAGGGGCTCAAAACGGGCAGCGCCCGTGGGAAATCGGACACGTCCCCTCCGAGCCGTGGTTAAAACCCCTCCTGCTTCTTCCAAAACTGTCACTCCTGCGCCCGAGGCCCTGTCAGGAGCGGGCTCACTCCCCGCGCACAGGGGCACAGCGAGCTTTGGGGACGGCGCAACGCGGGCGCCCTCCGAGCGCTGCAGACGGAGCCCCCGAAAAGGGCTGGTTCAGGGCCGGACACTCGGGACAGATTTGGGAAGGTGTCCGGAGCTGGTGAGGAAGCTGCCGCGGGGTGGGGGGAGGGAAAGGGGTGACGGGAGGGGGACGCACGGTGCCCGAGGGGGTTTCCCCAATCGCGTCCGAGGGGTGCGACGCCGGGCTGGGGCTGGGGCGGGAGCGGCGGGGCAGGGGCGAGCGGCAGGCGGGGGGAGGCGGCGAGCGCGGGGCGCCAGGCTGGGCGGGCAGGGAGGGATGCAGGGCCGGGGGGGGGATATGGGGCGGAGGGAAGGGGCGGCTGGAGAGAGGGATGGGGACGGGGGGAGCAGCGGGCCGGCGCCGGCGGCCGAGCGCAGCGGGGGGAGCCGGACCGGGACCGGGATCGGGATCGGGCCGGGCCGTCCGGGCCGGGCGGGCGGGGCGGTGCCGGTGGGTGGCTCCCGGTCCCGGTCCGGCCCGGCCCCGGCCGGTAACTCCGCCTGCCGTATTTATGGGAAAACAAGCGGCGGCAGAGCCGGGCGGTCGCGGCGGAGCGCGGGGCTGGGTCGTGCCGGGCGGACCGAACCCGAGCCGAGCCGAGCCGAGCCGAACCGAGCCATGGGCAGCGGGGCGGCGGCGGGCCGAGCCTAGCGCAGGCAGGAGCGGCGGCGGGGATGCGGCGGGGGGGCCGCCGGGGCGGCGGGCGCGGAGCAGGTAAGGGGGGCCGGGGCCTGCCGCACCTCCGGGGGACCCCGGGCCGAGCCATCCCCCCTCACCCTCCCCCCCGGGCCTGGCTATCCCCTCCGCATCCCCCCCGGGCCGGGCCATCCCCCCCGGGCCGGGCCATCCCCCCCGGGCCGAGTCATCCCTCCGTGTCTCCCCGCCCCCGGCTGGACCATCCTGCCGGGCCATTTCCCCGTCCTCCCCCCCCGGGCCGGGCCATCCCCCCGCAGCCCCCGGGCCGGACCATCGCCCCCCGTCCCCCCCGGGCCGGGCCACCCCACGTCCTCCCCCCCCCCCGGTGCCGAGTCATCCCCCCCTCCCCCGCGGGCCGGGCCATCCTCCCGTGTCCCTCCCGGGCCGGGCCACCCCTCCGCAGCTCCGCGGGCATCTCGCCCCAGTGGCGCCGGCCCGGCCCGAGCTCAGCCCCCTGCGCGGCCCAGCGGGCCCGGTGCCGCCCGGTGCCGGCGCGAAGCGCGCGGGTGCCCGGAGCCGCCACCTCGGGGTCCGCGGCCTGGCGGAGCGGCAGCGCCCCAGGGCAGCCCCGGGGCAACCCGCATCACGGTGCCGGCCCGGGGCTGCGGCCCCGCCGGGCTTCCCGCAGCCCCGCGGGGGCGGCGCCCCCCACGCACCCGCCCCCACGCGGCTGCCGCCCGGCGGTTGCCAACGTGCCCCGCGGCGCGGGGCCGGTGCGCCGGGGGCCTGGCCCGGCCCGGCCCGTTTGCAAGGTGCCCGGGCCGGGGACGGCTCGGCGGAGCCGGAGGCGGCTGCGGAGGGGGAAGGGGGGCGCTGAGTGCGGGGGCAGTGCAGTGGGGGGCAGGAGGGCCGGGCGTTTGGGGCACTGTGTGCAGGGGGGGGCAGAGCAGTGTGCAGGTGCAGTGGGGAGCAGTGTGCGCAGGGGATGGTAAAATGTGGAGGGGGGGCAGCACAGTGCGGGGGCAGCGCAGTGGGGGGGCAATGCAGTGGCAAAGCAGTGCGGTGGGGGGGGAGCAGGGCAGTTGGGGCAGGAGGGCAGTGTGTGAGGACAGTGTAGTGTGCATGTGGGGCAGTGGCGGGGGGGCAGTGCAGCGTGTGAGTGCAGTGCCCGGGGGCGGTGTAATGCAGGGGGCCAGCAGGGCAGTGCGGGGGCAGTGCAGTGTGCAGGGGGGGGGCAGTGTGTGCATGTGGCAGTGCAGCATGCGAGGGCCCTGTGCTCCCAGTGCCCGTGGAGCAGCGTGCCCGCAGCACACGCTGCGTGGCAGACCCATGCAGTGCGTCTGGGTGGGCACAGTGCGTGGTGGTGGGCGCCAGCAGGGCAGTGTGCACGTGGGGCTGCAGAGCAGGGCTCTTACACTGCCCCACATGCCCAGGGAGCGCAAGCTGGATTTGCCACAGGCACAGGCCAGGGCAGTGAGGGGCAGAGTGTTCAGGGCAGTGCTGCGCGTGCAGAGGTTTGTGCGCTTGCTGCACACAGGAGAGTGGGTGCACAGTCAGCGTGAGCTGTCAGTGCACTCCTAATGCACCCACGGATCACACAGGCCAGCGCCGTGTGCGTGGACTCAGTGCTCTAATGCACGTGAGGCTGCGTGCTCCCAGGATGCCCGTTGCTGTGTGTGCAGGCACAGCACTCACGGTGTGCATGAGGCAGTGCACTGGCAGTATAGTCAGTGTAGTGTGAGCAAGCAGTATGGTTGCAGTGCAGGTCCAGCAGGGTGCTGGCAGTGCTTTCGGGAGAGTGTGCACAGCAGCCCGCTTGCAGTGTGCACTGCCAGCATGTTCACTGTGCATGTGGGGTTATGCATAGATGGTGAGCTCAGTGCAGCATGGCATGCACTGGCAGCATGCTCACGCAGTGTGGGGGGTTGTGCACTGGCAGCACGCTCAGCGCAGCATTTGTGTAGGCAGTGTGCATGTGGCGGGTGTGCACTGGCAGCGTACTCAGTGTTTGGAGGCAGTGCACTGGCAGTCAGTGCACTGGCAGTGTGCTCAGTGCAGCGTGAGGCAGTGTCCAGGCAGCATGCTGGCAGTGTGCATGGGACAGCACACAGGCAGGGTGCTCAGTGCAGTGCAACAGGCAGCGTGGGGCACTGCACAGCAGTGCACGGGCAGTGTGCACGGGGCAGCACAGAGGCAGTGTGCTCAGTGTGGTGCAAGCAGGCAGCACACTCACGGGGTAGGCAGTGGGCAGGCAGCACACAGCCAGCGTGCTGGCAGTGCCCATGGGCTGCTGTGCTCAGAGGGTACCAGGGAAGTGCAGTGTGCACTGGCAGGGCAGCGCGTGGCCCCCGCACCCCGCACGCAGCAAACGACCCAGTTCCTCAGCCGTCCCCTTGGGCCCTCTCCAGGGCAGCACAGCCCAGGTCATGCGCCGTCCCCGTCACGTGCAGGAACGCTCTCGCGGTGCTCACCCGACCGTGCTCACCCGACTCGCAGCCGAGCGGTGCCCCTGGGAGACGGGCGCCCCTGTGCTGCGTCCCCAGAGCAGCGTGCTCTGCGGCGGCTCCCACTCAGCCCTGCTGCTTGAGGGCACAGTGGTGCCCATGGGGGGCTCCGAGACAACCCCCCTCCCCCCGGCACCTGGCTTGGAGATGCTGCCAGTGCCACGTGCGCTGCATCCCAGTGCCTCCCCGCTGCAGGCCCGGCCTCTGGCTCCTCCGCCCGGTGCACAGCCTCTCCCGGTGCTGGGCCCCCCAGACACAGTGGGTGCTGGCAGAAAGGACTGTTTCCCGTGACGCTGGCTGGCTTCTGGGCAGGCAAAGGGCAGGCACCAGCCCCAGGTCCAGGGTAGGGACAGAGCCAGACAGGGGTTTGGGGTGTCCTGGAGCAGTGTGCTGGCAGTGGAGGTCCTGCAGGTGCAGACATGGTGGAGGGTCGTGTTTGGCAGAGGTGTTTGTGCATCGTGGGCACCCCAGTGGGATTAGATGCGGGGGTTGGCTCTTGGGTGTAAAGTTCCTGTTGTGCCCTTGTCCTGCCGGAGCAGCAGCCCGGACAGTGGGGACATGCAGGGCACTGCAGCTCTGGGACAAACCATCTGGATCTTCCCCAGTGCAAGGACACGGGGGTGACGCTGCCGGGCACGGGGCTTGCTCTCTCCCTGTATGCCTGGCGTGCCGCCGCAGGGTTGCTTGATCCCCATGCCCCGTGTGGGGAGCTCAGCGGGCACCAACACAAGGCGGCTACGGAGACATGGGCAGGGAGATTGGTGGCCCCCAAGGGAGAGGGTAGGCAGGGTTTGGAGGCAGAGCTGGGTCCCCGCTGGCTGGGCAGGGTGGGAGAGGGCACAGACACCCCAACGGCTGGTGTGACGCTGGGTGCCGTCCTTGCGAAGGGTGGCCTCGGCAGGGCCGTCTCCTCCCTGATGCGCAGCGGAGGTGCGGGTGCTCCCCCTGCTCTGCTGCAAAACCCCAGCTCCCACCCGGGAGCCCCCGCAGCGCTCCAGCACCAGCCTCCCCCACGTCCCCCGCACCCACGCCACTCCGCGCCGAGAAGGAATAGTTCGGAGAAACCATGGCAACCCTACGCAGCGCTGGGAATGCCAGCGCCGCGGCGGAGCCGTCGCTCCCCGGGCAGCGGGTTCCCTCGCTGCCCCGGCCTCGTGCAGCCCTCCAGGGCGGCTTGCAGAGGGATGGGGATAGGGAGGATGGACGTGCCCCACCCATGCGGCTGTGTGTGTGACAAGGGTGCCCATGTGCTCGGGGGTGCGCACGGTGGCCTAGCTGGGCTTGGGTGCAGTTTGGCTAAGCAAGGTTGGGGTTGGATGTCATTGCAGGAACCTCCCAGGGGCATTTGACCCCAATCCAAGGTCTTCCTGGCCACAGCTCAGGTGACAGCAGCGTGGTGCCACCCCCCCCTGCCGTGGCCTTTGCTCAAGCATCCCATGCTGGAGTTACAGTGCCCCAGGTGGCTTTGGCATGGTGACACTGGTACCAAGTCGCCTGCCCATGTGGACTGGGGTTTCTGGGATTCCTCATGTGCCTCTTCTATTTTGCAGTGCTGGAATGGAGCCACTGCAAGGCCCTCTGCCAGCTCTGCCTGCCCACCCTGTCCCTGCTGCCGCCGGACCAGGTAGGATCTTCGGACCACGGGCCAAAGCATGATTGTCTGCCTGCAAACTGTCCAGCTGCCATGGGGATGGGCTTCCCCCTTGGCCTCAGCACCACTGTTTTGGGAAGGAGACTGCATCTAACCCGGCGTGGGATGCTCACCTCCCCAGGCCCCAAGTCCTCCCAACTCCAGCCCAGCACGATCAAATGCATGTATCCCAGCAGAGCCCTTCCTGCTCAGCCACTGCAAGGCCAAACCTGCCTCCTCCAGCACCCAGTTCCCACTGGATTCCCATCTCCTCCCAGCAGACTCCCAGTATGGAGCCCAGTGTGGCCCCTGCAGCCTGCCTGGTTTCCCAAAAAAACCTCCAGCATCCCTGGTGACAGGTTTCCAATGCAGGTCACGAGGCTCTGGCTTCACCAGATGCTCTGGACTGTCTCCATGCTGGAGGTAGCTGGGGGCATGTGTGCACCCAAAGGCGCTGCACCCCAAAAGGCAGCTCCTGGCCTTTTCCAGACTGGCAGTAAGCTCTTCCCGGTCGCTGGATGCCCCAGTCCCTTCCCAGGATACAGATCCCCTGGTGCTGCTTCCCCCCAGCCCCACCAGCTTCATCCTGATCCGCGTGGTCTGTCCCCTCCCAGCTTCAGTACCAGACAGGTCTTTATCAAGGTAAAGAGTTGGAAACAGAAGCTACAAGTGAAAAAGACCCCCCTGCCTCCTTCGTGTAGTCGATACTGCTTCTTGCTGAATAAAGTCTGTTCCTTTTCTCCCTCAAACGCATTCCCTGTGGTCCTCTGCTTCTGTTTAAAGTGAAATGCATTTTGATGGCTTTCGTCCCGCACCTTTATTGATTTATGAAATAACCAGCTCTCGCCCCTGTGCTCTTGGGCCTCTTGGCCAGGTAGCCAAGAAAATTATCCTTAGGATCTTATGAAACTTAAAGCAGGCTGGGTATCGCCCAGCATGAGAAAAGCTAGTTGTACACGTGCTCTGGGCAGATTATGGTACCCAGCCAGTATCAGCAGGCCGAAGCCCACCCGATCCTTTGAGCAAACTACCTTGTCTTCTCCCTGTATCAGCTTGAGGACCCCTGGATCGTGCTGATGCCTGCCTTTGTCACAGATGCATCACGCGAGTGGGAATGGAGCTGTACAGCCAGGGGTTCGGGCACCCCAGCCACCTGCGCGGGCTGCAGAGTAGCGTCCCTGGAGCGGGGGGTGGGGTGCTCGGCGCAGCAGGCGTGCTGTGTCTGCACACGCATGTGTGGGGGAGCCTGTACGCACCCCCAGCTGGGCACTGCTGTGGGCCCCAGGGTTGCCCGTGGGCATGGGCTGCCGTGTGCCAGCCTCCCTCATGGCAGGGAAAGGAGCCGGACAGCTTGCCCAGCTCCTGCTGCCGATGCAGTTTTTCTGAGCCTGGCAATCATCTTCCCCCTTACCCGTGAGTCTGTCTTAGGGAGGGGGGGGTGCATAAACACAGCCCCTCTCCCATCCTGCATCCAGTCCCTCTTGCTCTCCCACCCCCGATACACCACGTGAGATGTGTCCCCTGGCTGCAGGACCACCTGGGACACAGGAGAAGGCAAAGCTGGAGGGTGCGGAGTGAGCAGAGCTCTTCTGGCACCAGGGTGCTGCAGGCCCCCAGCTAACGGTTAATCCTGACGTGCCTTGGGGTGGCCCAAGGGCTTGGTCTGCTCTGAGACATGGGCAGCGGGGAAGCGATGGAGGAGGTCTTGCACGGGTTTGGGGCATCAGTCACAGCGCCCCTCTGGTTAGGCCGTGCCGGTCTGGATGGGCCCCAGGGAGCAATGCAGCCACAAGCAAGCAAGACCAATGCCACCCCAGAGAGGTGTTCCCAGACCGTGCATCTGCCACGGGGAAGGGGCACAGCTCCAGTTCCTCTGGCATGGGATTGTCACTCTGTCTCCAGGGCTGCATGGGTTTCATGGCCACGGCGATGGGCATCCACGGCCCCCCCTTTGCTGAGCGATGCTCCCCAGCTGTCTGCATGCCCCATGATGCTCGGCATTGTGCGGCTGTTGCACAGAGTACGCTGAGATGAGGACACCTGTGCTCCCAGGAGGCCCCACGGCTGCTCCAATGGTCACAGCAGGGTGCCAGGCACAATTTCCCCATCCCTTAACGAAAAAAATCCCCTTGCTGAGTTCCCCCCACCCTGTTTAGAGCTGCCTGTGACACCACTGGGGATCCCTGCAGCCTCCCAAAATCAGGACAGAGCCTGTTCTTGGGTCTCTCCAAAGTGACCTTGGCTCTGCCCAAGCCCCACGTCCTGGTTCTGGGGACCAAGAGCCCGCTGGGGCGCCACGGTTGCAGATTCCTCTCCCCGGTGTAGAGATGGCCACACTCTCCGCTGCCCTGTCACCTGTGTGGGTGCCCAGCAGGCCTGCAGGCACCCTCTGATTTGGTTGTCTTCATTTGCACTCTGGATTTTGAGCCTGTCAGAATTGCACTTTTCAGCTTTTCTCTAGCTAGGATCAGACTCACAAAAGCACCCGTGGAAGCTGAGACTCCCCTAATCCCCCCAGCTCGGAAGAGTTGTCAGAAAACCTCCCTGAGCCAAGAGGCATCAGGTTTTATCCTGCGTCTTCACAGCTCCCCGGAGGTCCCTGCCGGGCCCGGCTGGGATTGAGGCCCCTTCTCTGTTCTCTTGCAGGGCCGGCTGCCTTCCTCTGAGGCACTCTGAAGGGGAGCTGGCGAGAGAAGAGTCACTTTTAAGATGACACGAACCGACCCACCTGACATACTGGTGTCTACAGTGTACCAAGACATAAAGGTGGCTTCCACAGCCCCCCAGGATTCGATCGTCTGCCAGCCCCTGGCACGATGTGACGCCTTCATGTCCTCGTCCCTGCCCCGCGATCCGCAGCCCTTCAACAAGCGCCACTGCAGGAGCTTCGACTTCCTCGAGTCGCTCGACGACCAGCTTGGCGCCCCCGCAGTCATGGAGCGCCCCGGCCTGCACCCGGGCACCCCCGAGCCGGCGCCAGGGCGCCGAGCTCCGCCGAAGCTGGACGGTTACACCGGCAGGGCTCCACCGGCGGTGAAGGAAGGGCCCAAGGAGCCGCCAGCTCGCAGCGAGGCGAAGCGGCGTGCCCGATCCAGGAGCGCTCCCCGGGTGAAGACCACCTTCACACCGGTGCCCATCACCATGGCGGCGTCGCCGCCGGTGGCCCGGCGCGGGCGCGAGGCGCTGCGGGCATCGCGGGAGGCAGCCCGCAGCGAGCCCTCGCCACGCCGCGAGGGCGGCTACGTGCCCCGGCGGCCGCTGGCGAACGAAGTGCACCCCATCAAGCTGCAGCCGCAGCGGAGCAGCACCAGCCGCATCTCGCCGCTCTGCGTCAGCAGCAACTGCTTCGAGGAGGCGCCGGGCGCAGCCAAGGTGGCCGCCAGCCCCCACGTCAAGTGCCGGGTGGACATCAAGCCGGACGAGGCGGTGCTGGTGCACGCGGCGCGCAGCCTCAAGGCTGCGCAGAGCAGGCCGGAGCCGGCGGGCTGGCCCCGAGCGCCCGGCGTGGCCCACGGCCTGGCAGTGCCGGGCAGCAGGCAGGTGTCCGTGTCGCGCACGCCCACGCCCAGTGACTCGTACAGCGGCGAGCACCCGCTCCTGCCCTACCCCGGCGAGTACTATGAGGCGGACCACCGGGGGCTGGCGTACCAGACGGTGCCGGTGCCCTCCTCGCGCGACTACAGGGAGTACCCCGAGAGGGGCTGCATGACCTTCGCTGCCCCCAGCGTCCCCACCAAGTACTTCTACACCGAGGAGCCCGTGCGGTGCCCCAGCCCAGCCATGCCCCTCAAGAGCTCCGGCTACGCAAGCTACCCTTACCCCCGGCGCCATGGCCCCCCGCAGCACTTTTACCCAGAGGAGCCAACCAAAGTGAACGTCCACACCGTCCCGCCCCGGACGGTGTATGTAGAGGAGGCACGGAGCTACCCCATCCAGGAGCCCCCTGCCCACGCTTTCTACGGCAACGACCCTCGCTTCTACGCCCCCCGCGGCACTCCCATGAAAACGCTGTACAGCGAGGACTCCAGGACATACCCTGCCCTCGGCTCTTCCGCCAGGGTCTTCTACGCTGAGGATTATGGGAAGTACCGCGAGCGGGAGGCCGTTTCGCGGACATGCCCCCTTCCCCGCAGCACCCAGCCCTTGCACTTCAGCGACTGGTACTGCCCCGAGCGGAGCACGCTGCCCTACCAAACCTTGCAGGTGTCACGGTTCACCCCACAGCCGCCTGGGCGCGAGGCCATGCTCTCCTCCTGGCACGCCAGCTACAGCACAAACCCCGCGCGGCTGGGCAGGGAGAGCCAACACTACTCCAAATCCTGGGACAACATCCTGACGCCCCTTGTCCGCCGGGAGGACCCCCTGCTCCGCGGGCGCAGCTACGAGAACCTGCTGGCCCAGGATCAGCAACGTGCCTTATCCCCCGACAACCGGCGGCAGCCGGTGGTGATCAACCTGTCCAGCTCGCCCAAGCGCTACGCTGCCCTGTCCCTCTCGGAGAACTCCATCATCGAGAGGGTGCATGCAGATGGCGGCCGCTACCCCATGGGCCGCTCCTGGTACGTCACACCGGAGATCACCATCACCGACAATGACATCCGCGCCAATGGCCTCGGCAAGAGCGAGAGACGCTCAGCCAGCTGGGACGTGCTGGACTCAGGGCGGGAGGGCAACTGCCCTTACTCTGTGCCCTACCACCCAGACCCTGTCACCAAAGAAAGTGCCCAAAGCAATCCGACCCGCCAGCGCAGCCTGGAGCAGCTGGACGAGCTCATCACTGACCTGGTCATTGACTACAAGCCAGCACCCAGCCACCGCGCCGGTGACAGAGACAGCATCGCTGACCAGCTCAAAAAGCTCATCAACAGCAGCGCCCCGGGGCACCCCAGGAAAGCAGAGGCCAGGAAGGCCCCTGCCTGCACACCCGAGGGAAACCGGCCCATGAAGGAGCAGCCAGGCCCCAGCTCCTTCTGCACTGACCCTCGCCGTGAGCGAGGCAGCCACGGGCTGCCCACGTCTGTCTCCAGCAACAGCTTTGAGAAGCACCTGGACAACTGCTCTCCAGACCTGAGCGCTGAGGAGGACGACATGATGATGTGCTCGAATGCCAAGTGCCGGCGGACAGAGACCATGTTCAACGCCTGCCTCTACTTCAAGTCCTGCCACAGCTGCTACACTTACTACTGCTCCCGAAACTGCCGCCGCGAGGACTGGGACACACACAAGGAGAGCTGTGTCTATGGGCGCGTTGGCAGCATCTGCCGCCATGTGTTACAGTTCTGCCGGGAGAACACTGAGGTGCACAAGGCCTTCTCGCGCATCGCCAAGGTGGGTTACCTCTCCCGGGGACGGGGTGTGCTCTTCTTGGGCTTCCCTAACTCGGGCTCAGCAGAGAACTTCCTCCAGTTTGGCTTGGAGAGCTTGCTGATGTCCCCCACATACCTGTCTCTGCGGGAGCTGGAGAGCTACTCGGATAACCTAGGGGAATATGCCCGGGAGCTGCGGGAGACTGGCAACCAGTACGACCCTGATGAATGTTTCCTCTTGAATGTAACTGTGGCTGTTGCCCAAAAAGTGCCAGAGAGGCCATCTCCGAAGATCCAGGTGCCAACAGTCAGGAAATATGCCAAGGTGGCCTTAGCCTCATCCAGCCCCGAGAAGAAGATCTTGAAGAAGGAGCGGGACATGGAGACCTTGATCCTGACCCCGCCACCTGGCACAGCAGACATCGACAAGGAGGGTGAGGAAGGGCGCAAGGCACGGGAGGTCTGCTTCATCAACATCCAGCGGGAGCTGCGCATCCGCGGCGTCTTCCTGCGCCATGAGTTCCCCAAGATCTACGAGCAGCTCTGCGACTTTGTGGAGAGCAACAAGCGCTTCACCCCCACCACCATCTACCCCATCGACAAGAGGACAGGCAAGCAGTTCATGTGCATGATCATGGCTGCCTCGGAGCCCCGCACCCTTGACTGGGTGGCCAGCCCCAATCTCCTGGATGACATCATGTGAACGGGGCCCCAGGGCCACCTCCCGATGGCCCCCTATTTATTCCCCTTTGTAGATACGTGTTTTATTGTGGGCACGCTGATGCAGTAGGGCTGGATAGCCCTCTTGCTCTCTGCGATGCCTCTTGGTGCCAGTGCTGGGGGAGCGCGAGGGAAGGATGCTGCCATGGAGGGATCCATGGAGGCTGGGCATTGTGGGTTGCCAGCATTTGCTGTAGTGGGCTGGATCCAGAGCTTCTGGGATCCTGGGCCCTAGCTGGACTGGAGGAGGCACGTGGGGTGGTGGGACCACAGGCTGAGGTCTGTCATAGAGGATGGGTCATTGGCGGCCGCCAGTCAGCATCTGGGTGAGTCTCCCCAGAGCCCACTCTGGCTGAGCCAGCACTTGGCCAGGGTGCGGGGCACGCCAGGGCCCTGTCCCAGCCTCATCCCTGCCCCTAACCACTAGACAACACGGCTACCTCTACGCAAACATGGCCAGAGCAAGCATTTGGCACCTCTGTGGCTGCCCACACATTACTGCCTGCCCCCAGGGACTCAGCACAGCCCTTCTGGGATGTAGCCCACAGCAGGTCCCAGGGGCATCTTTGGTGGCACCTAGGCCAGGAGGGCACCCGTGGAGCGTTGCAGTGCTGCTGAGGCTGTACAAAGCCTGTGGGTGTTGCCTGTAGCCCTGTATGGTCTCTGGGTACCTGGCAGGGGCCCTATATAGTTTCTGGGTGACATAGGGGCTCTGTTCCTAGAGCATCTTGGCGTCCTGAGCATGTTACTATATGATCTGTTGGTGCGGCAGGGACCCTATAAGATACCCTTCGGGTGGCAGCTAGAATCTATAAGGTCTTTGGATACATGGTACTTTATATGGTCCCTGGATGCTCGGCAGAGGCTGTGTGGGTCCCTTGGACGCAGGCCTGCGTGTTAACCCAGGTGCAGGGTACGACACCAGTGCTGTGGCCCCTGCTGTGCCCAGCACAGGGTGCTGAGCCAGGCCTGGTCCCAGGGGTGCCAGAGGAGGGCAGTGAGCAGACGCAGGGCTGTTGAGGAGCCTACTGCATTTCAGCACACGTGGCACTGGGGCTGCGTGGGGCACTGCGGGCAGCGCAGGGGGAGAGCAGTGGGGGATGCTGCATACCAAACCAGTTGTGGCAGGGCCATGTTTCAGGGGATGCCTGAGCAGATACTGGGGAAGAGAGGTGGCAGCGGCCCTTGCTGCAGGAGGGGACAGGGCAAGGGACAAAAGCTGGTGCCACGACACAGTTTCAGTGAAGCAATGAGCTCCCAGAGGTGGTATGGGTCAGGGGACCTCCAGCCTGGCATGGAGGCACCTGGAAAGGATGCTCGTCCCCACTGCCATGCCCACATCTGCCCCTCTGCAGAGCAAGCTGGGTGTCTGCCAGCCCCCCACCTCTGCCAAGGGCTGTCTGGCACTTGCGCTCGCTCTGAGAGATCTCTACAGTCCCAGCAGGGCTTGGGTGCCCCACGACGGGGAGGGGGACATGGCTCCTAGCCTGCCAGCTCTGCCCAGTGATATCAGCACACCTGCATGTGCTCCCATCCCTGGGCACGCTGTAGGATCCAGGGTAGCAGGGGGGGGGCGATCTGGGGTGATCCCAAACCCCTGCTCTCTCTGCAGCAGGTCCTCACTGTTCATACAGGGCCACTCTACGGCAATGCCCAGCTCTGTGCCAGCCCCGGGCTCTGTCCTCCCCAGGGTTGCGCGGTCGTTCAGCGCTCCCACTCTCAGCTCCCTTGGGAGCACTGCAGCTGGGCATTGCCCCCTTTCCCAGCTGCTCTAAGGTTTCCACGACTGACACATTTTTGCAAGAGCAGCCCCAGCATCCCAATGAAATGCTGCCAGCTGTGGCACTTCCCTTGGCTTGGGGGAGGCTCTGACATCTGCCCCAGAGCTTGGAGCTGGGCACTGGCCAGGTCGGGATGCCGTGCTCCCAAGCTGTCACCAGCAGGGGCCAAGCGCTGCCCTGGAGCACGGAGAAGATCCCCCTCATCTCGCTCCCCATGTGCCGCTGTGCCCCTCCAGGCAGCGAGCAGCTTTTCTGCAGGGTCCCTGAGGGAAAGCCCCCCAAACTCCAGCATGGCCTGGGACCCCAGCAGCCTGCAAGGACATGGCATGAGCTGGAGCAGGACTGCCCCTTCCTCCCTTGCAGAGTTTTCCTCCTCCCACACGTGGGGCAATTGCCCTGGAACCAGAGGGCAGCAGGGGCAGCTGCTGTGAGATTTGGGCCAGGAGAAGCTGTGGGGACCACCCCCACCCCTTGCTGCCCAGCCCCGCTTTTGGATGCCCTGCCTGTTTCTCAGCCCCAATGTCCTTGCCTCCTGCCCACAGCTTGCCGCTGGATCAGGACGGAAGGCAGGGACATGTCAGGGGACAAGAAGGGCATCAGGGCTTCATCTGATCCCTTCTCAGCAGGGCCCTGGGGAGCAGGCTGCACAATCACCCCCCACCTTCATCCCGCTGATCCCTGCCACGATCCCAATTCTGCAGCCAGACAGGGACCAAGTGCCCCTTCACCTTCCTGCAGGGTTGTAACAGGCCTGGGCTGGCAGCCTCGAGCCCTCCCAGGCCTGGCATGGCCCCAGTGGAACAGGGGCTCTGCAAAGCCCCAGATGATGGCAGTACCTGGGAGGGGAAGGGGCCACCCATGCCCTGCCCCTGCTTCCCTTTGCCTTGGGGAAGGGACAGTGCCAACACTCACAGGGCAGGGTGGGAGACATGAGGGGGTCTCATCCCTTTGGACAAATCCTGTAAGAGCTCGATGCCTCAGTTTCACCACTTGGGAATGCCATCGGCAGCCTATCTCTGCAGGGCTAGCAGCAGAGATAGTCCTGCTTGCTTAGTGCTAGCAATAAGCAATATCCTTCCCGACACTGCCTTGCAGCAGCGCCGGCAGAGCAGGCAGAACTGTGGGGGAGAGTCAGGGCAGGGCCACAGAGCAGATTTCCCTTGCTGCCAAGAAGCTGGTACCGAGTTCCTGCCTCAGAGGGTGTTTCCCCCCTCTTCTGCCTCCACCCTGCCCACTGGCACTTTGATTTTACTGGCCACGATTCGTCCTGGGTGCTTCCTGCGCCTTGGAAAAATGGAGGGCTACCAGCTGCTCTGCATGGCTTTTTCAGGGAGGGGGAGCGTTGCCCCAGGGTTGTGCCCAGTTTCACTGCCTGTAGGCAGGCTGGGCTCTGTGCATGAACCACACTGGTGGGGGCCAGTGCATGGAGCTGTACGTGCCCTTGGTGCCAGCATCGCTGATTCTGCTGCGAGCTGGCAGCTTGCAGCCTTCATGGGCCACAGGAGCCTGTGAATCAGGTCTCGGGTAGAGGGGACAGAGGGGATGTGGGTCTCGGTGGAGGGGGCATGGCAGGAGGGAGGTGACACAAGTAGGTGACACTTCCCAGGCTTTGACACCAGGCCACAGTTGTGTCCCCGTACCAGATGTGGGCAGCCTGGCGCAGGGGTCCGGTGCTGCTGCCAGACGGGAGGTAGCGAGGAGGGGGCCGTGTGTGGGCATCCATCATCGCTGCAGGGGAGCCACCACATCCTGCTCAGTAGATGGCTCCCAGATTGGGGATTTTGGCTGGCACCTATGCGCACCCTGCACACTTGTCTCAGACCTGGCCGCAGGGTTTCTGGGCCTGCTGGCAGCACGGGGTGGCGGGCCCATCGCCAGCGGCGGTGCTGACACGAGCACTGCCCTCGTGCCCAGGACGCTGCTGAGTGTCTTGGTGATATCCTCAGTGTCTGAGCTGGCAGGGTTTCCTGCCTCACGCCCGTGACCAAGGGGCAGCTCTTGTCTCTGCTGTACCCAGTTGCTCCCCAAACTGTGACTTCTCCTGCCACGGCTGGGGACGAAGCTGGCAACACCTCCAGCCTGCTCCTGGCCAGTGCCCCTTTGTACCGCTGGGGTCCTCCATGTGCTTTAATCCTACGTCACGGCTGAGATCCGAGCGGGTCCTCTGACTTCAAGGCATCAAAGTAGTGATGGATCCTTTCAACTGTAGCCTGGTTTCTCCATTCCTTCTTCCAGCTGAACACAACAAGGAATAAATTAAAAGACTGAAACTGCATCTTCATGGCTAGGCTCCCGGGAGGATTTTTCTGAACTAGGACGGAGTTCTTTGATACATGCATGTTCTATTTATTTCCTTTTTTTATGATGCATAATACTGAAGAGTTGGGTGCCACATCTCCTCTCGTGCAGAGCAGAACTAGGTCTGTATTTTACCACGTTTCATTGTATAATTCCTGCTGGTGTCCCGTGGCACAGTTTAACGAGATATACTTATAACAAGAGATCTATTTCTTTGGAATAACCATAAAGTATAACTTGAATGTACTGCCCTGCCTCCCGCATCTCCTTTTCCTGCTGGGAGGTGCTCGAGGAAGAGGGGCAGAGCTACCTTTCGGGGCTGGACCCCCCCCCCCCAAAAGGCTCACGAGCAGATGAGGAAGGGGGCTGATGAGGAAGGGGGCTGCCGCAACCCCGGCAGGCCGAGGGGAGGGACGGCTGCAGCGGGCAGGCGGGAGGGCAGCGAGAGGGGCGGCAGCAGCCGGTCCTTGGCCGCCACGAGGGCCTGCCGAGCCGGGCTGGCCCTGCCGGCGGCAGCAGCGCGGCCTCCCGCTGGGAGCAAGAGCCCGAATCCCAGGGGACCTCAGACGGGCGACGCAGGGGACGAGCGGGATGGCGACGGACGGCAGCGACGCCCCAGCCGGTGTCAAGGCCGTGCCTGTCCGTGGCCTGCGGGACCCGCCAAGGTGCCCCGCGCCCTTCAGGGCCCCGGGCTACCCCGGCACCAGGGCGGTGGGCGCGAAGGGCCGGCGAGGCCTGCTCGTAGGGCTGCGGGCCCCTCCCGGCCCCTGCGCTGCGGGACACCCGCCCCAGCCCCACGTATGGCCCTTTAAACATCCGCCCTCCCTCCCCTGCCGGCGAAAAACACCCTTCCCCTTTAAGGCGCCGGCCCCTTTAAGAACGGCGCCGGCCCCTTTAACCTCCTGCGCTGTCCTGATTGGCGGCACCTGCCCGGGCCGCGGGCGCTGGTTGGTTGGCGGCGGGGCAGCCCCGGATGGGGCGGGCCGGGGCGAACGGGGCTGCGGCGGCAGCATGGCGGTGGCGGTGGCGGCGGCGGCGGCGCTGGCGCGCGTGGCCGACGTGGACATCGACGCCGGCGGCGTCTTTAAGTACGTGCTGGTGCGCGTGCACGCCGCCGGCGGCGGGGCCGCGGCCGGGAACGGGAACGGGAAGGACATCGTGCGGGGCTACGGCTGGGCCGAGTACCACGGTGAGGGGCGCTGCCGTGGGGCGGCTCGGCAGGGCCCGGCCCGGGGCGGGGCCCGTGGGAGGCCCCCGGTTCCCTGGGGGTGGCGCGGGCGGCGGTTGTGGAGGTCCCGGCGGGGGGGCTCGGCTCGGAGGGTTCCTCGGGGCTCCCCGTGGGGAGGCCTCGGCGGGGCGGGGGGCCCCGGGCGGCTCTGGGCAGCTGCGGGCGGGGGCGCGGGGCTCGGGGCGCTCCCCGCTCCTGGCGGCTGGCGCGGGGGCACCAGCCCCGCGGCACCCGGGCGCCTCCCGCAGCCGCGCGGGCTCCTGGCTCGGCACGCCCGGGCGCCCGGTGCCGGCCCGCGGCCCCTTCTCTGCCCGCCGCTGCGGTGGGGAGAGGAGCCGGCCCTGGGGCCACCCCGGCGCCCGGCCCCAGAGCCTCCAGCTGCCTGGGAGGTGAGGGCTCGCCGCAGCCGGGGTGACCCCCCGAGGGGCTGGTTGGGCACAGCGGCCCCCAGCGCTGCAGCCCCCTCCCCGGAGAGCAGCCCACGGTGTGCCAGGTGCGCGGCTCCTGTCCGTGTGCTGTGACTCAGCGCAGAGGGAGCTGAGGAAAAAGTACCAAGTGGGCTGAATTGGGACCCTCTTAGAAACAGCAAGTGCTAAGGCATTTCCTTAAATTTGGATTTATAAATGCCAAGTGCCGGAGAAAGCGCTGCTGCAGCAGGACCAGCCTAGTGCCTGTGGCCACCAAAGAGCCAGTGTTGTTGAAAGCGTTCCCTTGACTCTTTACCCCTACAGTGCACACGAGCCCTGTTCTGCCCATGGGGGTGTCTTGTGGGCATCCGTGTGGAGAGCAGCCAGGACTGCCCTGACCCACATTTCTCCTCAGCTGATATATACGACAAGACGGCGTCAGAGCTCGAGAAGCAGGGATACGACTGCGAGTGCTTGGGAGGCGGCAGGATCTCTCACCAGAGAGAGGAGAAGAAGATCCATGTTTACGGATACTCCGTGGTAAAGGAAGAGCTCTTGTTGAAGGAGGGGGGCAAGGGGATTTGCAGCAGCTGGAAGGGGATACGTTCTCTTTGCTTTGCCAGCTAAGTGCAGCACTAGCATATTCTTTTCCTGTGTGACACCTGTAAACGTAATCTCTACATGATCTTACTGTGATACAGTGAAAATGCTGGTGTCTAGCATATATGTGTCTAGCTGAGAGGCTGGAATTGTCACGCAGGTGAGCAACCAGCTATCCCCCAAGCCTTGTGCGTCTCTCAGAGGCAGTCATAGCCCACTGTGACTTTTTGGGTACAGCTGGGTCCATCCTTGGCCTGAACACAGGTGCGTCAGTATCAAGGGACCTTCTGCAGACATAGCTGCTCCTCCTTCTTGATGGCAGGAGTCAGAGCTGTACAAATATCTGTGCTGGTTGTGCTGCTTGTTCGTGGTTAAAATGACACAGCGTTTTCCTGAAGACGAGTGTGCTGAGTGGAAACGCAGAGACTGCAGCTGAATGCCTGACGTGCTGTGGGCACGTGAGCGTTGCCAAGGCGCAGCAGGTCTGGGAGCGTTTGCAGGAACCACACTGCCTCCTGCACCTCCTTGGCGCCGAACCAGGCCCACCCTGGCCAGAGAAAGCTTGGTCTCCTTCCTGTGTCTGTCTCTAGCCGTGGCACAGGAGAGAAGGAAAGCAAAGTTTTGACTGGGTTCCTGAGGGGCTCCAGATGAAGGCCATAGGAGGTATGTCTGTGTGCCCCGAGTGTTAGATCAGTTCTGGTTTTCCCAGCTCTGGTCCCCCTCAGGATGGTTCTGGGACGGTGGGACGCGTTGGCACTGTACCCACTGCCTGGATGCTCTGCTGCCTAGGTATTGATTGAATCCAATTCATCTTTCATAGATACAGGATAGATAGTTACTTTCACTGCCGTAGTCTCCTTGCAGAGCATCTAATTGCCTTGAGCTGTCTCCAAGGGTTCGTTAAGTTCCTGTACAGGTGGTCACCACATCTCCTTTACTTTTGAATTCTCTCTCCTCTTCCAGGGCTTTGGGCGAGCAAATCACTCCGTGACTACAGAGAAGCTGAAAGCCAAGTATCCAGACTATGAGATCACTTGGGCAGATGAAGGCTACTAACTTGATCTGACAAGGCAGCAGCATCAGTGTCAGCCTGGAGCTGGTATGGCTGGTTTCTCCAGCTCAGTTTTTAGGGAAATGGCAGCAGGGTTCCCATGTTCAGCAGTGTAATGGGCTCTGCTGGTTTTCTCTGTGCTGAACTCACTGCTCTGAGGAACTTAAATTCTCCTAAGGAGTTCACCCATCTCCACTTTCACTGGACTTCCTCTGTGCCATGGGCTCTGCCCATCTCCCTGCCACAGCACAGCAAAGCCGGAGGGTGAAGCCGATGGAAGTTCTGCCCTGGCCTTGCTTGTGGCAGGGGTTTGTCCTGCATGTGGGTGGTGAGCATTAAATATGGTGGGCAGCACAGCTGGCTCTGCTTGGTTGTGTGTGTGTGTATTAATGATTCAGCCTGCTTGTTCCTGCGGATCTAGGCTGTACTTGGGCCTGCCTGTGCATACTGTTCCCCCACAATGGGACTGAGCCTCCCCCAGTTTTCCAGCTCTGTGCAGTGATGCCTATTTGGACGCCTAATGCCAGGGCTGGCTGTATCTGAGGTGGTGACAGCAGAGTGCGTTTCAGGATTTGGAGGAGCTTGGGGTTGTGGGGATGGGTGTGGAGAGCTGAAAACTGTGCTTGTCCTCCAGCTCTGAGGATTGTCCGGGACAATGATGTCCAGAAGTGCTGTCTGGAGAGGAGGCAACTGAGCAAACTGGGACCAAAAGTAATGAGCTGTGAGGAAGCTGCTGGGAGAAAGCAGTGTGGTCCCCATGCCTGAAAAAGGGAAAGGGCAGAGTTGGTATGCGGACTCCCTGGGCAGAAGGAGCACTGCAATGATATCCCTTTATCTCCTGCCCCTAGCTTTTGGAAGTCCAAGGGCTGAGCTGTCAGGGAGTGTGGTTTGGAAAAACATGCCCTGTTCCCACCTAAGCAGATCAGTGGTTAGTTACACCCTGAAGTAGAACATCCTTGATTTCAACCCTCCAGAAAAGCAACACTGACTCCTGCTTCTCGGTATTTCCTAGCTCATGTATCTAGGGAGGTTCATCTCCCTTGTAGCTAATCTTTAGCTTGTACTTCTGTGGTGAGAAGGATGGGGAGCATGAGAGGCTGTGAATATCTGCTGGAGGCTTTACAGGTAGGTGTTCACCTGGCAGGAGAGCTCAAGGGAGACGTCCATGGGTCAGGTTGACTGGACAGGTCGCTAGACCTCTGTCTCATACAAGGGTAGATTTGGTGGGCACCTCACATTCCCAGGAGAACCCGGGGCCTGGCCCCAGCCCCTTATTTAGCTTTTTGGGTTGTGATTCTGCATGCATGCAGCCCATCTATTGGGATGGGGGTGTTGACTAATGCCAGGCTGCAGACTGAGCTTCAGGACCAGTCTTTTGCAAGCCACGCTCCCTGCTCCTTCCTCGCTGCTTTGTGTGCTGCTCCCTTCCCTGCCTTCCCCAGATGGCTGTCAGGGGAAGGGATCTGTGCTGCACAGACAGGAGACAACATCTTGTCACACTTCCTGGTGTGGGATAAAACTTCTGCTGCCCCCTGTAGAGCTGTGGAACGGGGCCCTGCTCATGTCTGCTAGCAAGAATGCCATCTGACATAAATCATTGTAATGCCCTGTGAGAGCAGATCAGGTATTGATCCTTTCCTGGTCTGAGGGGTCACCTGAGCCCCTGGTGAAGATGCTTCTTCTGTGCCCAGAGTTGGCAAGACCTGCTAAAGCTTAGCCCCTGTGCCTTCAAATTTCTTATGTGTGGCTGGTGGAAGCGGGCAATGCTGGATGGTGATGACCTCATGGACTGGGGATGTTCTTAGCTTTGTTGTAGGGCCTGCTGCCTGGCTGGTGGCTTGGGGTTGGACCTGTGTCCTGAGAGGCAGCCACGACTCCTTGCTGCCCTTCTGTCACTGGTGGTCACTGAAGACTCAAGGCTCTCCAAGGGCTGGTGTTACACTTTGATCTGGGGCAGAAGTGCCCCTGCATGAGCTGCTTGCTGCTGCCACGAGATGAGGGAGATGAGGTGAGATGTAGCACTGTGACAGCTCTCGCAACCCCTTCCTGGGCTTGGGCCAGCCTCTGAGCTCTGGCATCCAGCCTGCAAACTAGGGTCCAGAACCAGACCCTGATGGGGTGGGAAGCAAACCAGGGCAGCGGGAGGGAAGCTGCAGCCCAAGGAGCAGGGGCAGAACTACATCTCCCGGGGAGGATGGTGCCCAAACCCACCTCCGGCCCTGCAGGCTAGTGAAAGGGGAAGAAAGCCAGGGACTAAGCCCAGGTGCCCAGGACTTGCACTAGGTCACGTTGGGCCCACTATTGACAAAATGGATCTGCTGTGCCTAGACCTCGTCAACCAAACCCCCCTGAGTGTTGTACTAGCTCTCCTGGGCCTGGGAGAATGTCACCCAAGAATCATGCATGTGCTCAGATGTCTAACTCCCTGAACATTATTGAATGTTAGGCATCCAAACCTGGGAGGGCAGGGGATGAGATATTTACGTTAGTAGTATGGAGGAGCGCAGCTTCTCTGGTGTCTACCTTCATGTCAATGAATCACTGAGGTTGGACGGCGCCTCTGGAGATCATCTAGTCCAGCCCCCTGCTCAAAGCAGGTTGCTCAAGACTGCGTCCAGATGGGTTTTGAATATCTGTGTGGATGGAGACTTTACATTATCTCTGAGCAGCTTGTTCCAGTGCTTGACCAACCTCAAAGGAAGAAAGTCTTTTCTTATGTTTAAGTGGAATTCCATGTATTGCAATTTGTGCTTGTTGCCTCTTGTCCTGTCATTGGGCACCACTGAGAAGAGTCTGACTCCAGCACCCCCATCAAGCATTTGTACACATTGATAATATCGCCCTGAGCCATTTCTTCTCTGGGCTGAACAGTCCCAGCTCTCTCGGCCTCTCCTTGTATAAGAGATGCTCTTGTCCCTTAGTCACCTTCGTAGCCCTTTGCTGGACTCGTTCTAGTAGCCCCATGTCTCTCTTGTAGTGGGGAGCCCAGAACTGGATACCGCACTCCAGGTGTGGCCTCACTAGGGCTGAGTAGAGGAGAATGATCACCTCCCTCAACCTGTTGGCAATGCTCTTCCTAATGCAGCCCAGGATGCCATTGGCCTTTGCCACAAGGGCACGTTGCTGGCTTATGGTCAGCTTGTCCACCAAGACTCATGTGTCCTTCTCTGCAAAGCTGCTCTCCAGCTGGTTGGCCTCCAGCCTGTATTGGTTGTGTGGGTTTTTTTCTCCCCAGGTGCAGGACTTTGCATTTCCCTTGATTGTGTTTCATGGGTTTTTTGTTGGCCCATTTCTCCAGCCTGTTGAGGACCCTCTGAACAGCAGTGCAACCCTCTGGTTTATGAGTCTCTCCTCCTAGTTTTGTATCACCTGCACACTTGCTGAGGGTGTGCTCTGTCCCATCATGCAACTAATTAATGAAGCGGCCCCAGTATTGACCCCTGGGGGACACACACTAGTAGCTGGCCTCCAGCTGGACTTTGTGCCTCTGATCATAATCCTCTGAGCCCAGCAATTCAGCCAGCCTCCTGTTTACCTCTCAGGGAGGCCATGTGATGGCCAAGGAACTTGATCCATTCCTCCAAGCATGGGTTGTGTCTGGTACTACCTGGTAGAGTCATCCACAAGCCAGCATCGCCTTCCTCCCCGGCTGATGGCTTTGTGCTGCTACAGAAAATCCAATGCAAGAGGAGCAGCAAACTTGTGTCCTCAAATAGAAGGGGCCAAGGAAGGGTGCAGGTGGCCTTTGCTCGGCTACCTGCTTGCCTTGTGCTGGCTGCTGGCTCCCCTCCTTGAAATCCAAGGGACAGAGCAGGGAGCTTTCCTGGGAGCACTGCCCCAGCCCTTTGCATGGTTGTTTTGTCTGGGGGCGGGGTGCTGGCTACAGCTCCTGGCAGGGAGGTTTGAATTATGCAGAGAGGGAGACAGAGTAGCAGGAGCAGAGCAAAGCACCTGCGGGGCAGCTGCGTGCCAGCTTCCCTGTGTCAGAAAATTTGGTGTGTGCAACTGGGCTGGAAGCACTCCCAAGCAGAGGCTTAGGTTTCTGGCCAGCTTAGCAGAACTGAGCTTACCTGCAGGACTGGCCTTTGGGGAGGCTTGCGCTGACCCCGAGCACTTGCCAGCAGGTGTTGCCAGGCTCCAGCACATGCCGGGCTTGGGTGACTGCTCCACGTGAGGGCGCAGGGTTGCTCATCCCGGCATGACCTGACCCAGGCTGGTGCGGGGGAAAGAGTCGAACCCTGTGTTTTACTACGCCTGACGCAATTGAGTTGTAATCTGGTGTCCAAGGCCATCTGCTAGCAGGGAGGAAATCTCTGCGCTCAGATTTGTGCAACAGGAGCCTGTCTCCTGTCCCCCAGACCCTGGGGCTGCTGGCAGGCAGAGTCAGGGCTGCTCTGTTATGGTAGTGTCAGCCCCTATGCACCCTGGCAGCAGCTCTCCCTGCCCAGCTGGGGAAACAGGCAGCGGTTGTCTGCCAGGCTGGAGCACCCAGCTTGTGGCGCAGCACCGGGCTCTAACCACTGAGCAATGCTTTCTTACAGGCAGAATGGTGTGTCTTTGAGCTCGGCCTGGGTTGCTCCCCGCAGGAGATCAGGTTGTGGTTCTAGAGCTGTGCCCCCTTGGTAGATGTGCCTCATCCACCCCCAGGAGCTTGCAGAGGTCCCCAATTGCCTGGGTACCAGGATGCAGGAACATCTGTCAGGCAAAGTGGTGGAGGCAGCGGTGAGGGCCAGCTGCCAGTGCCCTGCCAGATGACACTTGCTGGGCAGGGACCATGACCTGCTTATAAGCCTTTCCTGCCTTGGGCCTGCTTCTTGCAAACCCATTCCCACCCCCCAGGCCCAGCTGCCCTTTTCAGCTGGGGTGCACCCTGCTGCCTGCCTGCACCCAGAGGCTCTCCCCTGCTCGCCCAGCCACCCTGCATGCTGCTGGCACCCTGTTTCTTGGCCTGGTTGGAAAATGGGGTTGAAGAAGAGGGGTTTGGTAGGAAAAGGAACTGAAGGTTTCCCCAGGTGACACAACCCTGCAGAGCGGTGGTTGCCAGCTTGCCCCATGTGATGCTCCCAGCAGTGCCAGGTTGCGGGACTGTGGGTGGTCTGTCCCAGCCAGGAGAAATTCCTCGTCATAAACCCTGCGGCTGGGGAATGGGATAGCTCAGGAAGCGTAAGCACAGCAGCACAGATAACAGCGGGGCTGAAGTCCAAAGTGTGGCAGGTCCTTGGGAGCAGATTCCAGCCCTTGGCTCGCAGCGGGGCCTCCTCTGCCTGCCCCTTGCGTCTCCCAGCTCTGTTTTGCCCTCACTGCGGCCCGGAGGCCACGATGTCTGGGCGCACGGTCCTCCTGGTCCTGACGCTGTTGGGTAAGTCGTGCCCCAAGCTGGGGCTGTGTCTAGGGTCACACCATGGGGAGAGGAGAGGGCACGGTGCCAGCTGGTTCGGTCTATCCCTCCCCAGCACGGGGCCGCCTGGATTCCCAACCGTATGGGGAAATGTGCTGGTGCGATGGTTGCGCAGGGTGTTTGCAGGACCAGATGCTCCGGTGCCTGGCTTGGGCAGGATGAGGCCCACTGCCCTCCAAGGAGAAGGGTGGAAAACATGCTGCATTGCCAGGCAGTATCCAGGCTTCTGCATCACCTGTTTGCAGCGGAGGAGTTTGCTCCTTCCCCCAGCATTGCTGGGGCTTTGCCAGCTTTGGGGCGACTGGACTGACCCCCCCCCAGCAGTGCTGCGGGGGACCAGGGCAAATACGGCCTGGCAAAACACCCCTCGGGGCTCTGCTCGCAAAGGTCAGACCAGGATTCCCCACTCCTTTAAGGGCTGGTGATTGCTGGAGCCACCTGGAACGCAAGCTGGCTTCCGTCTGGGTATCGCTGATGGCTTTGCTCTGCATGGGGAGGAAATACATAAATTTTTCCATTTTCCCCCAAATGCTCCCCTGTGGGTCAGGATGAGCAGGCCATTTCAAAGCCCATCTCCCACAACTCATGTGGTCCTGGGACAGCTCTCTGCAAAGGGCATGTCCAGATGGCTTGACCCACCCAGCCATGGGTGAGGCTGAGCCCCCCCAGGCAGGAGGAGCATTTGCGGCGGTGTTCGGAGAGGACACGTGTTCAGGGCAATGTGCTGGCGGGAGCACAGAGAGTTGTGGCCAGATCCCACCTGAAAGCAACACCCAAGCCCAGGCGCAACAGGCCACACGGCTCCCACCCTTCACGGGGGCCAAGACACGGAGTGGGGATGCAATACGACAGCGACCAGACTGGAAACAGCACCATTTCCTCGGGAGGCCTTGTCCTGCAGCCCAGCAGGCTCTAGCTGTAATCGTTGTGCTGGGCTGCCTCCCAAGCATGGGGAGAACGTGCTGCAAGTGGGAGATGCCAAAACGCAAGGTCTGCTGTGAAAGGGGCCATGAGTTTCTGGCCCTGGAGGAAGAAGCGGAGTGTGGAGCGTGTAGACCAGGCCTCGGGGTATCTCGCTTTTCTCCTGCAAACCCCACCAAAATGCCTGGCTGCCAGCCCCACAGGATGCTGGGGCAGTGGTGGAAGGTCCCATCCAAGGGCCGATGCCTCTGAGAGCCTGGAGCTCCCCCAGCAAGTTCCCGGGCTGAGGACCCCAGACAAACATCCCCTCCGTCACAGCAGCATCCTCGGGTGCCTCGGTGGGGTCTGTTCAGGGCTTTCACCCCCTTCCTCTCTCCTAGGCAGGGCTGCCCTTTCCGGCGCCTCCACCGCGGTCAACAGCTGCGGCAGCCCGGCCGAGCAGCTCTGCAACTTCGTGTGCGACTGCGGCGACTGCTCCGATGAGAACCAGTGCGGTGGGTGCCCGCCACCCTGCAGGGTCCCTGCCCCGCTCGCCAGGGCTCAGCCCCCTGGCACCGCTGGACCTGCCCAGGGATGAGCGCAGGCACCGGAGCGGGGGGCACCAAAGATCCGGCGGGGGGCCGGGGCCAGCTGTGGGTGCAGGTGCCCTGGGTGGAGCCGGCTCTGCCCTGACACCCTGTCTGCCTGCCCCCAGGGTTCCTCGGGGTTTCGCTCGTGCTGGGCACCCCCTTCACCTGCGACTTCGAGGAAGGCAACTGCGGCTGGCAGGACGTGAGCACCTCGGCTTACAGATGGGTGCTGGCCCGGGCCAGCCTGGCCGCATGGGGCACAGGGCCCCACTCGGACCACACCGTGGGCACCGACCTGGGTGAGTGGGGCAGCGCTCAGCCGGCGAGCACCCAGCGCCGTATTGCGGGGACAAGGAGCCAGGGTGCTCGGGCAGGGGCGGACTGGCTTGGGCAGCCGACCCCAGCCGGGCTGCAAGGGATAGAGCCGGTGAGGAGCAGCATGGTGCTGGCTGCGGCTCTGGTACCACCCCACAGGGACACATCCCCTCTCTGCCCTTCCCAGGCTGGTTCCTGGCTGCAGCGGATCCCCCGGGAAAGACCCCGGCCACAGCCTGGCTCCGGTCGCCTGTGATGCGGGAAGCAGCCGCCACGTGCGAGATCCGGGCCTGGTATCACCTCTCGGGAAGCGGTGAGTGCACCAGGACACCCGTGGTGGGCATGGCCAGGCTCAGGGTGCCACAAAGCCATGATGGGGGGCACCAGGGTGGGATGGGGCCAACTCCCCCCCAGCACTGCTCCTGCTGACCCAGAAAGCTGCCGGCACCCAGAGGTGGGTCCCCGCCATCCCGCTCGCCTTTCCTACGCCCCAAAAGCAGCGTCCGGCAGGACCCAGGCATCCTGGTCCCGTCCCCCAGAGCTGGCGGCGCTCGAGCTGCTGCCGCGGAGCGAAGGGCAGGCGTCGCCGGGGCGCTCGGACACGTCTCCGCAATCCCCGCAGGGCTCAACCGGACGGAGCAGCCGGTGCTGCGCCTGGCCCTGGCAGCCAAGGACGAGACCGTGGAGCTGTGGCGGAGCCCCGAGCTTGGAGGCGAGGGCTGGCATGAGCTGGTGGCCTACCCGGGCCGGACGGCGGGGCCGTTCCAGGTGAGACAGGGCTGCGCTGGGCAAGCTGCGGCTTGAGGAGTTCGGGGAGCGCCGGCGAGCAGCAGAGCTGGGCTCCGAGGGCTGCAGGGAGCAAGGGACCCCAGGGGGCACTTGGTGGCTGTCCTTTCCCGGGTGCTCTGTGCCCCCAGGGAAGATGCCGGGCCACCCTCCCCAGCCCTCGGGGTGCCTGGGGTGGCTGAGCCCTGGGCGTGCTGGGCAGTCTCGGCTCCCGCCAACCCTCGGGCTCTCGTTGGCAGCTCACCTTCTCCGTGACGCCATCGCCCATGCATGGGATGCAGCTGGTGCTGGATGACATCAGCTTCAGGAACTGCGGCTTGCAGCGTAAGACACGGTCCACTCGCCCCTGCGTCCCTCCCATGGGCCGGGATGCAAGCGGGCAGCCGCTGGGGGGGTGGGTTTGGGCTTTGCGTCTGCACGTGGCCCTGGCAGGAGCTCTCCCACCGCTGGGACGTGGGGTGGGCAGAGAAAACTTGCCCCCTGGACAGGGAAACCAGAGGCGGGATGGAGCAGGGTGTGGGGTCTCCGGCGCCCCGGCTGGGACCGTGATGCCGTGCTGCAGCATCGCTCTCCCGTGCCGGGGGGCCCCGCGGAGGCCAGAGGGGAGCTGACGGTGCCCCCCGTGCCCCCAGAGCCGGGCAGACAGGTCTGCGAGGCCAAGGAGAATGAATGCGAGCGAGGCTCCTGCGTGGCGCCGGACCGCTTCTGCGACGGCACCGATGACTGCGGGGACGGCTCCGACGAGGCCGCACCGCAGTGCCGTGAGCATCGCCAGCCCCGCCGGGGCTGGAGCGGGGGGGAAAGCTCCCGGAGGGCATTGCAGAGGGGAGACGTCTGCCCAATTCCTGGCAGGGAGACTCCCCAAGTGGGGGGCGAGGGTTGGGGACCCCCCCATCCCTGGGTCACCACTTCCTTCCCTCTGCAGAGCAGTTCAACGCCTGCACCTTCGAGCAAGACTTGTGCCTCTGGGAGGCGGAGGCTGGGCAGCCGGCGTGGGAGAGGAAGGCCAGCGTGAATTTGGGGGTCGCCTATGGCCTCCCTACCCGCGACCACAGCAACAGCAGCAGGGCAGGTACGGGAGCAGGCACTGTACCCTGCTGCGGGGGTCCCGGGGGCCTGTTCCTTCGGTGCTGGGGAGTCCCAGCACCCTCCCTGGCTGGCCTCAGCCTCGCAGGGCCGGCGGGCGCCTGCTGCGGAAGTGCCCCTGCGGTAACAGCGGGTCCGGGCTCGGTGTAAGGTTCTGCTGGGAAAACAGCAATTGTAAACACGGAGCGGCTGCCGGCTCCGCCGGGAGAGGTTTTGCAACGAGGCTGGAAACCTCACAGCCCCCAGGGGACGCAGATAAGCCAGCTGCCCTCCCTGCTCCCGCCGGGACATGCCCGAGCCCCAGGGTTTTTCCTCCTCTCGGCAAGAAAACAGCCCCTTGTTGAATGCCAGGAGTCCCAAATTAAAAGCCAAGCTCTCCAGGGTGGAGAGACGCGACCCCATCCCGCGCCAGGGCTGGGAGCAGGGCCCCGATGCTCACGGTGCTGCACGTGCAGCCCAGGACATCGCTCCCGTGAGCAGATCGCCCGCAGGACAGGGCTCGCCCCGTCGGTGGCAGCCCCAGATGCCCCCGGCTCCCGCGGCCCCCCTCACTCCTCCTGGCGGCCCCTCTTTGGCCCCTGCTTGCCTTCCCAGGGCATTTGCTGCGGGCATCCCGCCGCGCTCCGCTCCCGTAGTGCTGCCCGGGGCTGGCAGCCGCTCACCCGGTGTCTCCCGCAGGTTATTTCCTCCGCGTCGGCGGCGCCTCGGCGGCCGGGGCCAGCGGGGCAGCCAGGCTGAGCAGTCCCAGTTTCCAGGCCACCGACTCCTGCTCTGTAAGCGGCGGCTCGGGGCCCCCGCTGCCCGCGCGCGGTGGCAGGTGGTGAGGTCCCCAGCGGCAGGGACCCCTTGCGCAGGGCTGGGGCTGCCCCCTTTGCTCGGGACGGATGGAGGGGTTTTGAGGGGGGGGTGTACAGAGTCAGGGAACAGGGCTGGAAGCCCCAGGAATTGCTGAGCACCTCCAGCCCCACTGGGATGCCGTGGGGCTGCGAGGGGCTGCGTATCCCTGCCCGGCCCTCGCTGCCTCTCACCTCCCCTCTCTGCTTCCAGCTCGTGCTTTACTGCCACCTCCACGGCTCAGCCAACAGCAGCCTCAGCATTTATTACGTGACTGCCTCCACCAAGACGCTGCTGAGGGAGCGGACGGGGGACCTGGGCGCCTACTGGGTCCGGGAAAGAGTGGAGTTCAATGTGACGGAGGCCTTCAAGGTGGGCTGGCCCCGCATTGGGGGCGAGCGGCCCGCGGGCCCCCCCGTATCATCCCCCGCTCTGCCCAAAGGGCCTGGCTGTGTTGCCTGCCCTGACCCAGCCACGCGTCCCCCTGGGGGCTTCTCTCCATTTTCCGGAGCCCTGGCATCCCTGCCAGCGCCGCAGCGCCAGGCAGCCCCCTCGGGACCTGGGAGACTCCGCGTTGGCATTGCAGCGGATGCTTGCCCCGCAGGTGCTGATTGAAGGGGTGGCTGGTGGCACGGGGACCGTGGCCCTCGATGACATGATCCTCTCCCCAGGCTGCAAGGAGGAGCAGGGTGAGTGCAAGAGCTGGGATCCGTGCCACCCCTGCTTTGGGGCAGTGACTTTCAGCCTTGAGCCCCCCTAAAAACTCCCCACATCTTTTGGCCGTGTCACCATGTCCAAAGAACTTGCCTCAGGGTCTGCCTGTCCCCCCAGCTGTCACCATAACCATGCTGGGGTGCAAGATGGCAAACACCCTGGATCCCAAACCCCAGCTTGCCTGGACGTCCTTGTCCTGCAACTGTGACGCTCTCTTCTCCCCCCTCCCCAAAACTTCCTGCCCAAACTGTGTCACGGACCCAGGTGTCACTGCTACCCCCCAGGTCCCCTTCCTTCGATGACCGCAGGCCAGGCAGGGCAAGGCTGCAGAGACGCTCAGGGCCAGCAGCAACCTGCTGTGGGGACAGAGCTGCTGTGAGGCACCAGCAGCCCTTGCAGAGGGCAGTCGCTGGGGCTTCGCAGCCATGTCCCCGCTGGTGTTCACCGTGGTCCTTTGGGGACAAGGGCCATGCTTGGGGCAGGGGCCGTGGGGAGGCCCGGAGAGGCTGCAGCCCTGGCCGGGGTGCAAAGGGGTGATGCTGCCGAGGTCGGGGTTTGGCCTCATGCTGGTTGAGTGGCCCAGCCGGCTCCCGTGACCTGCGCTGTTTTGCCATCAGAAAAGCCCGAGATAACCCTGCCAGACCGGGAACCTGCAGGCCCGTGCGCAGCTGAGAAGTTTGCCTGCGACAGCGGGCAATGCATCAGCGCCAAGCAGGCCTGCGACTTTGCTGAGCAGTGTGCCGATGGCTCTGATGAGAAGCGCTGCGGTGAGGGTCCCCGGCCGATCGCGAGCATCCCGGCTCCCCACCGCCCTGCCCGGGCACCCCAGGGTGACTTAGACCACCCTGAGGCCACCAGCCCTCTGGCTGCAGGCTGGTGAGCCATCCTCCCACGCTGATGCTCACGCCTGGGCTCCCAGGAGCCAGGCGGTGGGGCTGGCCCGGGGCACCTCACCCGCCCAGGGTGCTGTCAGGGGACGCTGATGCCCACACAGCCCCTGGGGCTCTCGTAGCCCCAGGAACCACCGGAGTGGGACTGAGAGCTTGACTTTTGCAGGAGCCACCACCTTCGAGGAGGGGGCCGGTGGCTGGCACGACGTCAGTGTGGGCCAGCTGCGCTGGGGGGTTCAGAGAGCCACCGAGCCTGCAGACACCACCCTTGGGGGAGCAGGTGAGACCCTGCCAGTTGCTGAGATGATGCTTACTAGTCCCCAGTGCCGTGGGGGCTCTCAGACCACAGAGACCCCCTGCTCCTGCTCCGGCTGATCAGGAGAGCGGGCACCATCACGGGAAGGGACAGGGTGGTGCACAGCACTGCCTAGGGAGGGTGCTGACAGTGGGGTGCTTGTGTTGGGGGTGCTGGCAGGGATGCAGACCCTGACCTCTTGCCGTGTCTTCTTGCCCAGGGGCTTTCCTGGCCCTGCAGAGCGGGGCAGGACAAATGCTGACCGCTGCGAAGGCGCGCACTCCTCTGCTGGGCCCATCCGGTCCCGCCTGCGCCATGGAGATGAGCTACCGCATCCCCAGTGACCACCAAGGTAAAACCCCTCCGGTCTGGCCCTGGGCTGCCCCCCAGATCGGCACAGGGCAGATCCCCCTGCAAACCGCCGCCTGGCTTTGCTGCGTCTCCCAGCCCCGCCGCCCCATCACGCTGCTGGGGCCAGCGGGTCGCTGCCCCACTCCGCACCGTCCCCCTCACGCAGGCTTCCTCGCCGTCAGCGTGGCCGATCACGCCGCAGGCACGACCCAGCTGGCCTGGCAGGCACGGGGGCATGGCAGCGCGGCCTGGCAGCGCGCCAGCGTCCCGCTGGGGGAGAGAGCCTGGCCCTTCCAGGTAACGCCGGCGGGCAGGGGATGTGCTGCTGGGGCGCTGGGGACCGGCCCGGGCCCACGCGCTGGGGTGGCACTGGAGCCGGTGTCCCAGGGGCGCCCAGCCCAGCACGGCTCTGTCCTGGGGACAGCAGCAGGGACCTTGCCGGCTCCCAGGGGCTGGCGAGGGAGCCCCAGGGCCGGGTGTCACCAGCTCCCTGTCCCCCAGGTCGAGCTGCTCGGGCAGGTGAATCTGCGCGAGACGGCGAGCGTGGCAGTGGACAACGTGACTTTTGTGCACTGCAACCCCAGCGTTGCTCCTCCGGAGGCTGCAGGTACACGGGGGCACGCGCCGGTGCCAGCAGCTGCCGAACGGGGAGGGAGGGCAGGCTGCGGGCAGGAGACCTCCGGGAGGTGAGTGCTGCTCCCAGGAGGTGGGTGCTGCTCCCACGGTGGCTGCCTGGTGACCGTGTCCCCATCCCGCCGGGATGGGGCTGAGCCCTGCCATGGGTGCAGGAGCATGGTCCGATCGTGTGTCCTGCCCGCTGGCACTCGCCTCCCCCAGGTGCATGGGGCAAACCCAGGGAGCGGGTCAGGGGGTGAGCAGACGGGCTGAGGCAGGGGCAAAAAAACACATTTGGGGGCCTACTTGCTTTTGGGGTGCTTCATCCATAAGCCCTCGCCGTGGTCTTCTCTCCCTGGCCAGAGATGTCTTGCAACTTCGAGACGGGCATGTGCGGCTGGTACCAGGATCAGCGCAGTGACTTCCGATGGGTCCGAGGCACAGGGCAGGGGCAGGGCTCCGACCACACCACCGGCTCGGGTAAGGGGCCAGGCCCTCGGCCACCACACTGCTCCCGGCAGCCCCCCGGGAACCCCGCAGCCTTCCGCAGGCCTGGCAGGTCCCCCAGCAGCCCCAAGCACGCTGGGCGAGCTTGGCCGGGGCGGCCCTGGGGCTGGGAGGCGGCAAGACGAAGGGCATTGCAACGCGGGCTGGATGGAGGCACGGTGGGCAGCACGCCTTTTTCTGCCCCCCTCCATCCACCTCTCCAGGGTACTTCCTTGCCGCGGACCCCGCCGCGCCGGGGAGCCGCGGGCAGCGGGCGCAGCTCATCACCTCCTACCAGCCGCCGGCCGCCGGGGAGCAGTGCCTCTCCTTCTGGTACCGCATGGCCGGCCCGCAGATCGGTAGGCTCCCGCTGACTGCGCGGTCGGGAAGGGCCCAGCGTGGGGGCGCGGATGGAGGGCAAGGTCCGCGCACCTGGATGCGGCCCCCATGAGAGCCGCCAGAGCGGGAGCACCGGGACAGCTGCCCCGCGGCTCCCCAGCGCTCCCCTCCACCCAGGCACCCTCAGCCTCAAGCTGAAGCGCGAGGAAGAGGAGGAGACGGTGCTGTGGACCAGGAGGGGAGCTCAGGGCAGTGGGTGGCACCGGGGCTTCGCCACGCTCGGCCTCGAGGGACAGCGCAAGTACCGGGTGAGGCACCGCAGAGGCGCCCCAGGCTGGCGGGACGGGCGGCGGGGATGCCCCCAGCTCTGCGTGCCCCCTCGGGGCCGGGCTGCTTCTCAAGCTGGTGTCTCCCCCCCAGCTGGCCTTTGAGGCCCTGCGCGATGGCTTTGTGGGCGACACGGCTCTGGACGACGTGACGCTGCGCGCGGGGCCCTGCGGCGCCCAGGACTCCTGCTCCTTCGAGGCCAGCACCTGCAGGCTGGCGGCCGGCGGGCAGCCCACCTGGCTGCGGCAGAGCAACGGCACGGGCGCCGCCACCGCCGGCCCGCCGGCTGACCACACCACCGGCACGGCCGCAGGTAGCGGGGCCAGGGCTTGCCGGGGCTCTGGGGGAGCCCTGCTGCCCGCCCTGAGTGTCCACCCTGGCCCTGGCCCTGGCCCTGGCCCTGGCCCTGCCTCATCCCTGTGCCTGTCCCCGTCCCTGCCCTGGACCCGCTGTGCCAAGGGCGCCCCTTTGCCTCCAGCTGGCCACCAGGCTGGGCACCCTGGTCTCCCCACCCCGAGCTGGTGCTTGAGCATGAGATGGGCACTGAGCTCCCCAGACCTGGGGGTCTCCAAACCCAGAGCTCCCCACACCCAGTGGTCCCAACCAGTTGCTAAGGGGCTTTCCCAGCAGACCCTGCTGTCCCCTGCCATGGGCAGGGTGGGATGGGGGGGGTTATGGCACGGGGGTTTTTCTCTCCCCAGGCCATTACATGCTGGTTAGCACCAGCAAGAGCTCCCTGCCCAAGGGGCGCATGGCCGTGCTCACCTCCGAGCTGTACGAGCCCTCCGCGTGGGCCCAGTGCCTGACCTTCTGGTACCAGCTGAGCAGTGAGGCCCCAGGTGAGCAACACGTCGTGGTGAACGCTGGAACAAGGCAAAAGCCCAGGACTCTGGGTCCTGCTTGGGAAGCTGTTGGGGGTGGGAACCATGGGATGAGCTCCCTGTCCCAGTGCCATGGCCTCCTGGGTCCTGCTTGGGAAGCTGCTGTGGGGGTGGGAACCATGGGATGAGCTCCCTGCCCCAGCACCACAGCCTTCTGGAGCAAGCTCACTTCTTGCCTCTGGCCTGTGGGGACCTGTGGCCGGCAGTGTCCAGGCAAGGATATGGACCCTTGCAACAGCAGGACATGGTGAACATCAAGAAACATGTGGTCACTATGGCCTCAAACCCAAGCCAGCTGATGCCATGTCCACAAGACCTGCTGGCCCCATTACCAGCTCTGCAGCAAGCAAAAAGGAGGCTGATTAACTCCACCAGTGCCAAGGCATGGCAATCCCACCGGTCCCCTCCTTGCGCTCCAGGACCCCCCCCCCTCCATTCCCAGGGTGCACATCCAGCATCTCTAGTCTTTGGCAGGTTCCCTCAGTGTCTTCATGGAGCAGAGTGGCACGCAGAGGAGGAAGCTGTTTGCTGTGAGCGCCATGCAGGGGAGCGCCTGGCACCGTGGCCAGGTCACCATCCAGACGGACGGAGACTGGAGGGTGAGGTGGGGCAGGGTCCTGGGCACCGCCGCATGGGGCACTCAGGTGCGCCCCATCCCAGCAAGGATGGAGGCTGCAGGAGGCAAGGCTGCGGCAAGGGGGCAGGTGCTGGGGACACCAGCATGGGCAGGTGATGAGCCCCCCCCCCCCCCCAGGGCTCCTGGGGACAAGTGCCAGGCGTCGGGCATCTCCCGGTCCTGAGTGCCACCTGTGCTGGGGCTGCTGCCCTGCCTCAGCCTGCACCCCACTCTCCACCTCTCCGGCAGGCAATATTCGAGGCAGCGGGAGGTGGGGGTGACCGCACATACATTGCGCTGGATGATCTGCATGTGAGGAATGGTGCTTGCTCCGAACCAGGTGAGAGCCCACGTGACATGATGGTGGGCACCACTCAGGCCCCACTGCGGCTGGGTTGGGGTGCCCAGGCTGACCGGGCCGACCCACCCCATCTCTCCCACCAGCCACCCTGCTCCAGCCCTGAGCTTTGCATGGCCCAAATCTGTGACTGCCAGGGAAGCGGGGGCCGACCAGGGCGAACCATGGCACTTGGTGGGTGCAGAGGGAAGGCAGCCATGCCTGTAATGGCCCATGTGTCACCACCCAGGATTTTTTCCCAGGTTCTTGTGACTTTGAGCTGGACATGTGTGGCTGGAGCAGCCCCTCAGATGACAACCCGCATGGCTTCGCCTGGGGCTGGAAGAGCGGAGTCCCCCTTGCCAAATACCCTGGTCCTGAGCAGGATCACACCCTGGGCACAGAGGATGGTAGGAGGACACACCCCCCCCCCCACTCCCCCCAGGCATCCTGGCATGGCCATGTGGATCGGATGAGCTAGAGATAGATGGAGTCATCCATGATTGCCTCCCTGGAGCATCCCAGAGAGCTGGGCAAGCAGCCTTAATAGCCATGCCCCCTTGCCGGCTCCATCCTGGCCCCAGGTTGGTCTGGTGCAAGGCCGAGCAGGACAGATCCTCCGCCCTATGGCAGGCAGACACCCACCCAGGTGGCACCCCAGGTGACCAGCCCTGAGCACGTGGTGGTGACAGCTGGATCCACTACATCCCATTCCCCTCCCCTGAGAGGGACAGTTCAGCCCCCACGGGCAGCGAGGAGCTGGGGAGGACAAGCCTTGGGGTGGTACCCAGGGGAGCAGGATGCAGCCAGTAGGGTGCAGGACAGAGGGATACCCTGTCCGCTGTTCCTGCCTGTGCAGGTCACTACGTGTACTTCGATGCCAGCGTGCTGGGCCCGGGGGGCACTGCTGCCCAGCTGGAGAGCCAGCACCTGCTTGCAACCACCGACTCCTGCCTCCACTTCTGGTACCGCATGGACATCCCGGAGCACCTCTGTAAGCACTGCCCCGCACGCAGGGGCTGCACCCAGGCACAGTGCAAGTAGGGAGGACAGGGAGGAAGATACTGTCCCCAGGGAGGTTCCTGGCACAGATGAGCTCATGATGGGAGCCAGGGGCTTAATCAAGAACTGCAACAAACCACCCCCCCCCACTCCAGCTCCAGCTGTGCAGCAGGGAGGGTCCAACCTGGTGGGCTCTGCTTTCCCCATAGAGCACAGCATGGCTGGAAAGGCACGGTTCCTCGCCGTGAGCCTCCAGCTGGCTGCCTGGCATTGATGCTGGGGGTGCCTTTCCCCCGCCTGTGTTGCAGCCGGTGGGGAGCTGCGTGTGAGGCTGCACAGTGCTGAGGGGCAGCGCACGGTGTGGAGCACGGCTGGGCACCAGGGCTGGGGCTGGCTGAGCGGCGTTGTGCCCGTGCAGAGCCCCAGCGAGTTCCAGGTGAGTGGGGCCGCGTGCCCCAGCCAGCACTACCCTGCAGCAGGGGTGCTGGGTGTGCGATGGGGTGCAGGGTGCCCTCCCAGCACAATGTCATGCGGCAACCTGTCTTCCTGCAGATCATCTTCGAGATTGCCACCAGGACGTGGCCGATAAAAGGGACCATTGCACTGGATGACATAGTGTACATTGTTGGGAGGGGCTGTGATCCCAGCCCAGATATGCCGCGGAAAGGTGAGGGGCTGTTTACGGTTGCAGCAGTTCTGAGGCACAGCATTTTTCCGTTCTCACCTGACCCCAGCAAGCCGCCAGCAGGGTGGCATGTGCTGGGGTCTCATGCAACAGAGCAGCTCCCACCAGCCTTCCGAAACAGAGCTGGGCACAGATGCTCACCCGACCTCATGTTTCAGCACTTGGAGCACAGGATTTTATACTCCCTGGGGCCTTTTGAGAAGGCCAAGGGGAGGCTGAAGGTACAAGATGGCCACATCCAGAACAGCAGATGCATTCTGATGGCATGGGAGGGAAGCAGGGGCTGATAGTGCATCTTTTTGGCTGCAAACAAGGGCTCAGTGCACATGGCCTTCAGCCCTGCTGGCAGAATTAACATGCAGCGAGCATCACCAGTGCAGGACACTGCCACTGGAAATGAGTTGCTCTGCTGGATCCCATGAGATATGCTGGACAGGGCACAAGCTTGGCTTAACATGGGAAGGGTTAACCCTGAATCGCTCAGGGCACTGGGGCTTGTGCCTGAGCCAGCCCTCCCTGGAAATGGGTCTGGCCTAGCAGCATCTCCTTTCATTTACAGAGAAGTCTTCCAGCAGCTTTGTGGCAGAGGTGGTGATTGGCCTTCTCCTGGCCCTCATAGTCCTGGTCATGGTAGCGGCAGGAGGCCATTACTTGCTGAAGAGGAGAGGGCAAGCGAGCAGGATGCCAGCAGAGAGCAGCGCACCCCAGGGCTTTGACAACATCACCTTTCAAGATGTAAGGAGTTGGCCCTGACCATCAGGATGGGTGGGAAGGGCTCTTCCGTTTGCCCAGCTGCTCCAGCCAGCACATCGGCAGGCACTGAAACAGCATTTTCTAAAAGTTCAGCAATTCCTGACAGGCCCCCCCAGTCAGTCCACAGTCTGCAAACACATCAGAAAGGTGCAAAGGCCTCTGCTTCTTATCTGATAGCCAGCAAATGAGTGACTCCCAAGTTGTAGGACTGACCTAGAAATGTTGCTGATGCCATCAGGTGATTGCTCCAGAAACAGCTGAGGCTGTGACCTCTCCTCAGTGCACTGCCAGTGAGAAGGTCCTGCAAATATTGCTCATCCTCTTCTATTCAGCAACTTAAAATCTTCAGTGACAGCTTAAACAACATTTGGTTTCCTTCCCCCAGTTTGGTGCCATCTAGTCCCCAGCAGAGCTGTTGGGACAGAAACACTGACCTCTTGCAGCCATTCCAGGACTGATCCCAAAAGAGGACATGGAGCCCTTTTGGCCTCTTCAGGCTGTTTATTTGTTGGGATTAAAGTGTGCTGGCAGACAGGTTCTCCCCTCTACAACCTGAAAGAGGTCAATATATTTCCTATGAGATACAGCCTATGCTGATCACAACCAATTTACGTTCATCCTTCTTTACAGGACAAGGTCACTATAACTCCACTGCCAAAGGAGGGGGATGAAGATTGAAAGATTAAGCCAACACCACTAATTGCCACCTTGTGCCCATTAACTGCATACAGAACAGAGCATCTTTCAGCAAGACCTCACACTCCCGCAGCCTAGTCTGGCTCAAAGGTACTCTTGCTGTCTGACATCATGCCTATCAAATAAAAAGCTGCAGTAGGCACTTAAGACAAGGTCACAGCTTGGGAAAGAGAGAAGTGCTGCTTCCTCCACTACCTCCAAGACCTTGGGAAAAGTACTGTTGTGTAATACAAACTTTCTGTACTGCACTGAGACATCTTTAAGTGCCTGTGCTTTGACAAACACGAACGCTTAACAGAAGGATCTTGCAGCAGGAGTGGTCGTCCTTTTCTGAGGAGAGCAGGATCCTGGCAATAGCAAGTTTCTCAAATGGAAGGGGTCTGAGCACACTCCTGCACCACTGCTGGGGATGGGAGGAAGATCAGCTGATGTGGCATGAGCCATTTCCCACACTTCAGGACTCCCCACACAGAACACAAGAAAACAAGTCCAATAGCTGCCAGGGCACAAAATGGCCATGGTGAGGAATACAGTGCTTCAGCTGTTTGTGTTTGGGGAGGAGGAGGGGGGTGTGAGGTAGGGAAGAGAGCAGAGCAGGTGGTAACATCACATGGCTGAGGCCAGAGAACAGCCCTGACCCATCTGTATGGGTACTCACCTACCACAGAACTGCCCATACTTGTTTCAAGGACCCTTGATAATTTGTATTTAAATGTCATTGAAAGAGATAAAAGTTTCCTGAAGGACAAGCTAGGCTTTCGGCCAGAGAACTCTGGATCTCTGCAGCCAGGCCACAGGCCATCAGAGGAAACCCTAAGCCAAGGATCCCTCTTCCCCCCAGCTTTTGAAACCTATTTAATACTATTGCCCTGAGCAACCCATAGCCAAACCTGCAACATAAGTTCAAAGGTAGACGAATCAGTTCTGCTTTTGTGCAGGTGAGTAGCCCATTCGCAAGTCTGCTCTTCAAAAACCTCAGTAGCTTATTTGCAGGGGAACGTGGCTTGCCACCTTCCTGTTTTGTGACAGGAGCCTATCTTCCTATTACCCTAATACAGACTATTCTTCAGCTCTGTCCCACTTATATTATGCCAAACTGTCACATCAAGCATGATTCTTTAACCTACAACATTTGCACCCGTCTTGGTGGTGCCACCCAAAGGAAGGGAAACAAGCCTTTCAGCTAAGCTGTATTTCTGTAGCAACAAGCTGGGTAAGAGTTACAAAAAAAAAGAGATAAGGAGGGTTCTGGCTTCATATAAATGCTCGATTGTCTTTGCATCAGCCTGGCTCTGTAGAACTCGACAGAGACTCTACTCACCTTTCCTGCACAAGATAAGAAACACAGCATTGATTTCATCTCCAGGATGTAAGCCAAAGCTGCAGTCCTAGTCTACAGGGAAAGAAACAGAGCAGCTAGGAAGGTTGTGACAACACCAGAAACTGGTGAAAAAGCAGTCTTATCCCAAACGCTTTAGGTTGTGCTGTTAATTATATTTCTAGAAGAAAGAGGGTGCTACAGCACCACTCATGTCCAACAGAACATTATACTACCAGCTGGTGAACAGGCAGTGACTACCCCATGCAACTGAAGGGTATCAAACTTTATTATAGATCTCTTTAAAACAGGCTGGAAGGAACAAACAAAAATGTCATTGCAATGCAGTGACTGAGTCATTCATTTCAAATGCAGACACTGATCAACCCCCAACTCTCCCAAACTATTTATATATAATATATCCAACCCTCCCCCAAAATTGCTCTAATTAAATGATCTCATTTCAGATCACCCCAAGTGTCTTAACATTAGCTGCTTCTAAACACCAAGACGCACATGTTTTCTGGCAAATTAGATGCAGTATTTTTTCAGTTTAGTTCCTCAATCTCTGGAAAGGAGGAAGGAAAAACAAAATCAGGAAAATCGCTTCTTTAAGGTTGCCTTTTTACAGCAAGTACAGATTCTGCAGATTTCCCCCCCAAAGCAAGTCTGAATCCCTCTTGTTCAGCTTGGCAATACGATGAGAGATTCTGGTGGTTAAGGAAACCAGCCAGACGAGATCAGTCTGAACAAACTGATTTCGAGGCTTTGTTTTCATTTCCCTTTGGGGCCAGTTTCGAGTGGTTTTCCAATGTCTTTCCCACGCAGCTTAAGGCCTGGAATAAGACAGAAAAGACAGCCTTCATCATCTGCTCTTATGATCATTCACCTGATAGCAAAAACTGAGGAAATAAACCTATAATAGAACATTGAAAAAAGAGGGCAAGGGACAAGATTTAGGAAGAATCCTACTTTGGTCTGTAGGAGCATCAGACCAGTTACAGAGAAAGCTCTAAGTCTTGCTTGTGCATTGACTATGTTCCTAGAAAATATCTGGACAGGCCTAGGATATCCATGTAAACAACTAATGATTGCAAGATACTTCACTGAGTTAACATCAGTCCTTCAATAGTCTCAGCATATCTCTGATTTTTGGAGGACAGTACAAAGGAGATCCCCAGGGCACTGCCCCATACATAAAGATGGGGGGGAAGGGGGAGAGAGAACGAGAGCTTTCAGTTGTTTTAGTCAGCAGATCCAGGTATTATCAGAACATGGCCTAATGATACCCCACCCATAATAACCTACAGTCAGCTACTGCTCCTGCCACAGAAAGTAGAAATAACTTAAACCAAAACATCCTTCTTAAACACTGAAAACATTTTTGTTATTTTTGAAGTCTACTTCCTTAACTTACCAATGGCTCTTTCAATCTTGCCCATAACCTGGTTATTGGGGATTGCTCTTCCCGATTCATAGTCGGCAATAACTTGTGGTTTTTCATTGATTTTCTAAAAATAAAAAAAAATAAAAATAAAAAGGTGCCTCAAACATTGGCACAATAACCAATTGGCACAATTGGTTACAATAAACAGTAAACATTCAGAACCAAACCCCAAATACTCTATTACACTAATAAGCGACAGCCTACAATCATGCCAGGATTGGAAGAGACAGCACTATGTATAGGCTTACTCCATCATCACTCTTTCCCCTCCTTCCAGTGTTCAAGTGTTACAGGGGTGGTGACACCCATCAAAGACAGACTTCTACTTCTCTCAGTCTCCCAGAAAGAACAATAACACTAAATACTGCAGTTCATTAATACAGCAACCAGCTTCTGAACGCAGTATCAGACACAGATGGGACAAAAAAACCTTGTGTCAATGCTAAGTTGATGTGATGGGGGGGAGGGGGAGGGAAGCCTCCCAGCAGCTCATCAGCCATAACACTGCTCAGTCTCTAAGCAGATGTACAAAGGTTGCACAGATAAATCCCTGAGCTATTTTTTAGGTTACTAATTTTGCCCGGGGATCTGGCAAAGACATTACATTCACCAAACTTCCAATTTGTGATACCATCCACTGCAGCTATCCCTGAAGAAACAGAAAAAAAGGTGTCTATCTTCACCCCTCCAGAGGTGCCTAGACCCTTCCTCTAGAAGGCCGGAGCAGACATCAGAGAACACTGGGCAATACTTACTGTGGCCAAGTCCTTCTGTGTCATGCCCTTGCTCTGTCGACCCTGCTGGATTACTTTGCCCACCTCCAGGGGAACTCTGTCATGGTGCAGCTCTTCTGTTTCTCGGTCTAGCTTGGCTGTGTTCTTTGTAATAAAGTGTTGTTTGTTTTGGCCTGCTGCCCCTACCATTCAAAGTAAGAACAAAAAACAAGAACAAACAAAACAAGGCTCAGAGCTGCACAACAAAGTATCAAAGTGCTTGTTCTGAACACTCAGCTGCCCAGGATCTCAGCGAATTTTCAGCATTTTAACATGCCAACATCAGCATCAACCTCAACAAGATCCTGCCAACTGCAGATCAGAGAACATGTTATCTTAATCCTGCTAAAGGCTGACGTCTAAACACAGTCATTCAGAACTCTTCCCTTTCTTTACATTATCTCCAAACTTAACTCCAGATCCACAAGTTTTTGTTACAGCTTGGGGGATTTACTATATGAACTTTTATCTTGTTTGCTTGGTTACAAGGCAGCCTGAATGTGGCTTTTGCTCAGTTTTCTGATGCCTCTTAAAGATAAACTCTAACCTTATTTAGTTTTGCGGAAAGCTAGAGGCTCTCATTGTAGTTAGAATATTTAAGTCATAGTTAGAATACCTTCTCTAACATTAGTGACTGAAATTCAGTCTCTTGATTAAGCTGACCAAACTTTAAACATTCTCTATTTTCTCCTGCTCAAGGATCATTTATTTATTTATTCACAGCTATCATAATCTCTTCCCAAGGTGAGAGAACATAAGAATTTACATCAGACAGAAAACAGGGAATTTTTAAAGAGCTATGCCACAGTAAAAAAAAAGAAAAAAAAGAAAAAAAGAAAAAAAGAGTAGTTACTGAGATTTTCAAGCATATATATGATCAACAATAAGAATAAGCTGTATAAATTGGGAGTTTAATCTAGAGTTTCGCTGTCATGAAGGCTTTTCCAAAAGTTTTGTAGCTTTGGATCCCTAAAAATATTAATTTGTTAAAGAAAATTTGTTAAAGAGGTTACATAGTCCAACTCTCTAGCTAAAGAAAGGAACTGCTATGCACAAGTCATTGCTGGGCAAATTTGCCTAACATGTTCATAGGAGACTCCAGCAATAATGGCCCCCCTGTTTTCCTTTTAGTCGCTAGTCAGACCAGACTCTAGGCAGAGTTCAGATTTGGGTGACTGGATCAGCAGAAATTCAGAGATGGTTATAGTGAAGCATTCCTTGGCTTTTGCAGGAAGCCTGGAGGTTTTTTCAGGTCCCAGTTGTGGTCAGCTATGGCTTAGCTCAGAGGATATGTCCTTATGCCACTATTGTCTCAGATTATGCTACGCAAAAGAAGCTTAACAGACCAAGCTTCAAGCAGAAGAAGCTAGCTTGAACTGAAAGCTTTCAGCAAGGTAACGAGGACTAAACACCTATTGTTAACATCAGTTGCTCTTCACTGAGCCAAGGCTCTTATGGGAAAAGAGGTCTGCTTCGTTTCATTTTGCAGGTCTCCTTAGACCTCCCAGTTTCCCTAAAGAATGACACCATTAGGCCATTTTTAGAACACAGAAATGGATACAATCAAAAGAAAACGGGCTTTTGGGTTATCCTGAAAGTTAATCCAGACGCAAAAGTGCTCTGCCCCCCCCTCACCACACAGTGATACGTACACTTCTTGGAGGTCTCCACATCCTCCCCTCGCCTCTGAGCTGCTAGGATCGCCTAGAAAAAAAGGGGGGAAAAAATAAAGAAAGAAAGGTAAGCGGGTGAGAGCAAGCCCCCGCGGCGCGGTGCGGCGCAGCCCTCCGTCGAGGCCGCCCGGCGACGGCCGCCCCGGCAGCTGCCACCCCTGTCACAGCGCCAGGCCCGATGCACCCAGGCAGCCCCAGCAGCGCGGCGCAAGGGCGCCGCTAAGGGCTCCGAGAGCCCGGGGCAGGTTTCAGCCCTCGGGCTGCCCCGGCAGCAGCTCGGCCCGGGGGAGGGTGCGCGGCCCCGGCAGGCAGCGGGCAGCTCCACGCCCCCGGCGGAGGCCTGCGCCGCTGCCCCCCTCCTCCCCCCCCCCGCCCCGCTCCCCGCCGGCGCGGCCTCGGCAGCCCCGGCAGGCGGCGAGGCAGCGGCCGGGCCCGCGGGGCTGGGCCGCTCCCGGCGCTCGGCCCCGCCCCGGTCCCTTGCATCAGCCGTGCGCCCCGGGCAGCGCGGCCCGGCCGCCCCCGGCACGGCGCCAGGCGGCCAACGCACCGGGCAGGCCGCGGCCGGGGCCGCCTCCCCGCCGCGCCGGGCGCCCCCGCGGCCCCGACCGGGGTGGGCACCCACCGCCCCCCGCCCGGCCCAGCCAGTGAGTCAGCAGCGGGCCGGGCTGGGCCGCTCCGCGCAGCAGGCCGCCGCGGGCCGCCCTCACCCCGCGCTGCGCTGACCTGCTTGGACTTGGCCTGGGCCGCGCTTGGGCCCTTCTTGCGCAGCACCGTGACCGTGTCCCAGTCGCTCTCCGCCATGGCACCGACCCCGCCTGCCGCTGCCGCCGCCGCCCGCGCCGCCGCCACCACCGCCTCCCCTCGCCCGCCCCTCCCCGCCCCCATTCGGTGCCGCGCCCGCCACTCAGGAGGCACCGCCTACTGATTGGGCGGTGGGGAAGAGGCGGGCTCCGCCCCCCGCCCGCCACGCGCGGGGCGGGGCCGCCGCCGCGCCCGCCGACAGGGCGCCGCACCCGCCCTTCAGAAAAAGCGGCCTCTCATTGGTGGAGAGTTGCGCGATCGCGGGGGGTGGGACTTCGGACTCCTCAATGGACTTCGGCATAAATAGCAATTCATTCACGCCCTTGACGCAGTCACTTTTGATAGGCCCAGAAACCTATCAATCAGCCTCTGCATTATCTGATTGGTTAATGTAAACTCCAGTCTGGAAGCCGGCGAGACCCCCCCCCCTCCGTGCAGTCTGATAGGATATTGCAACTGCCTCTAATCCGATACCAATAGCTAATTGGCTAAACCAGCGGCCCTGTCAGAATTGCTGCCCAATAGTCGCGCCGGACAGGGCGGAGCCGGGCTCGGCACAGGGGGCGGGCATGCGCCACAGCCGTCGGCGCCTGCGCAGGCGCGAGCGGGCGGGGCGGAGGTCGGAGGGGCGGCCGCTCGCAGGGGCGGGCTCCTCGCGGGGCGGCGGGGCCTGCCGGGGGAGGGCCGCGCCTGCCGGGGGAGGGCCGCCGGCCGGGCCCGGGGCGGCGGGGCCTGCCGGGGGAGGGCGGCCGGGCCTGCCCGGCGCGGGGGTGCGGCGCTGTGAGGTGATGCCCCCACAGGGCGGCTTCCTGCCTGCCGTTGGTGGCCACCGTTCCCCGTTGCGCAGCCGCCCTGGGCAGGCAGCGGGCCAGCGAGACGCGGGGTTCATGCCTTTTTTTTTTTTTTCCTGCTGAGTGAGAAGCCAAGAGAAGGCCCGAAGGGTTTGGGGAGGAGATTTCCTGCCTGTGTTTGCATGTGAATAATTCAGGTTTTGTCTACTCCGGAAGGTTCTTTGTACAGCTGGAGAGCTGGTGCTTTGCAGCATCAGAGCCACGACGCAAGGGCCCTGGGACAGAGATTCTGCTTAGTCCTTTCATGCTGTGGAGCAGAAGGGAGACCGGCCCCACCGCCAGCGCCCTGTCAAGGGGCTGCTAACAAATACTGCTGTGCTAGTGGTAATGGTAAGGTGCAAAGTGAACTGTGATTGCAGTGCACGGTGCTTTTTATCTGTGAAATTCTGCAGTGTGTGTCTTCATTTTGTGGTAAACCTGTGTAAGCCTGTTGATCAAGAAAAAAGCTCTCATTAAATGCAACAGCATCTTGGCTCTTTCAAATAAAACACAATAAAATTACTAAACTGCACATCTGAGTCATCAGTAGTCACCATGAGTTCTCTAGTAAATGCAGAAAAAACAAAATAGCCACTGTGGTCATTTCTGAAATAAGGAAGGAGAGGAACAACACTTAAAAATCCTTCTGCTTAATGTTTTTGCAGGCTGTCATAACTACGTGCAGCAGGAGCAACTGATTTCTAAATCATGGATGATTTGAGCATTGCTCAGGGTTTGGGCACTGTTAAAAGTGCAAGGTGTTTTCCCTTCTTGCAGTCAGGAAGTTCTGTCGTTACACCCAGCTCCTGCAGCCCAGGAAACTTGGGTAAGTTTTTGGACATGCAAGTTGAATGTTACTGAGGACTGTTATTCTTCATTGCGAAAGTTACTCTTCCGGTCATTTGGTGGCAAGTGGAGTATTGCAACAGCAAGTTTATTTTGCGCAGTCCCAGATTATTCCCTTCCTGTAGCTGGTGGCTTAGGTAGGGCATTGGTTATGATTTCCCGCTTCTGTAATAAATGATGTGAGCATGGTCAGCCCTCAGCAGTTCTGCCAGGATAACGTTTAGTTCAGGAAATGGAGAAGGGTTTTTTTAGTGAATTACATAATCCAATGAATAATTCTAGCAATGTAGATGTTTTTATACTTTCTTTCCCAGAAAAAGTGCAGTTGTGCCAGGAAAAAGATCGTTGTAATGGAATAACTGAAACAATGCCAGCAAGGACGTACAGCTTTACCTGTCCCAGAGGAGTTACATAGTACCAGTTACTAGTGCTGACGTATGTAAAGGAATGTATTTCGTGCCCTTGACCCCAGTGAAGCCGTCGCAATTTACACCAGGTGACACCCAGCCCCTAGAGCCCTTACAGCCCTCCCTGTGAGGTCCTGTGGCTTGCTGCCCCCTCTGTTTCTCATCTTCAGAGAGGAACAGTGAACAAGCAGCTCCTGTTTCTACCTCATGAAGCTGTGAGGTTTCTGCCTAATTTCCATGCATCAGGGTTTTGCCATCTCCTCATGTACTCTTCATATCCACCTTGTTATGTCCCCCAATGTTTCCCAGCCTGTTCTTCCTTATATCTCACCAGAGTAAGGTGTGCGCCATCTCTCCCTATGTCTGTTGCCCCTTTTCCTAGTCACACTGGGCGGGGTGACCAGAGTCATCCCGGAATGGGGTGGTGGGATGCTGCAGGGTGGCATCTGCTGCCTGGGCTCTTGCTGCTGTCGCTGCCTTTGCGTCCATTGGTTGCCTCCCCTTCTAGAGGGGAGGAGAGAAGCTGAGACAGGAGAGGAAGGGATCAGAGTATTGAGGCCCCCTGCCAGCACGAAATGGCAATCTGTTATAGGATGATGGCTAAGGTTTTGTCAGATCCTACTGCCTAAGCTTTGAGCATGTGACATCCATGTGTATGTTTGAACACACAGGGTAGCCCAGGCATCATGAAGTGGATTGGAGCAAAGTGGGCTGCTCTCTTCCTGCTTAGCAGGAATCCTTCATCCTTTTTCCTCAGACTTTCTGCGTAATTCCCCTCCTCCTGTTCTGACCAGCATTCACCCTTGTCATTAACTGGCATCCTCCTGCTATGGGCTGCATTTTGCCACCACCCTTGGCTTTCCAGAGAGAGTCTGGGGAGACAGTGGTTCAGTTCACAGTGGGTATGGCAGCGAGGTCTCCGTGGGAGTCTCCAGGATCACTTGTGTCAGCCCTGCAGGTAGCAGCTCATCTCCACAGCACACAGCACACAGGCATGCATAGATGTTGGAGGGACTGTGTTTGGGTGCATGCTTGCTCAGGACTGTGCAGCGGTGTAGAGAAAACCATGCCTCCCAAAGCTCACCAGAAACCAGCTCAGCCATCAGCATATCTTAAGGCCATGTCAAGAGCTGCCCTAACTTGCACTCCTGTTGCAACTGCCGCCGCTCCCAAGCTGTCCTCGCAGCCAAGAATCTCTGGGAGAAACACCTTGACCATGCCTTTGGTGCTGGGCACTCCTTTAGAGATATCATCAAACTGGTTATGCCTGGTTCTGACCAAGGAGGATTTCCCCAGCATGGAGTGAATTCCCCAGCGTGATGAGAATCAGACTCTTTCGTGTTCTGCCAACACGCAAGGCAATAAGGCCCTGCAGACCTCAGCTGTGTGTGTTCAAGACAGCGTCTCCAAGGTGGAGAGCTCACTGGGGAACAAGGAGCACCTTCTGATGCTCTGAGCTGGTGAGTTGAGTTCACATCCACAGTGAGGCAGGCAGGAATGAGCTTCGGGCTGTGGACACAGCAGTCCCACACCAAGTGAAAAGGTCTGCTGTTGTGACCTTTAACAAAGCTAAGTTCCCCTGTGAAAAGCACCTCCGTGCTGACCTCACTGCCACGTGGTAAGCATTTTCATTTCCCCTACCATCTTTTATTAAAATGAAACCAGTCTGCCACTGTCTCTCCTTTCCAGCTGCATCTCACTTCTACTTTCAGTTCTGAGAAGTCACTTCTATGCTGCGAGCTGACCCTCTAGGCTGGGATGAACAGTGGACAATGTCACTTTGTGCAAAGGTAGGTGAGCAACGCTTGTTTTTCAAAGTGATCAGATGTGTTGACTTCTAAAGGTCTAGTCTCACTTGGGGATAGAGCTGGCTTGTCTCAGAGTAGGCTGTGAAAGCTTTATGTGATGTGTACCTAGTCTAGCATGTGTTGTAAGGCTGGGAGACAGCTCCTCTTAGCTGAGGAAGTTTTTTTGTTGGCGGTTTTTACAACTGAGAGTCACACGCTGCCACTGAACATGACCAACACTGGGAAGGAGGAGATCCCCTGGGCAAATAGGCTGTGAACGCAAAGTCTGCACACAGGCCGCTCTCCTGGATTAGCCACCTGGTTTTGACCAGCCCAGCAGGGCGAGTACTTTTGGGTCCCTATCATTCTCTTTGCAGTTAGGGATGGGGGCATCTCTCTTCTAAGAGTCAAAGAGACTTTCAGCTTGTCTCAGTAAGACTGGGTTCTCTTAACCACTACCCAGTTGAGCTGTGTTGAATGAAAAACCCCATAGCAAAAGGCTCAGTCTAGAGGGTTTTTTACAATCACTTGAATTACATTCAGTGTCTTTTGTTTGGAAGGGTCTGACATGTGGACCTGATATGAGGTGAAACAGAGGCCGTTCCGGAGCTATGGGAATCCCACCAGTGATATGGATGAGGTTAGGTTTCACCCTCTGTGAACAATGTGTGATCCAGAGCCCTATCAGACCCATGTGAAGCTTATGTTAGCACAGGTCTGCTTTGCACCACATCTGCCTGATTCCCAAATGCCAAGTGAAGGCTCGGCGAAGTTCAGTCTGAGGCGGTGTCGGCTTGTAGCATAGCCTGGAGTTGGGGACAGAAGATGGGGATTGCGCTTTCACATCAATTATTGACTTTCTTAGGCAGATCCCTTTGATTTTGTGCTTCCACTTTGGGGAAATAAAGTATGAGTACAGCTCCCAAATTATTGCAGAGTAGTCAGCTATCTGTATTTTCCTGAGTAGCTGGGATCCAACAGTGGCACCTTTGTCAGCCAAGGATGGATGGATGGAAGTATTGGGAATTACTTTCAATTAGGCGACCCCAAATACCAGTAGTGGGACAATAAGTATCTTCTTCCTTAAGCTGGCATCCATGAGGGAATAGAGAAAGGAAACGGAGACCTCAGTATTCACTTTCATTCTGCCTAGCTAGCGTTTCTCTTCTGAATAATGTGGTGAGACTGCAGCTGCTGCGTGTCCCCAGGCCCCGAGCCGTGCTGGGGGCGGCGGTTCCTGGAAGGGCAGGAGGGGAATTTCTGCCCCGCGCTGTAGCGGTGAAGCTGGGGGTGTGCGAGGGAAGCACTTCTGCAAGCAGGGAAGCTATGACTGGCTGGGACTTTTCAAACCCTTCCACATCATCCATGTATTATATATTTATAAGTGGCACTTGATACGTGTGGCATTCGAAGACGGTGGTGGGTTAGGCCCCCTGGGCTCGCAAGACCCACGAGGGGACCGTGTCCAGCTTGGCAGGTCTGAGGACATGGATGCTGTCCTGGAGCCTTCTAGGTCCCCATGGGAAGTGGCAGTGCCATCCCCTGTCCCCTCCGGCACACCTCTGCGAGCCTGGGGACCCACAGCAGGAGCTGGGGAGCCGGGGCGTGATGCCGAGCTGGGGCCTTCTGCAGGGCTGGAGAGACGCGGTTGTGCTGGGAGAGGGGCAGCTTCACGCCTCACCCTGGTGGCTCTGGGGGCCGCTGGGGTCCCCGGCGGCCGGTGGCTCACAGGACCTGCTCTCCCTCTGGGGGCCCCCTGTGTCCCTGTGCACGCTTTGGGGCAGCTGCTTCCAGTGTTGCTCCGGACACAACGCTATGGAGGGAAAGGGATCGGCTCCTCCGAGGGGGCTGCGTTGGGGAGGGGGCTGCAGGGACAGGCAGAGCAGGCTGCCCGGGGGCGGGAGGGCACCGAGGGAGCTGCTGGCGGCAGGGGCAGGTCAGGGTAGCGGGCACCACGCGGGGCGGCCTGGGGAGGGGCCGGGGCCAGCACGGGGCCAGCAGGCACGGGGTGACCGAAGGAGGGGGACAGCAGGGTGCCAGGCAGGGGCAGCAGGGTGACACTGGGGGAGGGGTGAGAGTATGAGGGAAGGATGACTGTGTGGGGTGTCAGTATGGCAGAGAGGTGACAGGGTGGGGGTTTACAGTGCGGGGGAGGGCTGTCAGTGTGTGGGGGGTGACTGTAGGTGTTACAGTGTGAGGGAGGGCTGTCAGTGTGTGTGGGGTGACTGTGGGGGTTACAGTGCAGGGGAGGGCTGTCAGTGTGTGTAGGGTGACTGTAGGTGTTACAGTGTGAGGGAGGGCTGTCAGTGTGTGTGGGGTGACACTGGGGGGTTACAGTGTGGGGGAGGGCTGTCTGTGTAGGGTGACTGTAGGTGTTACAGTGTGGGGGAGGGCTGTGTGGGAGGTGACTGTGGGGAGTTACAGTGTGGGGGAGGGCTGTCAGTGTGGGGGGGTGACTGTAGGTGTTAGTGTGGGGGAGGGCTGTCACTGTGGGGGGTGACTGTAGGTGTTACAGTGTGAGGGAGGGCTGTCTGTACGTGGGGTGACTGTGGGGGGGTTACAGTGTGAGGGAGGGCTGTCAGTTTGTGGGGGGTGATGGGGTGGGAGAGGGGTGGAGCGGGGGAGGGGTGGCGGGCTGTTGGCCCCGCCCCCAGACAGGGCCTGCGCGAGCTGGGGGCGTGGCACGGCTCCTGAGGGGCGTGGCCTGCCATACGTGTCCGGTGGGCGGGGCCGGGGGTGCTTCCGGTGCGGGCGCGGACGGAGGGTGCCGGTGAGTGAGGCGCTGCCCCGCCCCGGTGCCCCGGGCCCACCCTCGCGCCGCGCCGCGCCGCGCCGCCGGCACCGGGAGCCGCGGGCCGCGCCGCGCCGCCTGCGCTGGCGGGCGCGGACGGGCGGGCGCGGTGGTGGCGGCCCCGGGCCGGGCCGCGGCTGGGAAGCGGACGGGGAGTTTCCGGGGCGGCCGCCGGGGCCTGGCCCGGCCCGTGCGGGGCGGCGTAAGCGGGCGGGCTCTGCCCTCTGGGGCCGATGCTCGCGGCCTCCTGCTCCCGGGCCGGGCGCCGCCGGTACGGCCGGCCCGGCCCGGCCCGCCGGTGCCCGCGCCCCCGCGCTCGGGCCGGGGCCGGGCCGGGCCGGTTTCCCTCGCGTGACCCCGGGTGTCGGCGGCGAGCGCGCGCGAGAGCGTCCCCCGCGGCCGGCCCGCGGGGCGGGAAGGCGGGGCGGGAAGGCGGGTGCCGCGGGAGGGCGGCAGCCCCTCGCTGTCCCCGGCAGGAGGAGCCGGGCCACCGGCCTTTGCTTGGTCGGTCCTGGCACGCTGCGAGCCCGGGCTGAGGCGCTCCCGCCCGGTTGGGGATCAAACCCGGCCTCCGCTTCTGCCTTGGCCGCCCACGCTGGGAGGTCATGATAAACGTGGAAGATGCCGGCTGTTAAGCTTATTGGCTCTTTATAATCCGTCTGCTGTGGCAGCCGCTGTCTTCTAACCAAATGCCAGCGCCGAAACGAGGGTGCTTTCCTGTGCGGCTTTGCTCTTCTGGGTCGGCCCTGCGTGGGTATGGGAGAGCAGCTGGAGTTGCCCTCCTCCCTGGCATTGCCCCTCGTACGCGTTCGTAATCTGACCCCAAGGAAGGGGGAAGGTGGTTAATTGATGCCTGGGTAGGCTGGGTTGGGTAATGACTGCTTCCTAATAGGCCCCTTCTGCTGCAGCGAGGTGTCCTTCAGGTGAGATGTTCCTTGCCTTTTCTTGCAATGCTTCCGGCTCAGAGTAGGATTTTGCCCTAAACTGGTTTCATGTAAGATCTGGATTGCATAGTGAGCCGTTTGCTATCGTGCCTTTCCACACCTTGTTGCTTGTTCCAGTTATCCTCTTGCTTCTTCAAAGTCTGTTTGAAGTTGGAAAAAGTTCTTCCCTGCAAGAGTGGAACAGAGTTCCAGAGAGCTGCTGGGACCTTCATCAGTGGAGACTTTTAAAACTTGAATGTCTATGACTCTGGGAAATCCCATCCAACTTAGAGGTTAGCCCTGCTTTTAGCAGGAGGTTGAAGCAGATGACATCCAGAGATCATTCCAGCCTAAATTTTAGTGCATTAAAGACCTGGTTACGTATATGCAGCAGGAAAATAGTGACACTCACTCTGGTTGTATGCTACAGATCGCTGACGCAGCTGTTGATATGTAGATGGCTGTAGCAGCAGGGGCCCTTTAGCAGACACAGGAGCAAGGTTGCCCGTGTACCGATGTGGGGGGGGAATTTGGTTGTGGATAGTGAACTTTAACATCATTCCCGCTGTCCCTGTTCTAGGATCACTTTATCAGCATGCTGGTGGCGCTGTAGTTTTAACAACTCCTGGGATAGGCAAAAGTCTAATGTTACCTGAGACGTAAAATATTTGGAGCTCTGAGTGAAGCTCGCTGCTTTTTCAACTGCATTATTTTAAAGGAACTATCTGGATGTACTATCTTACACATTTTAGACTGCTCTGGGGTGTAGTTGCGGTGCACAAAGGTAGGAGTCACACGTTTAGACCATCAGAAGTAGCAAAGGCAGATGGATCTTCCCCCCCACCCCGTATTAGCTTTGTGATTTGTTTGTACCTTTCACATCGTTATTTTCTAGTCCGTTAGAGAGCCCCATACACCTGGCTGGGCATCGTCAGTACATTCTGGCCCTACAGCTGCTTGTGTAGATTCTCCCTCTGACCCACATGAACTGCTGGGGCTGTGTAGAGTTACAGTCCTCCTCTTTGACAACTGACAGATAGGAAAACACGTGGTAGTATTAACTGACAGATATGAAAGTATGTGGCGGTAGGCTCTGGCTATCTCACTTGGTGCCTACAGGTTTTTGGTGGACAGAGGTGATTTATTTATGCTCTTGATGAGTTCAGCTTTAGAAAAGTATTTTTCTTTGTTTTGGGCTGGAAGCCTTGATTTCTCTGAATAGGCTGTGTCTCAACTAACTCACTTGGATGGGAGATTTTAATGAGATCTGTTCACCCTGTCTTGGATTTAATTCTGAAGTTAACTGTGTAAGGTTTTGGGTTTTTTTTCCTGTATTTCTGACTATGGCAGTCTCATGGTTTAGGTTGATGTTTACCTGTGGTGTTGGGTTTTGGGTGCCAGTGTAGCATGCTGTGACTAGTACAGTTTATGTGGAAAAATTGCCATCATCCAGTTATAATTAAACAGGGAAAATATTTTTATTTTTCAGGCTTTTGAGCTACAGCCAGAATTTTTGGCTCCCATGGCAGCAGCAAACTCTACTCCACCTGGCTCTTTGGATCTAAACCAGCCTGGATTTTCAAAGGAGATACTGGGCACTAAATTGGAGGTCAAATACCTCTGTTCAGAGTGCAAGAATATACTGAGGAGGCCATTTCAAGCTCAGTGTGGACATCGCTACTGTTCCTATTGTCTGAAGAAAATTATAAGGTAACTTTTGTGCCTTCAGTCTGAAAACAAAATGATTAAAAGCAAGTGGAAGCAAAAAAGAAGATACGTCTTATTTTCAGTGGCTTCTCAGTAAGGGAAGCTGTCTTTTATTTTGGAGATTCATGATCAGGTCCTCTTTAAGGGAATGTGTAATCTCTGGCTTGCTTGTGTTATTCTGCGGGTTGCTTCAAAGTCCACTTTTCTGGAATCTCCTGGATTGTTTTTGCAATTTGATTGACAGTCCAGGCAGATCACCTGATCTTTCAGTCATTTTAACAGCTGTTGAAGGAATTTGCTCCTAAAAGTCCTCATATGGTTCTTGTGCCAAAATGCAAGAAATTTAAGTGGACTCTGGCTTCAGAAAAAATTACTTGTGTTTTAACTCACTCCTGCCTTTAAGTGAGGGAAGTTGAACAAAACAATTAATCATGAGAAGAAAAAAATTATAATCAGAAATGGGTGTCAAGATGCACATGAGCAGAGGTTCTATGTGGTGGTCTAAAAATATTAAAAAAAAAAATCCTTTAGTTTTACAAAGTTATTAGCAGTTTCATTGTAGCTGAATCATGAACTAGTATGTTGTCATCTCCTTCTGTTGTGTTTGATTATTATTTTTCTGTCTGCTAGTTCTGGACCTCAAAAGTGTGCCATCTGTATTCAGGAGGGAATATATGAAGAAGGAATTTCTATTTTAGAAACAAGCTCAGTAAGTAAAAACTCATTTTAAAAAATAAAAACAAACTCACTGATACCACTTCCAGTTTTTGTGTAAAACACAATCTCTGAGATTTCCTTATTCTTAAGAAATATTCTGTTATTAACAGTAGTGAAAGCTATGATTAATGTGGTAGTAGACTCCTCAACTTCTAATATGCAGGTCATGTTAATATGGAGGTGGCCTATTTAAACACTGTAATAAAGATTTGTTTGCCATTAGCACACCTCTGAGGATATGATGTGGCAAGTGGTTTGGGAGGAGTCTTTTTTAAGAATGCTCATAAAGAATCAAGAGACTGGACCAAAACTGCAATCCCACAGTAATTTATGCAGTTTAACTGTTTTTCTTTTTTTCTTTTCTTTTTTTCTCTCTCTGTTCCAGGCTTTCCCAGACAATGCAGCTCGTCGGGAGGTAGAAAGCCTGCCTGCCATCTGTATTAACGATGGCTGCACTTGGAAAGGGACTATTAAAGAGTATGAGGTAAGATCAAAACAAGGCTTTCAATGTCTTTGTGCTTTTTCTTTCCTTTTTGTCTGTGTGATGATAGGGAAAGTCCAGGCAGTTTCAATTGTCCATGCTGATGCTGGCAGTGATGGTGGGAGGTTTCACCTCTGTGTATGTCATTGTAAGCAGGGCCTTCCTGGAGTTTGCAGAGATTTATTGACTGAGCCAGATTTGTGGGCGCTGCTGAGAGCATCAGCTGGGCTGAAGGAATTTCAAGTTTGGTTGTGATCACAGGCACCAACCACATTACTGGTGGTGAGAACCCGTCACCCGATCTCACACTCCTTTCTGCTGTAAAAGATGCAAGCAAACCATCAAGAAACTGTGCTGTGCAATTAGATTGTGGCAAAGTTTGCTGTGTTATGTGAACCTAAAACTTAATTCAGAGCCATGAGCCTGGGGAAAGCAGCTTCTTTCCAGCCAATGACTCTCACAGCTACTGGGCCCTGTGGTAGCTGCAGAATTGGGGCAGTGGGTTTGGGCATTCACTGACTGGCCACAGATCACTCTGAGGTGTCTGTGCCACAAGACTGCTGGACAGGACAGCTTTTCCACCCTTCCTCTTCTTGAGGAGCCCATCAGCTCTTTAATTTAGGCCTTCTTCAGTCTTTGCCTGGCCTAGGGCATTTGGTTCTTAGGATATATATGGCTAACAGGCCTCACGAGAGAAATGTATTCTTCCTGAGAATTGTAGTTCCTGAGATCTGTTTGCCATTAGCGCACCTCTGAGGATATGATGTGACCAGTGGATCCCTACATGTGGTGTGCTTCCCTATGCTTCCCAGCAAGTCAATTCTGCTGTGCAGGTTTGCATTGTTAAAATGTGTTGGCAGTTGGGAACAAATGCAAGTTCACCTGAGAAGTTTTGGTGCTCTTGAGAATGGCTTTGTCATCCATCTTGGAACAGATGACTCACCAAGTGAAGGGACTGAGATATGAGGAATAAACTCCCCCCCCCCCCCCAGTGTTTTCCCCAGGTTAAGATCTGAACCCTGTGGCTCATGGACTTTTGTTAGTAACCAAGATTAACCTCAGTCTGTCTAGTGTAACATTTGGATTCTATATGCAATGCTGTTGCAGGTTGGCAGGAAGAAACAACACAGCTATGGATCATGTCTGAGTTTTCTGCCTAGCTTCCTGAGCATGTTAACAGAAATAGTTCTGCACCTGCACTTCCTTGTCCTGTTGTCTAAAGCCTTCAGCTCCTCTATGCTAGAATTTTAGTCCAAAGATAGGTGGAAGTAAGATGCTAAACATGTCTCCTGCTTTGAAACCCTCATTCTTAGCTCCATGAGTGGCTTGTGGTGTGAATATGTGTGACTGAATAAATGTTAAATTAAAAAGTTAAAACTGATGGTTACTGAAAGATTTCCAATAAAGAGAATTCTAGAGGAGCATTTCAGGGTAGTGTGTTTCACTGAGGCTCCAGATTCAAACTGTGGTGTTGGTGCCTGCAGATTCCTTGACGCACACTTTAGTTTGGGCTGTATGACCAGCGGTGTTAACAGACGAATCTCATGCCTGCTGTAGTGTTCAAGATGGTGACCGTAGTAAGTGAGCTCATCTCCATTAGACTAAACCAAATTACATTTGTCAGCAGCTTACAGTGCTATTGACAGGGTGCTGTGGTTGATGAGCTCTTAAGAACTTCAGTTCTCCTGGATTTCAAAAAAACCCTTGAAGAGTAGTTCCTGCAGGGCTCAGCAGAAACTATCAGCTGCCAAAGGTCCTCTCTCTGTGTGATCTTACAAGTGTCCAAATGCAAACTTTGGCCCAGCTGGTGCTTGGATTAGCAGTTTCAAAGGGCTGCAAGTGGTCATGGCATAAGTCTCCTTTCCTGCAAGGCTGCAAGTGAGTGTGGCGCTTTGGCATCTTAGGCAGAACTATTTAAGAATGTCTGAACTGATGAAACTGTGCCTCCTTTTTTATTCTCCACATAATCTTCAAAATGTTCTGGTAGGTATTTTGCTAAAATAAAGTACGTTTTGGAGAGGTGCTACTCCAGAGTTCTTAGGCTGCAGATCTGCAGCACTGAACTTGACTATCACAATTTTTGCTAGTCTTAAGTCAGTCTTCTGTGACTTAAAGGAGAGTAGGGATTTCTTAGAAGTATTAGCTGGTTTATCGTAGGAGAGAGCTTTGTGTCTCTTCAACGTAGTGTGTGTGGCGTTCAGCGCTCATAAGGGTAATGTTATTTTGTGCCCTCTCAGGAAAAAGTCATTCTTGACTGGGAACTGGTGAGAGGAGACGGGGTCTGGCTTGTGTTATCTCTCATCCCCGCTGCCTCCAAAACAGCTGTGGAAATTAATCAGGCCTGGCCATCCTCATATGGTCTGGAGCTTAAGAGATGGTATGTGTGGCTGAGGAGGATTGATGAAAGGAGGTATCAAATGAATGTGTTCACCCAGAGTCTCTCCTGCTTACTGTATCCTCATGTTAAGCAGTGCTTTACAGGGTAGATTTGTTAGTTGAGCATTGCTTTGGTGTCACAGCTGTACTGTATGGCTTGCCTTGTGCAGTACTGTTGAATTTGTAGCCAGCAATGTGTGTAACGTCGTGCAGCAGCTCAGCGCTCCCACCATGGAAAGTCCCTTGCTGTGCTATTTCCGACAGGACATGGAAAGTCCCTAAAAGCTAATTCATTGTTTGCTCATTTAAAAATTGTGCAGTGTTCGTATTGAGACACACTCATTTGGCTGCTATCCACTTATAAATCAAGAGATATTGTCACTTCTGGCTTGCTGATCTTATTAGGGTACGAACAAGAGAAAAAACTGTTCTGCAGCTGAAAAGCTCTAGCTCTTCAATCTTAAATAAAAAAAAATTAATCTCAGTTTTGCTTTCTGTTCAACCTTATCAAAGCTCAAGTCTCAAGGGGACATGCAAAACGGAAAGAGTGAAATCTCCTTGGACTTGATTTGCACTTCTGCTCAAAGCTGTGTGAAGTGTACAAAATAAAGTGCTTAGAACGTGTGGGTTTATAAAGGCATTTTTCTGACTTTGGATGCACTAGTGTATGTGTAGTGCCATTTGGGTAAAGTATTTTGTGGTGGGGTGGGAGGACTTTTCCTTTTCTGTAACCTCTTTTTATATATAGGTTTCTTGACCAGTCTGACTGAATGTACATGTACAAAAGCAAGCTGTGGTCAGGAGGCTTTAGATTCAGGTGGAAAATCTGAGAAGAACTGAAGAGACTAAAACTAGCCTGTTAGAGCAAGAGAAAAGACCAAGAAAACAAGTCCTGTGATAACCAGGTAGAGGAATTTGGGGGAACCATATAAATATTTATATGGGTGGTGGAGGTCTTAAACACTTTGGTTCCTCAGCACTGAAACATGTTTCTTTTCTTGCATTGCAGTACCTCCAGTTCCCCATGTCTATCTTCTGTTTTATCAAAATATCCTCAGTTCTCATATGTCCTTTATTTATGCCTTCCATGTCATCAACTCCCTTTATTTGCCTCCCAACCTGCAGTGCAGAACCCTCAGCTTCATGGCTTCTGCTTGCTCTCAGCCTGATGGCTGGTGGCTACCAGCCACTGCTGTCACCCAAGTCAAACAAGGTTTTGTTCTGCCTCTGCTGGGTCAGGTAAACAAATGCCTTCAGTAGTTGCAGGTCATGCAGGCCTGACCTGGAGAGGTAGCTAAGACATTCCCTGTTAGATTATCCACAGAGTTCTTGGCAATATAATGGGTTTCCCCTCCCTCTTGCCTTTGGAGTCTTTAACTGGGATTGGAACAGGAGAAGAGGGGCTGCAAAGAGGTGTCTACGTAGTCAGCAATGGCATTTTCATTTGTTACCACAAACAGAGCTTTTATCGATGCCCTATTCATCCTGGGGAATAAAAAATTATTTGAGAAATAACAAAATGAAATTGTCTGCAGGATCTGAACTTGTAATTCTGACAACAGTATTTAAGTTTTGAGAGAAAGAGAAAGCAGTATGGGGGGCTTGGGTTTTTTTTGCTAGTAACTTAGATGAGTTCAGCTAATGAGGTTAGGTGACTGTCATCTGTGGTGATAACCTATTCTAATCAAAATTGAAGGGGATGTGTTTCACTTGTAGTCAGTTGTCACCTTGGCTTTGAAAAGTTTACTTTAACTAAAGCCTAAAAGACCATGCAGGATGCAAAACTCAGAACTTAAGTAACATTACTCCAAAGCTCAGTGTGGTGGAGAGTATGCCTGTAGACCCTTCTGGGCTTGTGTGGCTTCCTGTGAGTAGGGGGACAAAGTGACTTGGGCAATTTCTTCCTGCCATATGTTCCTACAGATCTCTGAGAGATGATCCAGAAGACCTACTACACTTTCTGTAGAGAAAACTTTCCTTCTTCAAGAATGTGTTATTGGGGGCCAGGACCTGGAAGTGTCTCCTGTTTCATGACGCTTCACAGTTTTGTGATTCCTCTTTCCAGCCATGTTCCTAAGAATGTCTGATTGTTTTTGGTGACTTTCATCTTAGGCTGAAAACTTCAGCTTCAGGCTTTTGCATATTGCTTAGAACAGAGCTGCTGGTCTTTGAAGCAACTTCAGCTGGCTTGTCTTGCCTCTTTGAAATGTAGTTTTATAGCACTGTTGTCTGCATGAGATGCAGTGTTTTAAGCTTTGTGGCAAGCATACTTGGCGATGCCATATGGAGGGTCAGGGAAACCAGGGTTCTCTTCTTAAAATCTGGAACAGCATTTATTGTCTTTCTCTGAGGGTTTTGGCTCCAGGTTGTGGTATGGCATTGAAGTACCATTTGCAGCCAGCTCCAGTCTGAACATCATTATACCCAGAGGTCAGTTTACTTTCTTTGGAGAGGATATGTTTGTTACAATACCCTGCACTTGCACGTAAAGATGACCAAAAGGAGTCCCTGCTTTGGAAAGAAGAATCTGATCCATCTTCACTTTCCAGAACTGGAGCTGAGATCCACAAACAAAAGTTGGCCTCCCTTACAGTCCTTGAAGTAGAGTTTATATAGCTGGCTGCCTAGATACTAGCTTGTTTCCTGTCCAACCCGCATTGTGGGAGGTAAGCCACAGGGAGTGCCAGAAAATGTGTGTGGGAGGGGGTTGGAAAGCCCCAGCTGTAGAGGGTCTGCTCTTAGTGCTTGGTTCTAAAAACAGCTCAGTGTTATTGTGGTGGCCCACCTAATTAAAAGCTTTAGCTTCTGCCCCTTTGAAAATGTAAAGCTGTAACTTGCTGACTTTGAAGTTCAGATTAGTGACATGTCCCTTCTAAGCCTTGATGAAAACCCCCTTGAAATCTTAGTTTGCATGCAGAACTTTTAGAGTTTTGGGGCAACATTTCACTATCAGTGAGGAATTTGCTGGACTCCAGATAGTAGGCAGGTGCCAAAGCCATGATCACATACACTCACTTGTGTAAAAGCCCACTGAGGTAAAGAGGCACTTTCAATTCTTTTGACAAACTAAAGAGATTAGGTTTGAAATTAAGCTGCTCACCACAGGCTTGATTTCCCCAGTGTGTGAAAGGCATCTGTCCCAGTTGTAATTTTTGTCTCATCTCCCCTCTTCTGAATGCCTGTGCTGTTCTTAGTCTAATGCTGTGACGACACTTCTGTGTAAGGCCCACACCTTCACATCTCTGGGTCACAGCCTTGGCTGACTCACCTCTGTGAAGTCTGAGAGTGGGGGCTCTGCCTGTCTTTGCTCATCGTTTGTGGACCACAGACTATAGCCTGTATCAACAACTTCCTCCTTAATGTTAAGGTCAAGCTAACTCTTGAGAAGTGTCAGCCTAAGGTTGTCCATTTTGATCTAAGTGATTAAGATGAAGCTTTGTGTGCTGGTGAAAACTTTCCTTAAAGGAAGGGAGATATTTCCAATAACTCTCCTGGAAATTGGTTGGCATGGTTAATGTTTTTAGTACACTTAAAGCACATCCATCAATACTGCAGTTCTTCGTGCTGCAAATAATAGTGCTTGGCTGCCAGAAATAAGTATCAGAGGCTAATTCAAATCAGTTTTACAAACGTACGGTTCCCTGGTGGCATTAGCATGGTGTCATGATTGGACTCCATTTCCCAGTGATCAAGTTTGTGACCTCATTAGATATGAACAGCGCATCTTGGTCACTTGTTCATGAGACTGTGACTGCAACTGTTAATCGCAGCCTAGAAGGCTTGTGGAGCTGATCGCTGGATCAAAAATTTGTAATTCCTTTGAACATCCCTTACGAATCGAACAGTTGTGTACTAAGACTCAGTATATTCCAGTGTAGCAATTTTTGATTTCCTTGGCAAGTAGCTTTAGTCTTTTTGTTGCAAAATCAAGCTGACTGTATCTGAAGCAGGGGTAACAATGATGCAAGGGCTGCAGCTGGTTGAATGTGACTGACAACCTTCTACATGGCCTAGGCCAGCTTGTGCTCCTCTGGCCTAAGAGCAAGTTCTTCTGCTGAGACCAAGTCAAGTTCAGTCCAAGGCTTTTATTCTAAAACTTAAATGTTCTGGGGATCCATCCCCACAGCCACTTCAGACTAGAGTCTTCTTAGCAAAATCCATTCTCTGGAATGGTGGAGGTCATAAAACACACAAGAATTTGGAGAAGGCTTCCTTGAGTGTCCCAGAGCCTAGTATTCTTATAGTTCAAGGCAAATAGGCAAAGCCAGAGTCTGTTTTTAGGAATGTGTTATAAAACTACTGCTTTCAAATGCTTCTTCGACATAGGAAACACACCATCTTGAAATCCTACCAGTAAACCCCAAATCAAGCGTCTGTTGAAGAAATCAGTCTTAAACACCAATTAATAAACCCAAAAAATGCTGAAAGCAGAAGTTCTTCTACAGTGAAGGTGCTTGTTCTGAAAACATAAGGGAGCGAGGCCCTTGCGAAACCTATGGCATCATTTCTGCCACTGTTTATGCAACCTACATGAAAGTCATGGTGTTGGACTGCAGAATTAAGGCTGTGATGGATTCCTGTTCCCTCACTGTCACACGTATGCCCAACTAAAGCTCAAAGCCGCAAGCAGTTACTGATGTGAACTTAATCTTTGATTTTGACAATTTCTTTGAGGTTTAATTATTTGTAATGCCACGTGGCCTTGCTTGGATGTCTGTCACCAACATGTCCCAGCAAAGGGAAGGATTTGTATGTGGCATTAGCTGATGTGACATTCTTAGAAAGTCCACTTTCTCACTCTGCTCTGCTTGTTACAAATCGGGTTCCTGCTCTCCAGCCCTGTGTTGCTTGCTCCATAGAATAGTATCTTTGTGGGGAAGGTTTCAAGCAGGTCTCTCCTTAGAGTTTCCATAACAAGGAAAAGACAGGAAACAAAAAGGTATGTCCTTGACTTCAGAAGAGTAAGAAATTCCAAAGTATCTGAATGTTGTGACAGATTCCTCTCCCAGAGACTTTAGAGTCTCTGGGGGCCTGGCAGAGGTGCATGAGACAAATCATGCATCTTGGAACAAGTGATTCAGGTTTCCTCTAAACTTAGACAGGCAACTCTTACCCTGGAGGTGTAAGAGTTTTCAAGGTTTTCTCTACAACTTAAAGCTTGCTTTTTTTTTCTTTTTTTTTTAATATGCCTAGGCTGAGATGCCAAAGGACTCTTTTGCTAGATGTGGCAAAATCCGGGCTAAAGACTGTCAAAGCTCTGCCAGCATTGTCTCTTGTGCTGTGTTCCACCGCAGTGGTTTTTCCTGGCTTTCCGGTTAATTTTCCTTCCTTTTAGTTGCTCCCTTCCTGATGCCGGCCTTTCAGCTCTGTGAATGCTTGGGGCTGCTGTTGCTGTGCTCAAAGGGGGCTAATGGCTTTCAAAGAGCAACCTGCAGCCGTGGGAGAATGTTTGCAGTGGAGATGAGTTGTGCAGCCCTTTTTTGATAACCTTCCTGCCAGGGCTCTGGCAGAGGCATCTTGTGGCAGCTGTTTCAAAGGTTGTTTTTCTCAGCTGCCTGCTTTGCCCCTTAGCTGCAGGGGAACGTAGTCTCATGCTAATAGATTGCCCAATGCAGTTGAAAAGCCTCCACAAATATGGATTTGCATTAACATGGCACGTTCTGAACAGGGCAGCTGAGGAGCACCTGCACATCTTGTCCTGCCACCATGATACAAGGATAATCATTTTCAGCAGAGTTGAAGAGTGAACAGGGGAAAACAGTACCCTCTTCCATGGCTCAAGTCAAGTTTATCAGAGCCTCGAGATCCCGAATGACAAACAGATTAAACCGCAGGTTTCCCTTTTGTCTTGTTTATGCAGGCCCAGCAGAGCAGCCCATCCTGACATTCCTTAGGAAATGCTCATTACATATCTCACAGGATCAACTTGTGTTGTTGAAACCATCTTCTTTGCATATGTGTGTGTGTGTGTCCGTGCTTTTCTGTATGGCTGTATTGAAATGTGCTGCTCTTGTTGTCACAGAGCTGCCATGAAGGGAACTGCCTGTTCATGCTGGTTGAGTGCCAGGCATGTAAGGGAATGATCAAACTGAATGAAAAGGAACGCCATTCTGAGCGCGAGTGCCCCGAGAGAAACCTCAACTGCAAATACTGCAAATCGCTTTTCTACTTTCCTGATATTAAGGTACGAGAGCTACAGCATGTGCACATGCAGCTACATACACAGGCAGGCCTGGCTGTCTGGGACCTAGAGGCAAGGGAAAAAAAGTGTTGAATATTCTCCGTTAGTGCTGATTTGCACTGCTCGTGAAAAGAGCATGGATAGGCGTTGGTGGACTGAGTAGCTGCAATGGTAACCCACAAGCATGTGCGCCCTGAACAGATGCTCATGGACTATCATGGTCCTTCCAAAGGTTTTAATTAGCTGATTTCCTGTTCTCTCAATTGAACTTAATAGAGAACCACTTGTTCTGATTGAGGCATAACCTGCGTGCGTTGTACAGAGGTGTTACTGGGTTGTCTTGCTCTTTGTTTTTAGGGAGGGAAATTGATTTTTCGGATTAATCAACGGTTTGGGGGTTTAGCTGAGTGTGAAGAACGAGGCGTTACTGTGGAGACTACTAACTGCCCAGTTTTACTTTTCTGCTTCAGCTGTTACATTCTGGAGGCCTGATCTGCAGGCTGCTCTGTGCCTTGGTTTACAACTGATGGGTGAGAAATCGGTCCTGAGGCAACTGGAGAGTAGTCTTTAAGGTCTGAGTCAGACCAGTGTCTTCCAGCTCTGCTTTGATTCTTTTATTCTTGTCTCATCTCTCCTACCCCTATCTAATTTTATTCTCAGGACAAGTTCATAATGGAAGAGAGACTGCTCTTATCTAGGCTGTTCAGAGTGATGGCTTCCAAAAGCTGCCTAAAACCATTGAGGTGTCCACTTGAATGTCAGAGAGGCTTGTCCTTGGGGCAGCAGGGCTCACGGTCGTGGGTTTGGGAGAGCTATAAACACCAGGATTGCTCCATCCCTGGGGGAGTGGAGTACAGCGGATCAAGCTTGAATGCCACTCTGACTCCTGGGTGGGGTGGATTTCTTCAAGCAGCTGTAGCATTTATCTCTGTTTAGACAGCTTTCTCTGACACCCCTGTAGAGAGGGAAGGGGCAGGGGTGGGATAGGGGAGATTCCAGAAGAGCTAGAAATTGTTTTTTACAAAAATGTTTGTCTAGAAATTTGAATCTGTGCTGGTTAAAGCTAATGTTTCTGGGTGTCTTAAGAACAGTTTACATGTGGACTGGCTGCAGTTTCAGCTTAGCTGTAGAGTAGTGTTTAACTTCCACTTCCCTTTCTGTTCCTGCAAACTCGGTATACGTCTGAGATGTGTCTATATTGTAGTTAATATATTGGTGCTACTGGGAGTTTAAATGGAAATTAAATGCTCTATGGTGTATTTAGAATAGCTGGGAGGTGGGGAGAGAGGGGAGGACAACATGAAGCTGGTTTGAGAGGACATAATAATTTAATGCATAGCAACTGGCACAGTAAAAGGTAAGTTTAAATACCCCCTTTTTAAATAGCTGTATTTACAATGAAGTTTCCTTCCGTCAGCCAGACCATAGCGTCTGTTCTTATGCCAGCATTTTGTGGGTCGCGGGGAAGATGATATCTGCTGTTTCTAGAACATGAGAGCAATAGGTGGGTAGAAGAAAGGGTTCAACCCCCTTGTGCAAGTGGGATGAAGAAAGGCACCCTGCCTCATGAATTTCCTTTGTAGAGAATGGCACTAATGCATGGTATCCATATATGCAGGTGGCATTGCCCAATTGAACCGCAGGCTGGGAGATTGCTTTTCTAGGGACAGTGCAGCAAATCTTTTGACTCTGCTCATTTAAAATATAAAAAGGAGAGAGTAACTAACCAGCCAGAGTTGAGCCACTAATGGGTTTCACTTTCTAGTTTCTGATGTGGTAACAGTATTTTAGCTAGTGTGTGTTTTTTTTCTCTCTCTCTCTCCTCCTCCTCCCTTCCAAACAGTAACTTGTTTTAATGCTGTAAGTTTGTACAGAATGAATGTGACCAAGTTTTCCAAGCAATTGATTTCACATAACTACTTTGAATATTTGATTTTTTTTTTCTGTTCCTACTATGGGGGGATAGTTCAGTATGCTTATCTTTTAATCTGAATTTTGAACTGCGTATTAATGGAATTTACGGTGACGCATCAAGTAACCTTGGACAAAAAAGCAAAACCAGTTCTCTGGAACCCTAATTAGAAAAGCAAAGTATGAAGTTGCTCACTTGTTTCAAGTAGTTGGTGTGGAAAGAAAGGTTTCAGCACTGCGGAAACGATACAGAAAGCAGGGGGATGTTCTAGCATTCCCAATTTAGCTGGTATTGCTGGCCCTCGTATCTGCTGAGGATCAAGAGTATTGCATTGCTGGGATCGCTTGTTCAGCTTCTCTGGCCACGAAACAAATCATGTGCTCTTGCTGCAGGAGTGGGTACTCGTGTGTAGGGGTTATTAAATGAAACTGTTTTAAAATATTTTTCTTTCTGTTTGAAAAATAGTTTAGCGAACTGATTTGCATGGGAAGACACTATCAGACAGTTCAGCTCAGCATGTGACAAGTGGACTCTGAATTCTTACTTCAGTTAACTGATAACCATTACAGTGGAAAAATTATACAAATTATCTTACTGAGATAGTGGCTTATTTCACTTAACCTGCTTGAACATGTGTTTTCCTGGCAGAGCCATGAATGGAGCTTCCTGCTGATTATCTTGTCCATCAAAGCAGTAGTTTGATTTTTCTTAAAATTATTTTTAGCAACCTTTAAATTGAGGCTGAGATTTAGAAAGCTACATAGACACCCAAAACTCTAGTAGCCTGGAGATCATAGGAATGAGTCAGCATACAGACTTATCAGTGCAACCAAGATTTAAGAATATGTTGTTAGAGGACAGCCCTCTTTAAAAGTATAGAACTATACATGTTGAATTGTGTTCATCGTAGCAGCCTTACTGGAACTCTTTTTTAAATGACCAAATAGTCTCCTGTCAATTCTCTTACAGGCTCATGATGAAGTCTGCCCTAAATTTCCATTGACTTGTGAAGGCTGTGGGAAAAAGAAGATTCCACGAGAGAAGGTACCTGACCATTCGCAAATTGTATGTGGTGGCGGTGTTTTGGGTCCTGACAGGCTGTGACTGGAGTTCTCGGAGAGTTGGAAGGAAAACCAAGTCCATAAGAGAGTGGAGCAGGGAAAACAATTAAGTGGCTGCCATTTGTACAGATTTGACCTTTCCATAAGGCTCAAAAGACTGATACAATACTAGCGAACATGACTAATCAGGCACTTGTAGTTTTGCATTAAATACTAGTAATGCAGCCTAACTTTGGCTTGTATATTTACTGCAATTGGATACATAGACTCTTCTAGAAAAAGCACACTCCTTGGTTGAAAGCGTAATTTGTTCTGTGTAAAGCAACTATATCAACCACTGTTGTAGTTAGGGAAAGCGATCCCCTCTGTGGCTAAACTAATGCATTTCTAATAAATCATCCATTTCTAATAGTGCCTCCACACTGCTGACTCCTGGGGCAGGACATAAAAGTCTAAAAATCAAAGTTTTCGGAAACATCTTCAAAAAGCATGTTCATCTGTAACTGTCCTGCCTGACACGGGCAATTATTTTTAGTATTGTAACAAAAGGCTTTTGTAGTAGGACAGGGAAAACAGAAGCATCAAAAAGATGAGTAAAGAGTACCCAGTGTAATTAAGGACTTAGTGCTGTGATCTGTGATACTGATCTGCTTGTCCGCAGTCTGAAGTGGGTGTCCAGCTGAGACTAGGCTTGTGCCTCTAGGATTCGCACAGGTGATCTGTCATTTGTTTAAATGTTAACATCCTCTTTTATCTCTCTCCAACCTTTTGCTGACTAACTGCAGACATTGCGCTCCAGTCCTGCAGCCCATAACTCAGAGTAACCTGACTCATTAAGTAAGAAAGTCAGATGGATCTAGGAGGTTTTTTTGTAAAAGTGCTTTAAAAACAGCTTTAATTGACATCTCTTATGGCAGATGTAGGTGTTAAATAAGGAAAATAGTTGTTGTTCAGAATAGACCGCTGATATCTAGTGATGAGAAGTGTATCAAAAACAAGATGATAATGTGCCAGTGCTTGTTACCGTTAATCATACATTGTGTGGGAACCCAAACGACTCATTTTGGAGGCTGGGGGGCTCTTGGCACTTCCTCCAGCAAAATATTCAGCATTGGTCTCTGTTCTTGATGGCAGCTGCCAGATTTCAGTTGACTGAGGTGTGGTGCTCTTCTGTGCTCTAGCAAGGGGATACTAGATGTGGCAGATAATTTTTCCTTGCACAGGTGTATCTGCAGTAATTACTATGAATACTCAGGCAGGATCACCAGGGGGCTTTTTGATCTCAGGTTTATCATGTTGAGCTGGAAGTGAAAATACCCAGCTGTGGCATGTCCCAGCCTGGGTCACATGAAGTCATGTGTTTGGATAGAGTGTGCGAACAGTTCTCAGACACAATGACACCAGAAGTGACAAGGGAGGATGCAGTGAAGAAGGAAGAAGCTTTAAGACTTGCATGATAAAATGGAGTGCTAGCAAAGACTGGCAGGATTGCTGGGAAGTGACATCGTTCTCAAACTGTCTTGCCTTCAGGTGGTTTGCATTAGCCATGCCTGTTGTTGCTCAGGTATAATTTGAAAACTGCACAAAAGTAAATGGATATCTGTTTCAGGAGGCTGTTCCTCATCCCTCCCCCTTCCTCTATGCTCAATGAAGCTTAAGTTTGTTACTCGGCATCCCTAATATGTGCTATGTATTATGCTTGTTACTGTGTGTTGGGGTTTTTTTTGTTTTTTTTATTGCATGCCTATTTGAAGAGCCAGACCTTGTAGCCATCAAAAAAAAAGGGGGGGAACCTTCCTTCCAGGTGTCAGTGCTATATGTAAATTACAGTGAAAGCTGAACCTAATGGTAGGCAGTGTCCAGTTTTAACCACACACTTTGAAAAGTAGTGATTAGTGATGTCTTTGTTCTCTAGTTTGTCCTCAGTTTTCTGGATTTCAATGAGATGAAGAGGGAGCCACTTGGGATGCATAAGATCTGTTTAACACATCTTCCTTTTTTTCTAGTTTCAGGACCATGTGAAGAGTTGTGGCAAATGTAAAGTGCCTTGCAGATTTCAGGTTGTCGGATGTGCTGAGATGGTAAGGGCTTGCCTCTTCATGTTTCTCTAGGGACTTGTCTTCAGTTCCAGTGTTAGTTATAACCTGCACACTGCTGTAGTCCAACTTCTTACAGATATTTATGTTCAGATATTTGAACAAAGTGGTGCTTTAAACCCTTTGCAAATGCAGCATACATAAGTGATCATCTGCCATCCAGACTTTGGGTATCCAGAGAATGAACTAACTGTATCCTTAGCGCAGAAGGAAATATTATCCTTGGAGGAATACCCTGAGTGCTTTGAGACTCCTTGTGGCTACTGTGCTTATAGCTGTAAGCACAAAACTGAGCATCTGGTGCCTTATTCTTCAGCCATAGCTTGGCCTAGTTGATATTTCTCCATGTGACTTAGTTTTCCCAGCTCCTAATGGCAATGTTGATGTACAGCCCTCCTTAGGGGAATTACATGAGGCTTTGTCCTTTGGTACTCCGACTGAGCCCTTGTGGGAAGTAATGAAGGAGGACGGAGTAGAACAGTATATACAAGTGGGGAAACATTAAACATCCATCATTGTATGTGAATGCATCTTTTCTTCAAAAACTTTCCAACAACCATTTTTTTTAACTATTTTTCTTTGGTTTTTCCCCTTTGTAATTTTAAGCTAACGTTGTGACCTCAAGAGGAGGAATTTGTTCTGTGGATGGTGACAGCGTAGATTGAGCTTGCTGAATGGGATGTATTTCTCTTCATGTAGGTGGAAAATGAAAAGCTATCAGAACATGAAAGCAAGTGCTTGGAGGAGCATCTGTATATGCTACAGAGTTTTGTGCTGAGCCTCAAGACTGCATCTGGAGGCCTAAAGCATCATCCTGCCCTTTCCTCATCACAAAGTAACTCCCCACTACTGGTAGCAAATGCTCTGTGCTCTGAGTCAGAGCTCTCCAAGTCCCTGGAGCTCCTAGGAAGGTGTGAGGCCCTCGAGAGGAAAACAGTGACCTTTGAGAACATTGTCTGCGTGCTCAATCGCGAGGTGGAAAGAGTATCTCTAACAGCTGAAGCATATAGTCGGCAACATCGACTAGACCAGGAGAAAATTGAAACACTGAGTAACCAGGTGTGTAATCACTGGCTTGGGCTTTCCAGCGCTCTGCTCAGAGACATTTTCAGTTCACTTTTCCTGTAATCAGAGCATCTCATTTTAGCAATTCTTAGCAATGTAGCCCTGAATCTTCATAAATCTGAAGACAGAACTAAAATATCATTTGTGTCTGTGCCCAGCCCTCAAGCTTCCTGGAAGGTGGGCATTAAACTGATGTGCATAAAGCATTCAGGTCTCTGTCAGTAATCAAGTTATGCACATGTTAAGTTGTTCTTAGGGTTCCTGTGAAACAGAGCATTTCACTGAATCTTCTTGATTTCATGGGCACAATCTCCTTCTGGACCTTTCGAAAGGAATCTAGTCATTGATGCTGCAGTATAGTGTTGTACCCAGCATGGTATGGAGGGCTAGTGTGAAGAAGTTGCCCCAGCTGGTGTGTTTTCGCGCAGTTCCTGCTGAGTGCTGCTTTTGTGTCTTGGTGACTGGAAGTTTTGCAGTTTGTAGCATACCTGTGTTCTCTTGATAAGGGATCTGCCAAAACAGACATAATCCTATTACCTAGCAGTGATTAACCATGTTAGTTTTGGGTTTTTTTTTTTCTCGGCAGTGTGTTGGCTCTTCTGTTTCTCAGTCTAGTTTTATCACAACATTGACTTTTTTCCCTTCCCAGCATCATCTTTTGTGTTGCTAATGAAACACACTGTTCATTGAGAGGACTTTTCCGTTCACTGCAGGAAAATTTCCAGCTCAGGCATTGAATTGTATGAATGCATCTCATCCAGAATGACATGGTTCAAAAAGAAGCTTTAGTGAATTAGCTAATGATGATAAATTTCTTCCCTCTTCTGACCCCTGTCATATCTGGAGTATGTCTCTTACTAAAGATTAGGCCTGAAGGAGATTCCAATGTCTGCTGACCTTCTTAGGTCTCGCAGCAGTACGTGTTTCTAACAAGGCTGCACCATGTATTCCACTGAGCAGGTTCGGCAGCTGGAAAGGAGCATTGGACTCAAAGATCTGGCCATGGCTGAGATGGAAGAAAAGATCCGCAACCTGGAAGCTTCCACCTACGATGGTGTTTTCATCTGGAAGATAACAGAATTTGCCAGGAAACGTCAGGAGGCGATAACAGGCCGCTCTCCTGCGATCTTCTCTCCAGGTTATTGCTCACAGACTTGCAAAATAGCAAAAGCCTTTTGTGCTTCAAATGGGTGTGGGGTTTTTAGTGCTGAACTTAGCGAAGAAGTGCATGGCCATTCAGACATACTTCTATTTTTTTCCCCTTTCCCAGTGGAGACTGAACCACTTTTTAACAATTGGGGTAAATGAAACTGCTCTGCTGGAAGAGATGGCTTTTTCATTACACAAGCCCTTTTTTCTTTCCCATAATGGAAAATGCAACCCACAGCCCCAAAACAGTCCTGTGTAATCCCTTGGTTAGAATTAAAACACTTGGAGACAGTACAGCTAGTAATAAGTGGTTAAGCAAAGGAGAAAATCGGAAATATATTTTAGTGCTCAGAGCATGAAGTTGCAAGAGACAATGTCTAAATAAAAGCCCAAACCATACCGAGAGAAGTGCTTGAATATCTATTAAAGGAGGGGGAGTCTTCTCAGAGAACTTGTCTAACCAAGCACTGTTCCTAGTCCTCTTAAAAAAAAGTCAATCAGTAAACATTTGGTTATAAGCTGGCTTTTTTTGCCTATGAAAGCACATCCTAGGATTGCAGCTGTGAGATGAAACCATCTCTTTGCAGGATTTCATTGCTCTGTGTGGTGCTCACATCATTAAGAAATAGTTGAGGAGGTGAGTTTGTATTTTGCTGAGTAGGAATAGCTTAAGTCTGAGCCTGACGGAGAGCTCTTCCAAAACGTCCAGCTGCACATGAGCCTAGAGCCTACTTCCTGGTGTAATGCAAAATCAAGTTGTTCCTGGGTCACAAAATATAAGAAAAACAGTTGAAAATTTAAAGCGAATTTTACGTCTGTTTTCTGGATGCTGGCTGCTTAGAATCCTTTTTTCTTGTGAAAAACTGAAAGAAAAAAGGATTCCCCTTCAGGGGAACTGAAGTGCTACTGAAACTGTTTGCATGCAATTACCATTTTCTTTTAAAAGTCAGCGACAGCTGTGGAAAACCCCAGCTCTCTGTCATGTTCTTGTAGGGCAGCACTTCCTTTCTTTTTCCCAAAGTGAAGAAATCAGGTTCAAGTCTATTTTGTTTGGCTTTGAGACAGGACCTCATGAGACTTGCATCCCATCTACTTTTTGTGCAGTGCTCGAGAGCTTCTCAACCTGAATGTCTCCCGAGACTGCAGTCTCAAGAGAAACTGTGGACTGAGCTGACCGCTCCTTCCTCCTGGCCTCTGGCCACATGTCTGCTGCTCACTTTATCTGAGCTCTGGGGCTCCTCAGAGCCCTCTGTGAGCTCATACAACTTGCTGTCCTCACAGGGGGCTGTTTTTTTTCTTAGGTTGAAGAATTGAGTCAGCTTGTGGAGGGATATGATGAGCATCAGAGTCAGTTCAGGGAAGGGAACATGATGGGAAGGGATGGGGAAGGAAAGGGGAGGAGACCTCTCGGTGAACTCAAGACATGTAGATCATCAGAACTGTTTCCAAAGCTGCAGCTTGCAATTGTTTTCACCTCCTCTCTTGTGCTGTGTACTGGCTGATTTCTGTCCTCCACCCAGTAATGGTGGCGTGTGAGTAGTTCTGCATGATAAATCACCTTGGAGGGAAAGGCAGACAAATGTCAGTCTCGTAGCTGTGGGATTGGGATTTTTATGAATTGTGTTATCAAATGAAAAGCAATACTTTGTGGGCCACCAGACAGTATGTTCTTTGTTGCTGCTTGTTATCTGCAATCTGGTAATGAAATGGTTTGGATGTGGCCTGAGGAACCGGAAGGCACAGGCTGTCTCTGCCTAGTACCTGAGGATGTTTAGGGAGGAAAAAAAGGACTTTTTTTTTTTAATCTTGCAAATGCAAAGTACAAGGCCTTGTTTCCTGCAGTAGTTGACTGTGCCACTCTAGTCTGGAGATCTTCATTCCTGCTGCTGTTTTAGCTGAGAAAATTAGGTTGAGAAACGAATGTTAGGTTTTGTTAAGAAGTCCTGTGGAGGTGTTTGTTTCCCTTACCATGTGAAATAAATAGACTAATACTCTTCAGTCTGGGAAAGAGACAGCTGGGATGAGAGAGGGCTATAAAATCATAAATAGGATAAAAAAGGGAAATGGGTGTAATTATTTGTTTTGTATTGTAACATGAGAACAAGGAAATACCAAATTAAATCAGGTTTAAACAAATAAAAGGAAGTACAGTTACCACTCAGCAGCATTGGAAGTTAAAAATCATTGGCACAGGCTTTTGCAAAGGCCAAAGCATAAGAGAATTCAAAAAGGTATCAGGCCAGTTCACAGAAGAAAGACTCCTCTGGGGCATTAAACAGGACAGTCCAAAACTAATCTCCTGCTTGAAAACCATCAGCTGCTGACCATCAGCAGCTGGATAGGGAAGGCTTGCTTGGCACTTGCCCTGTTTCCTGTGGGCCTTCCCTGTCCTGCTGCTCCTGGCTAGGGGAAAGCAAGAGGCCCAGTTCACCGTTCTGACAGTGCCTTGAGCCTGGTATTGTAGCATACAAGGCATTTGGCACTTTGGCTGTCTGTTACCTTTCCCTGAATACTCCTTACGCTGTGCTCGATCATCTGTCCTCCAGTTCCCCAAGAGGTTTTACATGCTCAGGGTTATGAGAATGCTCAGAAGCCCAAACTTGACTTGGTGGGCTGTGATGATGTGCTCCTTGGGCTATTAGTAGAAGGTAGCTTCTGCCCAGAAATCATTCAGTCTAGGTGAAATGGGTAGGGAGGTGTGAGCAGGTGAAATGAGCTGGGTGGCGTCAGTGGGGAAGCAGATGACAAAGCCCTGATCTCCTGCTCTTCACGAGGTGCTTGGCCTGTAGAAGTCCACAGCCTCTCTGCTGTTGCCTGCCTGCCTGCTCATTAAAGTGCATGAGCCCCACAGTGAAATGTCTGCTCTGATCACCTGCTGTGTGCCCTGAGGTTGCTGAGCCCCACCAAACCTGAGCGTGTACCTCTGTGCTGCTATGAGAGGGCAGTTTGTGGCAAGACTGTGTGGATCTGGTATTGCAACATGAGCATTCCCAGAATTGCTCAAGAAAGAGCCCAAGATCCTGAAGCCATATACCTGGCAGTGCCCTTGCCACTTCTGAGTATCTGAGATCCTAATGGGAGAGCAACGCTCGCCTGCTGTGTCTCTGCCCCCAGTTCAGAGGTAGTCAGCTTAGAAGATGCAGTGAGTACTGGGCATGTTCTTCCCCCCACACACACCTGTTTTTTGGGGGTTTGTTTGTTCTTACTTGTCAGTGTTATTGCAATAGAGAGTAGGGGGCTGAAGTACACCCTGACACCTCTGGAGCCATCAGACCTTTAGCAGTCGCATGCAACATGATTGCCTGAGCTATGATGGGAAAGCAGTAAGGAACCGCACTAGCTCTCGGGCAGAACACCAGCTTCTGGCTTTGTCTCAGGAGCTTTTGTAGTGGTAGGATAGGGAAAGGAAGGGTCAGCAGTTTCCTTGGTCTGTGCTACAGCGGCATGTTATGTAGACTGGGGGGCTTGTTACTACCTTATCTTTGACTATTTTGAACACAGCCTGAGATCATATCTGATTTGTCTGTATGTGGTGACTTTCAGGGATCTCTCCTTGGTGCAGATATGATAATATCCAAACTTGGGTCCTTCTAGGATCCAAACCGTAGTGTCTTCAGAGTTCAAAAGAAACTGTTGATGTCAGGCTTTGTTGGTTCTGACGCTCACTGTGTCTGTTTTGCAATGCTTTGATAGCTTTCTACACAAGCAAGTATGGCTACAAGATGTGTCTGCGTGTTTACCTGAATGGGGACGGCACCGGGCGTGGGACCCATCTGTCTCTCTTCTTTGTGGTAATGAAAGGTCCCAATGATGCGCTTCTGCGATGGCCCTTCAACCAGAAGGTAGGTTTGAGACAAAGCCTCCTTTGCATAGAGATGTTCTCCTCTATGGTTTTGTGCCCACATGAGCTTCTAGACACTGTCAGTCTGGTTTACTTAGCAAGCACAAGAATAAGGCAGGCTTTAGACACATCAGCCGCCCTTGGGATTCCCCAGTCATGCTGAAAGTACCAAGTACTACAAGGCAGGACAGATGAAAGGGCAAAGGCAGTGACAGGAGAACAGCAGCATATTTGGAAAGTGAGCAGAACCTTTGTGCTAATTTGGGCTTAGGGAACACTGTCATTTCTGGACTCTGAATTTAGGATGCAGTTCCTTACTTAACATCAGAAGTTCAGATTTCAGTCCCTAGACTTCACAGGTTTGCAAAACACTTTGAAGCTGAGCTAGAAGAGTACTGATGCAAGGAAAGTGCCTTCTTTTTTCTCAGTGGGACAGTAACTCTCTGGGACTGAGTGAAATAGCTGCATGAAGTATTGGTGGTGACTCTGTGCCAGCCAGTTACAGGTTTTCATGATTAGTCTGACAGAGCCTCTGTTCTCTCACACAAGTTTCCAGTGACAGGGCAGGATGTGGTTCTGCAGCTCTTGATGACATTCTGCACTGACCCTAATAACAGGCATTTCTCAGATCTGTAGTTGCATAGTGTGGCTAAGTTTGCATTTGCACTCGCACTTTTCACAGGCTTAAAGTGAGCAGATCACCAGACTAGATGTTTTTTTTTAATTGCTTTTTATATGTGCTTTTTATGCAGCCACTCTTGTATACTTTCGTGTTTCCCCGTAGGTAACCCTGATGCTTTTGGATCAGAACAACCGAGAGCACATTATCGATGCTTTCCGACCTGATGTGACATCCTCCTCCTTCCAGCGACCCATCACTGAAATGAACATTGCCAGTGGCTGCCCACTCTTCTGCCCAGTCTCCATGATGGAAGCGAAGAATTCCTACGTACGTGATGATGCCATCTTTATTAAAGCCATTGTAGATCTCACGGGACTCTAACCCTCCTCACCTCCAGGAGCAGTGAATGCAGAGCCAGCCTCGAGTGGGGCATCCTCCCTCTTGTGCTGCCCTTCAGGCAGGCCTTGGAGTGAGGAGGGGCAAAAAGTGGAAGGGGAAAAGCCTGGAGCTGTCCCCTTCCCAAAAATGGACCTTCTCCGCTCTGAGTGGAAACAAGGTGTCTGATGGGAACCTCCTTCCCTGGTGTCAGAGAGACCTTTCCTGAGAAGTTTGGGTGTATGTTCACAGTCTGTGGGGTACAGGAATATTTCCTGCAGGGACTTGGATATCTGAGCTGCCGGTGTCTGCTTTTCAAGCGGAAACAAGCACAGCTTTTGCTCTACCAGTGTAGTGCACAGCTTCAGTGCTCTGTTGCAAAACAAAGTTTGGCCTGCCCAAGCACCATCTTATGTGGATGTTTGGCTCAGCCTTCTGGGCTTTTCTTCAGAGATCTCTGTGTTACTGGAAACTTGGTTTGCTGAAGGAATGCCATTGCTCTGCGCTGCTGGCTGGTTTGTGCTTTGATATATGGAGAAGGTGTAGGGCAGATTTAGCTGCCAAGATGGGCTTGAGCACTAAATGGGGTCTTCGGAGAGAGAACTGTTTTGCCGCTGTTTTGTTGGCCTGTTGCCATTGGTGTCTGCAGAGGCAGGGGCTGAGCCAAGCTGCATGGGGGAGCGGTACCCTGTTTCTGGCTGTAGTTGGGTTCTCGATCACATGTGCTCTGAACAGTCTGATGGGCATGGGGGACAGTGCAGACCGTGTCAGCAACTGTCCACCTAGAGGAAAGCGTGCGGGCAGCGCTGAGGATTTCTGCAGTGAAAGAAAGAAAAGAATCCCCCCTAGAGACGGCCCATCCTGTCCTGGAGGGTAACCGCAGGGCTTGCAGGACTCCAGCCACCTCAGATGTGCATGCCCCCATGGAGGTTTTAGTCAGATCCTGCCATTCTCTGGCTGCCTGTTTACCTGAGTCTGAGCAGCAGTGGGGAATGATGGTGGCAGGGCTGGAAGCTGTCTTAACTCGCACAGAAACCCTCCTGAGCTGGCTTTAATCTCAGTCCCTGGGAAGCTGCAGCAGCGCAGGCACATGAACCTTCCCAGGCTCCTGAGCACTTTCCAGTTGCTGAAGCTCTGCTGCCATCTGTACCTGATGCCCAGATACATCTGCACATACTCTGTCACTTCAGAGGTTGCAATGCTGACAGAGCCATGGCACATCTCCTTGTTCACCTTCACGGTGAGCTGCTGCTGGCCAGCCCCTTGCCCTCCCCGTTGCACTCAGTCTGGGCTGTAATGTTCTGGGTTTGCCAGGCTGGCAAGGCCAACCCCATGTGGGACTCCCTGATCTCTGGGATCCAATATCCAGTGGCTCCTGGTCAGTGTGCTCTAGAGCATGCTCTCTCTGTTCAGCCTCTTGGCCTGTTAGAGAGTTTGCAGGCACTTGCTTAGGACCTGGCAAGGCCGGAAAAGTCCCTGCATGTGAAGCCTGCTGGCCCCTTTTCTGTCTCTGGGCTCTCTGCACTGCTCCCTTCTGGGCAGCAAGTATTCTGCATCTTTATCTGAGATAAAAGTCTCTGTATTTCGTGGAGAAGCATATTTTGTGCTGTAATGTCTCTCCATCATGGCCAGCTAGTCCTTTTAGAGTTGCTTTGTGGTGGCCACTTGTAACTCTAGAGTGACTGTTAGCCAGGTTGGACTCTTAAGGCTTTCTGCCTTTTCTTCCTGTTCTCTTTCTCATCCCTGTCAACCTCCAAACGTGCCCTGGAAGATGTTTGGTCACAGGAGCTGGCTGCTGAGCCCACCTTGCAGTAGTAGTTACTCCCAAAAGGTGCCCTGGCCCTGTCCAGCTCCTGTACTACTCCTCTGGCCTGGAGGACAGGCAAAGAGGCTGTTGTAACTGCCTGGAGAGCCATGGCCCCCTTTGCCACTAGCAGATGGGATCCGCTGCCTCTGTGCAAGGAGAGTGAATTCTCCTTGGACCGGGGAGCGGCGATCGCTGCTAGTGAACCAAAAAGCAATTGCGTGTGAAGCTGCGGTGCACTCCGTGGAGGAAGGCCCAAAGCCCCTCTGTGGCGGCAGGTCCGTGCCTGGTGCCAAGCCCTGTGTGGGTGCCAGGCTGAGGCTCTTCTTCCTGCCAGCCTGATAAATACAGAATTTTTTTCTGCTCTGAGCTATGACCTGCTTGTGACTTCCTGCTGTCACTTTGCTCCGGTGTGTTGGCCCCACTGTCTGATTCCTCCAGCTGGGTCCAGAAGTCCATCAGTGGAGAGGAGCTCTGACCCCAGCTGGAGACCCCTGCTAGGCTCGCAGGAACAAGGACTACTGTCCTGCAGCTCCCTGCCCAATGATAACTGCACTGATCGCATGCTCCTGCTCTGCCCTGGAGAGTGGGAGGTGCTCAGCATCTCAGGGCTTGGCTGGGCTTTAGGTCAGTTCTGCAACTGCCAGTCCTGGGGCCTCTGCCCCACCTATAAGTATGGTCAGGAGTTGGTTGCTGGCTCTGCTCCTGGCCACCAGCACATGTCGTGGCGTCTGCAACAGCCTGCCGGGGACTTTGCTGTCTGCTCAGCCCCTCGGGGCGGTTTGAGTGTCCCTGCAGGACTGTGGCTGCTGACCTGCCCCCTGCGCAGCAGGTCCTGCACTGCTGGCTCGGCGTGGCTGGCCTGAGGGTTAACTGCCAGAAAGTGGCTTGGTGTCAGAGGGAAACTGGATGAGGCCTGTGCAACTGCTGTACCTGTGCTGCGATGGCTGCTAGAGGCCCTGAGAGGGACCTCTGGTCAGTATAGAAGGGTGCCCTGCACCTGCTGTACCTGGGTAATTGATGTGGCTTCTCCAGTTTGGTGGGTATCTCAGTTAGATCCTGACCCAAGCTGAGTCTCAGGCACCCAAAGGTGCTGTGCTGGCTGGGTGGCTCTCCCTGCCTGTGGAAGGGTGCTGGGATGATTTTTGAGCCCCTGTTTAAAGTCTCCGTGCAGATCTTATCACCATGCTTGTTGCAGTAGCTCTTGTACTCCAGCCCAGCGTGCAGCTGTGCGAAGGCCGTAGCTCAGGGCCGATTCTGCTGTTTCAGTAGGAGCAGAGGGACGGGCGGAGGTGGTGCCCTGGCTCTGCCGGTGGAGCAGGAGGAGGCACAGCAATCGTGTATCAAGGCAGCTTCTGCTACCTGCCTGGAGCAGGGGGGTCAGGCTGGAGGTCGGGCAGGCAGGATGGCTGCGGCAGGCCATCCTTGCAGGGTGCGCTGAGGGACTTTTTGTAGCATGGCTGCTGTGACTACGGGGAGATCCCCTTGCTTTCTAGATCCCACCTGCATTTCAGCAGGATGCCAGTCGCTTCCCTTTCCCTTTGAGAGGATTCTGCAGCTGTGGTGCCTGCGTGCCCCCTGTATCACACAGCCCCTCTCTGCACCCCTGCTTTGTGAAAAGGTGAGGGCTGCAGTCCGGGCAGGGGCCTGCCCTGGTCTTCCCAAGCGCAGATGGTCAGTGGATGGGACGTCCACCTGGAGTTGCCCCTTGCAGAGCCAAGTGGGACCGGGGGGGAGGGGGAGGGCACCACTGCTTGCACCCTGCCTTGCTCCTGCATCTTTAAAGCCCCCCACTTCACTCCTGGCTCTTCTGGGAGGTGGAAGAGCGATACCTAGTGTAAGGACTTCCTTACATTGTGCACAGATCTCCTTTCCCAGCCCTCTTTGAGCATGTCCTAAAGGAGATATGAAGCCATTGCCACTATCACCCTATTGCCTTAGGAGGAAAAAAAAAAAAATAGCAAAGCAGCCTGATCAAGGCAGAGGCGATGTTGCTGGGACAGCGCTGCTATCTGTGGCAGCTTTCCACAGCCAGGCCGTGCAAGTGATTTATGTGCTGCCGCTGATGCTGCAGCACGAAAGGGAGGGTTCCTGCCCAGCAGAGGCCAAGGAAGGACCTGGAAAGGGGGAGGAAAATCAGCTCTGCTAGTTTAGAGGTTGGGAATTAAATGTATTACAGTGGGGGAGGGAGGGAAAGCTTGGTGAAAATTGATGTGAATGTCTTTGCTTTTGGGGTGCTGAGCACCCAGCAACTGCAAGAGGGGTCAGCTTGCTAGGGTGTAGAGCCTGTGAGATGCCTGGGGAGCTGCTAGCTCAGCTGATGGTGTGCCATAGGGGCTGTTTTCAGTGGTTTGGTGCACTCTCCTGCAATAGTGAATGCCTGGAAGGCAAACAGGAGGTTCTGTTCTAGGTGCAGAGACCAGCTTTAGTCCTTTCCAGCCTATGATAAGGATTATTTGGGGCTGTGTTGCTCTTGGAGAGGGCACAGCAGACACCAAGCTCCTGTGACAAAAGCTTTTTGCCTGCCTTGCTGTTGCCTTTCTCTCACAACGTGGCTATGGAAAGGGAGCTCTGGTGCTGCAAACTCTGCCCAGCCATCTTTCATTTTTTCAGCAGGTCTGGAGCTTTCAGGGTTAAATCTATTGTGTTGCTTGAGGCTGACTGACTATACTCTGCTGGAAGCTGGTAAGGTAGTTTTCCCTGGTTGCCACTCTGAAGGCCTTTCTGGAACAACATGGGCACTTGGCAAAAGACATAGCCCCCCCCCCCCCTTTTTTTTTCTTCCTCCTCCTCTGGCCAGTTATCTGAGGACACCCATCTCAGGCTATCAATGTGAAATAAGTTTTGCTATTACATGGTCAGAAACCACTAATAAAAGCAGTCTGAAGAGCTTTGTTGTTGTATAGTTCATTGGAAGGTTTGGCTCCAACACTGGAAGAAGAGTCAGTACAGCAGCAGGATGCTTTGTGGCAACATCCAGCCAGGAGGAGGCAGGTTGGGCATTTCTTTCTGTGCACAGGGCTTTCCTCAGCTGCTGGCTGCCCTGCAGTACTGCTGTACCTGGAGCCTGAAGGGAGCTTGTCTGACATCAGTATTGCCCAGACCTGTGAATTTGAAACACTCTGCAACAGAAGCAGGCAGTGAAGAAGCCTCTGCTGTGAAGGTGACCATTCCCCAAGCCCAACTACTGAACCTTCAAAAAAAAAAAAAAAAAAAAAAGCAAGGGGCCACAGCTGCTGGAAATGAGGTGGGATCAGGTGGTGCTTGGGCCAACTGGCAGGGGTAGTGGAAGAGATCTGTTCATGCTAGGGACTAGGGGAAGAGAGAACTGGTCACTGTGTCTCATGGGGCTGCCAGAACCACTGGCAAAAGGCTGAGAGACTCCAGGGGAGTAAAGGCTAACTGCACTGAAACTACCATTCATGCTGCTGCAGCTCAGGAATTGCCCAGCCCCACTGCCCACAAAAGACCCACACACTTGTACCCCACTTAACCCAGCCTCTTGGACAAAATGGTCTAGCTCTTCAAGGAAGGAAGCAGAGAACCAGGAATATTGCTCTGGCCCCAGATGTGTACTGCCCCCCCAAGCCCACAGCTCTCCACCTTGTCTCAAGGAAGGGCTGCACCACAGTCCAGAAAGCTCCAGGATGCTGCTGCCTGATTTAGTAATCCCCCCCCCTCCTCCCCCTGAGACCAAGGAGGAGCTGGGTAATTGCTTGCATCTGCCCTTTTGTTTGTTTTAAAGAGCTTGCTACCTATAATGCAACAAGTCGGGCAATAGCTGTAGACAAATTAGTATTACAATTGTGGCTTTAGTTTCACTTCAGTAGAAAAACTGCTTTTTAAAAAGAAAAACTCACAGTGCAGAGATGCTTGAGCAGAATATTTATTCAATGCCATAGTGAAGAGCAAAACATAAACCCTCAGGGCCTTGCTCACTACAACACAGAGCTAAGTGAGAAGAACAGATTTCACAAGCTCTGGGGGAGAGTGGAAGAAGGTAGAGACCAAGTTACTTTGTGTAATTGTAATAGGTAACTGGATTTAGATTTTTGTGCGCACACACACAGAAAAGGACTCCCTCTTTTTCTGGAAGAAGTCATGCAATGACAGAAAACCTGAGTACAAGGGTTTGTATAAAGCCACAGGCACCTGCAGAGAGAGGGGAAACAGAAAAAGAAGGATACAAAGCCCCTTGTCAAGGACCTCAGGAGCTGTTAAAGCCATCAGTGCACATCAAGACTGTATCTGCTGCTACCATAAAGTCTATTTGCAACCCAACCACTGCGAGTGGCACAGACAGCTGTCCCACAGTGCTCCCAGGGGACCCAGGATTCCCAGAGTTCTTCCTCCAGCCTGTGTTGCAGGCTAGGCTCCCTTCCACACACGGGCCTAAAGCCCAGCTCCTGGGGGTCACTGCTGGCCAGCAGTGGTTCTGGGACCAGTTCTCAGCCATCTAGGCCAAGTCAAGATTAGGAGCTTAGTTTTAGACTCACATCTCTTAGTTGCTCATCAGCTACCTGCTGGAGAGAGAGAAGATCTTCAGGGGCAGATACAGGGTAAACAACACTGGGTTCATAACAGCTTAGAGCCAGCTCCTGTGTTCAGAGGGGTCCCCAAGAGGAGCCGACCCTCCCAATCCAAGGCAAGTGAACCCAGGTAGGAGAAAGCTTATTCAACTGTCACTTCAGGTAGAGGAGTGCTGTGTGTCCCCACCTGTTCACCTGTGGGTGAATGTCTGTTGACACCTATAGGTGCCCACACCTATTCACAGAGAACATACCAAGAGAACCTAAAGTGCCACAATTTGAGTAGCAAGGGAGGGAGGTGACCAGAAGACCCACCAGCCATCCTCACAGCTGCCCCCTTAGGAAGGGGCAGCAGATCCCCTGAAATAAATATAAGTTACCAATGCCATAGCTTATTTAAGTGCTACTTAGAGGAAGACAGAGGCAAAGCCAGCACCATGTTACCACCAACTCTCCACAAACTCAGATATGGGAGCTGGCAATATCAATACTTAGTTGCTAACGGAAGGCAGCAACATAGCAGCTGGCTGCATGCCAGAGGGCTGCGCTAAATGCCAAGTCGAGATGCCAGGCAGGCCCTTCAGCAGCAGCCCCAGCACTGCCTCCCTGGCTGCCCTCTCATGGCAATGGCCTTTCCAGCCCTCCAATCCTTACTGCCCTTCAGGGCCCAAATGCTGTGTGGGAGGAGGCACTCAGCACACCCAGCAGCTAGATGAACTGCCCGTGGAGGTTTGGGACAAACAAACATTAATAAAACTACTATATATAAAAAACAACAACAACAACAACAACAACAACAACAACAACGAGGAGTCCTGCAGTAAGGCAGCACAGCACTGTATCACTGCTTTTGCCAAGTGCTCTGCAGCCAGTAGCTCTCAGCAAGGTCAGCCACGTCCTAGGCTCACACGGTACAAAGGCTGGAGACAGGCCTCAGTCTGTTCCGAGACCAAAGCTCACCTGGAGAGCGCTGTGACCAAGTAGCAGCATTTGTGAGAAGCTGTGGGGAAGCTGCCCTGCAGTGGTCAGCTCAGGCTACTGCCCAGTCAGACCCAGGAACAGGCCCTCGGCTCTTACATGCTGTCTTTGAAGCAGATGCTGAGGAGGAAGCAATTCCCACTCTTGGGGTCCCTCCTGACTCAGCTGATGGGATTCATGTGCCCAGAGCTCATCTCTACTGTGCAGGGCTCAAAGCTCTGCAAGCTCCAGAGGAAGTGGCTGGAGTGAGGAAGCTGCAGGAGCAGGTGTACCTGGGTTCAACTCTTCTGGTTCATAAGCCAAGAGAAGAGCAGTTTTCTGGGCCTGGGCTTCCTGGCCTGCTGGATTCGCACTGTACGAGGAGAGCGCCACACCTTGATGGTAGCATCATCGCTGGCTGTCAGGAGCAGCTCCTGATCAACTGGGCTGAACGCCACCGAGTTGACCACATTATCATGTTGCAGTTTGGCCAGGCAGATGTTATAGTGGCGGTCCCAGATGTAGCCGTGGCGATCCTCTGCCCCACTACATTAGACAAGATACTGGTAAGGACATTACCCAGGCAGCCATGTTTAACCTGCCTCTCCCAACCTCCTCCTTTCTGTGCAGGCAGAGGTTGCCTCTGACCTGGCCAGAAGCCCTCGTCTCCATCTGCAGTGTGGTCATCTGAGAGCACTGCAGCCTGGGCAGGCAAATTCCTTCAGGGATCTGGACTCTGCCACAGACAGAGGTGGGTTCCGAGAAGTGGAGCCCAAAATGAGGCCTCACGGCAGCAAGAAAAGCCTTTCAAAAGAAACTCGGGACACACAGGCAGTTGGGTTGTTGGCTTGAATTCACAGCTGGGTTTGCCAGCAAGAGCTGCAGTGCGAACTGCCCTGTTCATTGCAGCAGCAAGGCTGTTTTAAGTGATCCCTTCAACTCACCCTACCAGCACTTGCTGCCTGCGGCCCCCAAGGTGGTCATTTGCCACCCACTGCCAAACATGCCACAGCCCAGCATTTCCTCTTTCCACATAGGTTTCACAACAGCACCACAGCACACAGCCTTCATTAGCACATCCCACCAGCACCTGGTGATTCAGTCATTCTGCTCTTTACAGATCTCCGGTTTCTTGCTCTGCTCACAACACACAGGAATTTCCTGCACGCAGACTAGCCCTACTTGCACAGCCAGTCCCAGTGCCAGACCCCAGGCCCTCCCTGCCCTACCGGACTTGGGGCCAGGCTCCTGTCCGCCCCCGTCCCTACGCACCTTGCTACAAAGTCCCTGCTGACATCCAGGAAGATGAAGAAGCACTCCTCATTGGGTGTGTAGGCCCGATGCGCACGGAGGGCTCTTTTTACCTCCTTCATCGTCTTCAGGTCGAACACATGCAGATCAATCTCCTCAGCAATGGGGGGCGGCTGCATTGGGTCTGAGATCACACAGTCCCGCGGCCAGGCCCGGCTGTTCACGTACAGGTACCTTGGGGAGGTGAGTGGAGCAGAAGGGTTACCCCAATACCTTGCCGCATGCTCAGAAAAGTCAGAGCCCCACCTGTAAAAGCCTTTCCCACAGCACAGCCCAGCAGGGTGGCAACTGAACATTTCTTCTGGTCCCTAACAAGCCTGCAGCACTTCTAACTAAAATCCAGTCTGCAATACGGGAGCATGTTCCTGAACTGCTGCAGAACCATTTCCTGCCCTGTTTGGGAAGGAAAGGGCCACCACAATTGGGACTATGTGCCCCAGAGGCTAGGTTGAACCTCTCTGGTCACATTAAAACCAACTCCAAGCATGGTGGCTGCAGAGCATCTGACCAATCTGCCTCAGGGACAAGGCTCACTGCTGTGGGCAGCTCCTTCACTCTTAGAAGGCTTCCTGCCTGATCCCTAACCTGAAACAGGCTCAGCCAAGCAGAAAGAAGAAAGTTCTCCTGCCGAGATCTGGGGAGCCACTTGAGCCATACACACGTCTTCAGCATTTGGTTACAAATGGGATGTGGATGGACAGTGGCTGCCTGAGCAGGTTCCTTGCTCCATCCACTAGACCAGCATACCACCAGCACAGAGACTTCCCTCCATTAGCAGCACTTCAGCAACGGTCTGAAGCCTCCCCCAGGACTGGGTTAAATGCAGCAGGGACAAGCACACGGTGCCCTTTCCAGAAGCTGAAGTTCACTGTTAGCATTCAGAGGAAGATGAATGCCCAGCATCCTCTCTGCCACATGTATACGCAAAATAGGTCCCTGGGGGATAATCCCAGCCTACAGGCATTTGACTAAGATACTCCAGCTGCTCTAAGAGTTGCAGCTACTTTGTACGGCCAGAAAAAGTAGAGCAATCTACCCTAAAGTGGAGTACCTTATCCCAACTCCAAAGCAAATGGGTCTCCTCCCAGAGGAGTCGTTTCTTCTCCTATTCATCCCACAGAGTCCCTAAATAGCTGCCACCGCAGACTGCACCATGCACACCCTGCACTGCCTAAAGCCAGCAGGGAGCACCCACCCTGCATGCCTCTCTCCCATCACACTCACCTGTGGTCAGGGGAGAGGCCCATGCCAATGATGTGCCCATGGATGTCAATGACATGATCCAAGGAGTCAAAGAACTCATCTGAACGCCTCTCCTCCCCAAGCACTGGCCCAGCAGTCGTCATCTGATGAGGCAGGATCCTTTTAATCCCTTGGGGACAGAAAGCAGAGTCAGTCCATTACGCAGGTTGTTGCCAGCAGACAGCAGGCTTGATGGAAGTCCCCAGGCTTCAGAGAAGAGTTTCCCTTAGTGCTGCTAAGAAAGGAGAACTGACTCACTTCTGGCCAGGAACTGAGGGAAGGGTCTGGGACAGGGCTCCTGTCCCTGCTAGGTTCTTTCAAGCCCTTGCTAGTGGTGCTTTTGGCCAGGAACATGCAAATAACACTTTGGCACATTCAACCCCAGCCAGTAAGACACTCAGCACCCTGCTGCCACCCCGTCTGGTGCAGCCACACCTAGTTACAAGCCTGCGTCCAAGCCTCCCACAAGGTCACAGAGCTCCTGTGAAGTGCAAGGAAGCTGTCCCGGCCCCAGGAGACATGCTGGCTGTGGAAGGGTTTCTCCCCCAAAATGAATTCTTGGGCTGGGCCCATTTCCTCTAATAGCCAGGCTAGAGAAAGCCCAGGAAACATGCTGGTTGCAGCAGGCTTTCCCCACTGCCAAGCTCAAGTGGGGGTCAGTCCTGGAAAGCTCCAATAACAGGGGTTTGAGCCAAAACCGGAATCAAGTAGTTTACAGCTTTTGAACTTCCAGACTAAGCAAGAAATGTGCAATGGGTCAGGTCCTCTTCCCCTTCCAGCTTCAGACAGAGGTCCCAATCTATGAGGGCTCCCTGGATGACCATAAGCCTTAGCAATTCTTGGGCACACGTGGCCTTAGCCTTCTCGGCATGTCCATGAGAAATTGGGATATGGCACATCCCATTACCCTTTTGAGGGAATCATTGTTGAACACCCTCAACTTTAGCCGTGTCCAGCAGCCAAAGGAGGTAGGAGTAAAACCCCATTGCTACCTCAACTCAAGGCCATTCAAAGTCACTGCAGCTGAACCTGGGCGCACGAGGGACTTCAGGATAGAAATCTTTGCTTTTTGCAACCCAACTGTCAAGGCTCACCAGAACCTTTTTCCTCATTTGCACAGCACCAAAAATCCCAGTTTCAAACAGCTACGTGAGCTCCACATGCAGACACCAGCTGAATAGACAGTGTTTGCCCATGACTCAGACCTACAGCTAGCACAAGGGAAAGAGAAGCTTACAGGAAATGCCTGCAGGAGAGATGCTCACGAGTCGCAGATCAGGTGAGACTGAGCCAGTGCCCAGAAGCAGGCCTGGCCACACCAGCAGCAGGGCTCCCACCAGCAGCTCTAGCCCAGCAGACTGGTGAGAGAAGTACAACAGCAAGTTCTTTCAAGTACCAGTTCCTCAGGGGCAGAGAGCAGATACGCAAAGGCTGGTTCAACACACAAACCTATGGGCAAACAAAGCATTTTGCAGTGACTCATGGTTGGGAGAAGAGCCGAGCCACGGTTCATCCCTCAGAACAGCCAGTCTCTGCTGCGGGTGCTGGCTCTGGCCCAGGGAGTCACTGGAGTTCAAAGGTGCCAAAAACCACAGTCAAGGGAGGCTCTACTGGAAGTTAGAAGAGTCCAAAGGCAGCAGCTACCTTAACACCATGCTTTGCCTTTACACACTACAGGTCCCAGCATGTAACGCAGCGTTTGTTCAGCCAGGTGGATCAAGACGCATGCTGCTTACAGTGGCTGAATCACAGCAGACCACCCACCGCGCCGCTGTGCTTTCAAAGGCAGGCCAAGGCCAGGGAGCTGGCTAACGTTTATCACGCCTGTCTGCAGACCCAGTCATGGAAGGCAGCAAGGAGCATCAGAGCTATGCTCAGTCCAGGTTACATTCCTATCTTAGGCAGGCAGAGACCAAGTGACTCTTCACCAGGTTGTCTACAGCTTTGGAAACAGCCTTTCCCAGCAAGCTACCCTGTCTTACTCAACTGTACTGGTGCAGGCTAAAGAACAGAAGGGTTAGGAGCGCCTGGAGCTGGGAGGAGAGGCTGTAACAGCACAAGCAGCAAGAGGAACTAAAACTGTCCAGCTTTACAAGAAGTCTTCTTGCCTGGAAGCAGCTCTCCTTACCTCCCCACATTTTACTGATCTGCCTGGTCCTTTCCACTGAACTTTTAGGCTAGCTCTCGGGGACTTTTGAGAAGCAGCCAGACAGACTATCTGTTCCTGTTCATCACCACATTTCACCATAATGTGGGATTCTTCTAGTCCCAGTGTCCCCAAAACAGAGCCCCGAATAAAGAGGGAAAGTCCTAACCCAGAAAAACGTTACCCACAGCACTATTGCTTAGCTAGTGCTACAATTACAGACTCTTGTACCCTGCTGAGCAAATGGAGGTTGAGAGTCAGCAGGCTGCCTGGAATCACACTCTCACCATGGAGATGTTTGCTGAAGCATCTAATCACCTACAGTGAAACCCTTCCAGTAGGAAACCAGTGGTTTAGCTTTTAGCTGCTCAGGTGTCCCACTGAGACTTAAAGGCCACATGATGTGTCATTAAACACTGGGCAGTGAGGGAGGCAGCTTGGCAGTGCTCCCCTCCGAGCTGGCTGCAAGGGCATGCAAAGCTCTGTCTCCCAGAGCTGAGGGGTGCTGGATAAGCAACACAACTCCAAGCCACTCAAACGAGTCTTGTCAGAAAGCCCTCCTCCACAAAGGAAACAGGACCGAGACCCTCTCACAAGCCCATGTCAGGGCAATTGCTGTCCTTCACACCCACCCACTTGTGCGCAACTCATTGCTGATGTTGTAAACTCAGGAGGTCATTCTCAATCTTCCACTTATCTCTTGCTATGAGTTTTCCATCTGACCGAGTGTCAAGTTTGGCAGAAACAAAACAGCTTTGAAGCAAGTGCTTGAGGGGTGGAACTCCCTTCAGTTACTGCAGGCACCTAAAAAGCCTCCTGCATCAAGAGTCCAGCAGCCTGAGCAAAACTGCAGCTCATTCAATACAGACACAAGCAGTAAATAAGACAGGTATTTTCCAGATTAAAATTCAGAGTGTAGTTGCAGGTACACTCAGCCTGCGCCCCCAGGGAGGCTGGTGTGCCCTGGAGCTCAGGCTACAACCTTACCTATCTGATGTGGAGAATAGGTGAGGCATCCTGTGGTGAAGATCAAGTATTTTGTCTTGCTATTGCTGTCCGTGGGGAGCAGGTTCAGCTCGGGTGGTTTAGTTCTGTTGCGTATGAACAGCTCAGCCACCTTTGTCTCTAGCTCTGTCTCAGTCATGGCAGGCCTCACACGACCCTCCATGATATCATCAAAGAACTGCTGCAGCCCATCCTCTGCTGTCACATCCCCATCATCTGTCAATTCCTGTCCTGCTGGCTCTGGAGTCTGCTTGGGCTTGGCCTCCTCTTCCTCACTGTCACTGCCAAGATCAAAGACTGGGCAGGTGGAGGTGGAAGAAGCAGCTAGCTGCTCCTCATAGTCCAGGAGCAAGTCCGGGGAATCGTACCGGCTGCAGTCGGCCACCATCACTGTCCGGATAGTGCTGGCATTCAGGTTCTGGATTTTAAACAGTCTCTTCACTACATTTACATTCTCAGACTCTATACCCTGGAAGCAAAAGAGAGGTAAGCAGGAACCACCTCACTGGAGACACGTTGATCCTACAGCCTCTGCTCAAAGAGCCACTCCCCCTAACCTTAAGCCCATCCAGGGGACCCCAGTCAAGCACCTGACTCCTCTTAGCATTGCTATTTGGGGAGCTCAAAGCACTGCAGATCATGAGAACCGGTCCAAGGGGCTGGCCAGCTTCATTACGCTCCTTGGAGGTGGGAGTGCTGAGACAGAAAGTCAGGGCCAGGTTTATGCAGGCAGACAACAGCTGAGCTGGAAACACAGAGGCCAGGCAGCCTTGCTCCCACCTCCCTGCCCGAGGTCATTAGCTGGCCCAGCCTGTCACATGACAAGACTTTCAGGAACAGGCCTCTATGATAAACATCGGTGCAGTATGAAGTACTATGCCTCTGGCATACAAGAAGCCATGAAAGAGGACCTCAGTACTCTTGGAGTTTGCAAGTACCCCTCAACGGAACCAGCCCAGTTCTCAGCACCCAGTCACAAGCAGCAGGTCTCTTCCTAGCATAGAGCTTCGGCAGTCCGCAGGCACACTTCAACAGCCCTGTCAAATTGGGCAAGATCCTTCCTTGCCCCTTGGGGATAGAGGAGTTAATGCTGTAGTGTCAGTGCAGCACAAGCATGTGGTTATTGGAAGGGTTACTGCAACGCAACACAGCTCCAGAGGATTCAACCTAGGGTCAGCACCAAAGCTTTGGGTCAAAGAAAAGAAAAACATCACACAGGCTGTGCAGTTGTGACAGAGGCAAGACACGGAAGCAGAACATGCCTGAATCCAGAAGGCAGTGGCACAAGTGGCAGAGAATGAACAAGCAGCAGTCTCTGACAGGTGCACACTGATCTCTAGGTCTCACCACAGCACAACAGACAGCACCTGGCCCACAAAAGTCTCAGTAAGTGGCAGGCAGGACTAAGCTCAGCCTCCCATCCACCTCCAACACCAGGGAACGGCACACGTTGCTGCCAAGTGGGAGAATTATCACTGCTCGGGTACACAGCCATCCCAGGCCCAGCTTTACAAACTGAAGGAGTTCAGCAATCCTCCTGTGGTCCCTCCACTCTCCCCTTCAGCAAGGCAAGCTCTACAGCACTGCACTCAAGTTCTTATCCCTATTAATGGGGCAATAGATAATGGAAGCAGAGGGTACAGAGTTGGAAGGTGAGGAAGAGACTATTGCAATGGGTACCACAACACTAAGTGCAGAAAGACCTCATGCAAGTGTTGCCTCAAGCTAAAGGTCCTGAGAGCAAGACAGATTGAGACAAACTGAGAAAACAAGGCGATTCAGTCATATTTCCTTCTCACACCTCCTCAGCACTTTTTCCCTCCCACAAGAGCCAGCCGGAAGCTGTATTGCCTGTGAAGTCAGAACAAAGGCACCTCACCTGGAAAGCGTTGTTCAGCCACAGCACAGAACAGGAGGTTATACGCCCAATCCGATGGAGGTTGCCAGAAATCAAGTTGGTTTCATTCAGCCAGCAGCCAAACACATCATAGGGTTTATTCCTCACCCTGGAAAGTAGTGTAAAGTTTTCTGGAAGGGAAGGGAAACAAGCATGAGGTGATGGCTCCTTACAAGGTTCTGGAGAAATATTGGCAGAAGACATGGGAAGCAAATTTAAGTCTCGGCTAACAGCAGCAGAGGCACTGATGCAGTGCCTTCAGTGGAAGCTAAGCAGCCACTGGCCAGCCACTGGCCAGCTTCCATTCACTGCTATGGACTTCGATAATTCCTCTCTTCTATAGGCATCTGGGGGGAGAGCATGCAAAAAATATAAGGGCAGCCATATGGAGTCAAACCAGAGAGCCATCTAGCCTCACATCCTTTCTCCAACCATGGCCCAAAGCAGACATCCCAAGGACAAGAACAGGTCAAATGTACAAGACTTCTTAGCACACTCCCAGCCTCCCACCACTGTGGCTTAGGGCCTTTTTGAACAATTCAGTTGTGCATTTAGCAACGCTCCTTGATTTTGGCACAGTGAATAGGACTGCAGCCCAGAAATAGCAAAAGATAACGCAGCTGGGATCAGTGGGGTTCACAGGACTAGAGCAGAAAAGGTAGAGCTGGCCAGGATGGTTGTGCCTCAGAAAGCCACATGGGACCTCAGGGTGGGACCAGCAAGTATTGGTGTGGGTCAGAAATGGTGGCTTCAAGACAACAGGTAACATGGGAAACTCCTGCCTTGCCTAGACTCTCACTTAGAACTGAAGTTAAGTGACAATATTAATGCCAGACTACTGCTGTTCTAGGTGACGACACGATGACCTGAGCAGAGATAACTAACATTATCCAGAAAGTTTACCCTGCGGCATTGCGAGATAAGGACCCCTTTGCACAGATGGCAAAAGGCAGGACAAGCAGAGGTCAAGGCCACAGCACACACAAAGAGCTAGGAGAAGAAGGGAATGCTAGCACCAAGAAGCCTCAGTGGAGACAAGGGCAATAATTACCCATACTGATTACAGCAATCTCTCCTGACGAGGAGTTGTGAGGTCCCACAAAGACACCTGATACCAGAAGGAGGGAGTCGTCTGAGTTAAACTGGGAGAACTGTGTGTAGCTCCAGTTGTATGGCCTCATATTGGAGCTGTGCTGCAGGGAGATGTCCAACTCATTGCTCCAGATCTGAAGACAGATAGACATACAGTTATGAAGCTGTTGGGAAGCCTGACAGTTGTTCTGCTTTATCTGTCCTACCAGCACTCAGAGAAGAGAAAAAAAAAAACAAAACAAAAACAGTCCCTATCTAATTGCCTCCAAGTTTTGATTTCCCTGTCAATTCCCTTCATAAAAAAGGGGCCAATAATTCTGGAGAGTAACTGAATGCGGAATTGCTTCTCCATCAGTGAGCCAAGCAATGAACGTTACTGCTACAGCTGTATTTTCAGTATGTCAGGAGAGATTTCTCCCAAGATAACCATTCATGCAGGACACCTTCTGCAGTAGGCCATTATCCCCATGGTCCCTGTTATATCCACAGCTCAATGGGGGACTGATTTGCAGCTAGAAAGCACTCAGAGCTAGGCAGGCACCTCTACCACCTTCAGACAGGCTGGAGCTGCAATCCACAACCCTCAAGGCTACATTTACAAGACTCATCAGTTCTGTGGCTTTGAGGATAGCTCGGCATCTGCAGGAACAGATGCAAGTCCAGGTACACCTGGCCAAGCCTCTCCTCTCCACAGACTTCTTAAGGCTAAGCCCTACCAAGTCAAAGCTGAAAGATTTGCATGGGGCACACTACCACTTTACCTTGACAGTACAGTCTTTGGAGCACGACGCAAACAAACAGCCAGAGTGGGAGAAGCTGAGGTGCAAAACCTGGTCATTGTGCTCCTTCAGAGCCTGCACTTCAATGCAAGGGATGGTGTCGTAGAGCCTCTGGAACTCGTCATACCAGGAAACAGCAGCTGTAACACATGAGCAAGGACATAGGACAGGAATCCAGCTGGGAGGGAAGAGACAGACCCAAGCTAAACACAGCAGCCACAGAATAAGTCTTTAATAAAGCACATCCCCGACTGCTGCTAGCAATGCTGGGAGCTCAGCTGTGGCCAAGGTCCCTACGGCTTCAGCCCTTGCTAGCAGGGCCTAGAACTTGTTCTCAGTAGCTTCCCCACTCCCACACACAAAGTCCTTTCTTTCAGTAAACACACAACTCCTCACCATATCACTACTTTCTAAACCATTTACAGCCACCACAAGAACTAACTAGGGCACAGCTGTTAGATAATAGCTGTTAGCTATCTAAGAAAAACTTTTTGCAGGACAAAACAGCAGTTGGAACTGCAGACATACCCCAGCATAATGAAAACAAGTTCATCGTACGATGAAAGGAAAGCTGTTCCTTGGGGTACTGAGCCCTGTTCCGATTATCTCTGTCTCATGTAACACAGAATTAAGAGGGATCCTGAAAGGGTACAAGACTGACAGACTAACTTCCATGAGACAAAAGACTGGGGAAAACAAGAGAACTGGAGCTGGACACATTATATCAGGACAGAAGAGGAATCTTGCAGTAGAAGTTTGGAGCGCACTCAGGGGAGTCATATTGAAGGCCAATAAATACATAAATAAAGAAGATTTTTAATAAAGTGCCCAGTAAGGCAACCTACAGACTTCTGGCAGCAGCGAATCCTGAAGAAGCAAAGACTAGACATTTATATGGATAATGGCCAACTTTCCTAGTTACACTGAACAGGACTGAAGGTTTTTTTTGGAAATCTCTCACTGGAGTCCAGGAGACACCTGCTCTTGCAGGCAGGGAGCAGCTTGCTGCCAGGACATCCCAACATTGCTCACTAGGCAGGGGGCTTCACCACACATTGAGGCATTCAGTCCCAGCCCATCAAACAGGGCAGCAGTCCGGACAAATCCCATCTGGCCTAGCAGCTCCAACATTTCTGCTTGCAAGACCCATTGGATACTATTCACCAAACCACAGACCTATTCCATACCAAGAGGTTGGCAGGTGATTTCCCAAACTCATGTTTCAGTCTTTGCCTGGGACTGGCAGGCATTCCCATCCCCAGGAACCTTGTGGATGATTTTCACAGCTCCAGATGTACAGCCTGGGAGGTGTCTGGATGTATTACTGAATTACACCGATTACTCATTCACAATTAGCACTAAAGAACAGGGTTGTCAGCTTACAAAATCCAGGGAGCATGAAGTAAACACAGCCTGGTCAGAGCACCTCAAATAAACTAAAGGTAACTTTTTCAACCCTGTAGAGTTCATAGAGCCTGTGCAAGTAGGAATCAAGCATTATTTTAAGTCATCACATCTCATCTGCTCTTCCTCAGAGCCCTCTTGCACTGGTATTCCTCACTGCAGGGAGACATGGGTTCCCCACCACTTCAACCTTGCAGTTTCTTCTCATCCTTCTGTAGGAACTGCAACTCATGAACAAGAAGCCACACTTCCCTCCGGCATAGCCGTCCTTGGCAGCACTGTGCATATCGTTTGGGGCAGAGGAGGGCACACCTGGACCTCTGCAGCATGCTGGGAACAGGCATTTCTGACTGCAGGAGAGACCCCACCTTGACAACAAGGGCTCCTAACAACAGATGCCCAAGGCCTGTCTCAGCAGGGCTTGACAGCATTAGGTTACCTTCTTAGACAGGACCAGAAAAGTAGCAGAGAGCAGATCTATGACTGTACAAGTGCCAGCATGGAACCTGTTGATAGCTTTACCTGGGGAAGGCCACGCAGGGCTCACAGTTGATGCTAACTGTTAATAGGTCATTTTCCTAGTGCAGGCATAGGCCAAGAACAAGTCAGACCTGCCCTAGCAAGTGGGTCAGCTATTAGCATTTGCCCACTGTACAATTAAGTTTTTGCACACACACCTCCCTCCCCAGACAGCATGTTCACCCTCTACAGCCAGGCTACAGCTACTGCCTACACCATATGGAAATGTAAACCTGACCAACTAATATGTACTTCCAGCTCTTCCTAGTCTGGACAAGGAAGGGACAGAGCCTAAGGTGCAGGCTTGCTGTAAGGTCCCAATCTTGATCAGGAAAAGCCAGCAGTGACTATCATGGAATCCAACAGGGCTGTAATACAGCAGGGCAAAGTGATTCACTGCATCTCCTCAGGACCTTCTTTAAGAGCAGCAGCACTCAGACACCCTGTAAAGCAGCTACCAGAAAGGGCCTGCTTGCAGATGGTTAAAAACACCCCACCTTTCTGTGAAATAAAGGGAAAGTCTAAGTATTTTCAAGCATTTGATGCCACCTTTCTGAGGAGTGCAGACAGCCCCTAAACCTTTCACATGTGGGTCACCATCCAAGGCGGGACTGCTGATGGGACACAATTTAGCGGCTCCATCGCAGCCAACACCAGCAGCAAACAGGGGGCCGAGCAGCACGGGGAAAACAGTCTTCCCCTTCCACCCGTTCTGGGCTCGCAACCGGGGCCACCATTCGGATAAGAGCCCCGCAGGAGACCCCCGGGCAGGGCAGCGCGCAGCCCGGCCCCCGAGCACCCCGAGAAAGGCAGGGCGCGCTGCGGGCAGCCCCCCCGGCCCCACGCGGGCAGGCAGGCAGCGATACCGCACCTGGGTGCCGGGGCACCTCGCGGGAGATCCGGTAGTAGCGGTAGAAGAGCTCCTTCCAGAGGAACTCGTCGCGGGCCACGGCGTGCCACTGCTGGCACACCAGTCCCACCGCGAGCACGTCTACGTGGTCCAGGTAGAGGAAGATCTCGTAGAGGACGCTGTCGGGGAGCAGGGGGCCGCCGCCGCCGGCCTCCATCGTGTCATTCTGCCGCGGCGCCTGCAAGCAAACGCGGGTGAGGCCCGGCCCCGCCGCCTCCCCGGGGTCCCCCCCGGCCCCAGCCCCGGCCCGAGGAGGGCCGCCCCCCTCACAGCACCTCCACGGCTCCGGCTGCCCCCACCTCCCTCTCGCACCGCTTCCGGCCTCCTCCGCCCACCCCTTCCGCCCCGGCTTTTATGCGCCGCTCTAGCCGCCTTCTCGGTGATTTCTCCTCCTCCCACCCCCGTCCAATCACCACGCGGCTCTCTTTTCCCAGGCGGAAAAAATCGAGCTCAGAACTCTCCCCCCCACTCTCGACGTCCAAGGCGCAGCTAGCCGAGCGCGGCACGCTCACTCCGCTCTCTAGCGCCCCTGCAGGGCGGCCTCGCTCCGCTCCTCCCCGCTCAGGCCCCGCCCCTCCCGCTCAGGCCCCGCCCACGCGCTCAGGCCCCGCCCCCGGCCCTCCGCAGGGGGGTCTCACCGGGGCCTGGGGCCACCAGGGCCCATGGGGACGCCAGGGCCCATGGCGGGGCCGAGGCTGGCGGCAGCTGGCCCGGCACCCCTGGGCCCTGCCCCGGGGCCCAGCCCTGCCCCGCCAGGCCGACAGCACCAAGGTGCCGCCCCCGCCTCGGCCCCCACTGCCCTGACCGCCTCGGCCCCTTGGCCCTCCAGCGCTTCCCCTGCCCAGCGCAGGCCGTCGAGGCTGCTGGGCCACGGGCCCTGCTGCCTGGCAGGGCTCCAGGCAGGCCGTGGTGCTGCCGTGACCCCGCCGCCCTCCGGCCCCTGCACCCGGCCCCGCCGCTTCCCGTCAGAGCGGCTGCGCTGTCCCCGGCCCCGTGTCCCGCCGCGGCACAGCCAGCGCTGCACGCCACAGCGACGTGGGCCTTGCTCCGGGCTTGAAGGGCACCATGGCCCCCCGTGCCACCCTGCTCTTCCTCGCCCTCCTTCTCTCAGCGTCGCAGGGGCAGAAGCGGAGGCGGCCGCCACCTCCCCAGAGTCCCATCGAGAAGGTCGCGATTCAGGAGAACCTCAGCCTCCCCCAGGTGAGGGGCTGGGGTGTTTCAGGGCCTGCAGGCGGCTCTACCGGCCTGTCCCGGCTAGAGACGGGGCTGGGGGCACGTAAGGCCAGGGCCGGCTTGGTTCGGAGCAGCGCAGGGGGGCCCCAAGAGCTCAGAGATGCTGCAGGGCCGCAGCATGTCCCCCCCACTCCCGGCACCCCAGTGTGTCCTCCCTCAGACCTGGCCTTGCTGCGTGTCCTCCCCAACCTGGCTCCCCAGCATGTCTTCCCCCAGGACCTGGCCAGCATGTCACCCCCCAGATCTGGCTCCCAGTGTCTCCCCTAGACCAGGTCTCACGGTATATCCCCCTAGACTTGGTCTGTCAGCGCGTCCCCCCCAGCCCTGACCCCCCAGCATGTTCCTCCAGCCCTGACCCTGCAGTGTGTCCCCCCCTAGACCTGGCCCCCCCAGTATGTCCCCCACACCACACAGTCAGGGGCCACAGCAGGGTTAATGCCTGTCCAGAGTGGCTCAGCCCCGCAGCTTGAACCCTGAGAAGTGCCTGACGCAGGGTCTGTGAGGTGTCCAGAGAACTGACGCATGGGGCAGATTTCAAAGGCCCAATCCTCACCCCAGGCAGTCCAGCCCTGGCTGGCTGCCATCCCCCGGGGTGCCTTACTCCCACAGCTGCCCGCAGTACTCGCACTGCTCAGCCCTGGGGCCGTGGCCAAGTCAGGGCCGGTCCAATTGCTCTTGATTTTGTATTTGGAGCTCACTGCTCCCCGCAGGGCACCAGGCACAGCCTCCAGGCCCAGCGCTGGGGCTTGAGGTGCTGGTCTGCAGCCAGGAGCTTGGGGGCGTCTGCTGTGGGGCCCCTGGGCCAGGGCCGCTAGGCCCGGGCTGTGGCTGGAGGGTGCTGAGGCTTGCCCACCCGCTTGCCCAGAACCACTCTGGGTACTCTCACCCTTGCTGTCAGTGTCAGGTTTCGGGGGGACGCGTTGGCCATCTCACTCCCTGCAGCCGTCCTGCTCCAGTCTGTCCCTGTGCCAGGCTGAGGCCCATGGCTTGCTTGGCTCCTCGCCACCTCTTATCTGTCCATCTCCGTCCCACCTGCCTGCTCCCGAACAAGGGCCTCAGTGAGCAGTGCCTTTGGGCACACCAAGGGGCCACGGGCATGGGCAGAGATGCCAAGCAAGGGGAAATGTCACGGAAATATGTTTTTCTGTTCACTGATAAGAGCTGGCACTCCCGTGTGGCACCTCTCGGCTGTGTCAACTATGGCACCAGGATGAAACAGGCGCTGTCTTGATGAGCCTGGCAGCACCCAGTGCTTGCTCTGGCCTGGGCCAGTTCCCATCCCCTCTCCTGGGGAGCAGGATCAGAATCAGACCTTTGGCTGGACATGGGCTGTGCCAGCACGGCTTGGCATGGCCGTGGCCAGGGGGAGCACCTTGGCCCTGCAGGCAGCCCCCAAGCTGCATCATTCAGGGGGATTTCTGGCTCCTGCTGCCACACAGCTGTGGGCTTGGGGCAGCAGGTGCTCAGGCTGTGGGATGGTGGTGGTCCAGGGGCTGCAGCCTGGCAGGCAGTGCCAGTCCCGTGCTGTGCAGTTCGCAGGGAAGTGGTTCCTGATTGGCGTGGCCTCCCGCTGCAGCCACCTGGAAGAGCACAGCCACCATTTGGAGGCGACGGCGGTGGTGGTGGCTGTTGAAGGGCAGAGCCTGTCCATCAGCACCTTCAGGAAGCTGTGAGTGACACTGGCCCACCAGGACTCCAGGGAGGGACAGGGATGCTGCAGGCAGGTCAGACCAGGGCCAGTGCCCTGGCCATGAGCTCCAAGGAAGAGCTATGCCCCTGGAGCAAAGCAGAGGTGGGATCTCCCTCAGGAGGTAGCATGCTAAAAGTCCTGGTCATGACAGGGCTGGTATTGCACTAGCCCAGCAGCCACCAAGCCCAGAGCAGCCTTGGGCTGTCAAGGCTGGGTCTTGAGGGGTTAGGCAACAACACATGCAGCTCTCACCCACCTGGGGAAACTGAGGCACCAAGCCGACATGCAGTCCCTCCATAGCTGCCCAGCAGGGGCCTGACTTTTAAGTGCCAGCTCGGCAGCAATACAGTGGAGGAAGCTGGCCTTTGGCACATGTGTGGGAGCTTCCCCTTGGTCACAGGGCGACCTGGCCTTCACAGGATGTTGGAGCATTTTGAGGAGCCAAGGCCAGGCCTGGACCTGCTGCAGGGAAGCGGGAGGGATCAGTGGGCACTCAGGCTTGCCGGGATTTTGTACTCTAGATCTCTCACTGTAGCCCCACAGGGCTCTCAGAAGACCCTTTGCAGCATCTCTCCCTTGGAGAAAATGAAGTCCTGAGAAAACACGTCCTGTGTGCACCCTGGTGGATAGGGAGGGCAGTGACCTGGCATCCTGGGAGGTCCTCTCCAGCTTGCACAGACAAAGTCCTTTTCTCCCCATACAGGGACGGGATGTGCTGGGAAATCAAGCAACGCTACCTCCCTGCCAAGGCCCATGGACGTTTCCTCTTAAAGGGTGAGGGAGGCCAGGCAGGCCTGGGGTGGCATGGGGACCGCAGAGCTGGAGCCTCCAAGCCCTGCTCCTGGCCAGGAGGTCGGGTGTCCTCTGGTGTCCTCTTTCCCCAGCGCCCTTCCAGTATTCCAGTCAGGGGCTCTGAGAGTGCTCAGTGCTGAATGCCATCATGGGCAGCAGCAATCGGTGGTGGGCTGGTACCCACTGGTGGGAAATGGCATCCTCATAGGGGAGCAGGATGCACCAGCTCTGGCCCTGATGTTCACCAGCTTATATGCCCCTCTCATGGTGAAGCTGAGGCCCCTGGATGGTGCCAGTCCCATCATGTACCCAAGAGGGAATGCTGGCCATGCCTGGGAGCTAAGCGGCATTGCCCTGTGCTGTGGCTGTCTTTCCCAGGCCGTGGCTACAGCAGCAAGGTGGACGTGGTGGTGGGGGAGACGGACTACAGCAGTTACGCCATCCTCTATTACCAGAAAGGCCGGAGCATCTCCGTCAAACTCTATGGTGGGTCGATGCTGAGGGGCTGCTTTGGGAGCTGAGGTGCACGGGTACTGGTGGATGTCTGGGCCCCATGCACAGCAAAGCTGCTCCAAATTGGGTGTACTGCTGAGCAAGGCTGGGGTGAGGGGCTGATCCTTCTGCCCAGAGCCCCGGGTTGTTCCCCTTCCCATCAGGCATCTTGCTGCCCTTGGTTCTCCGGCCAGCATGTGTGAGCTGGTGGCACCATGTCTGGCACATGCAAGCTGGTGGGGTCACGTCCAGCGCGTGTGAGTTGAGTCACAATTGGCCAGGGGACTTGAGGGAGTAGGGCTGGGGTGGTTTGGAAATGGTAGGCCAATGCTGGATTCAGGGGATGCTGAGCCCTCCAGACCCACGGAGGATCCAGATGCAAGGGTGTTCGTGGAAGAGCTCAGCAGGGCCTTGTCACCAGATGAAGAGTTTTGTCCCCAAATGCTGCAGGGGAATGGAAAGAATCGCCGCAGAGCAAACCTTATGGGGGCAGCTCAGTCACAGGGAGGCAAATCCTGCTGGATGAATCGAGACATTTCTGCTCACTGGTTTGTGGCATATCAGCCTTTGCTCGCTTGCTGCTCACTGCCCCTCCCCACAGCTGGTGTCACGTTCAAATGAGAGGTCATTTCACCCTGGAAAGCTGCAGCTTCTCCTCCTGAGCATCAGCAGAAACTGCTGTGATAGTGGCCAGGTTTTGTAACCAGCTTTTCTGAGCTGAAAAGCCCTTTGGCCCTGAGCCTCTGCTGCAGGGGGCCAGGAGAGCTGGGGGCTTTCTGGTGGGGACAGATGTCCTATCTGTCCCCCAAGGCCACTGATGGCATGTGTTTCCCTCCCCTGGCAGGACGGGCCAGCCGGGTCAGTGATGCTGTCGCAGACAGATTCGAGCAGAATGTCAGGGCTGTGGGCTTGAACGAAGATGTGACCTACTACTTCCCCACGTACGGTAGGTGGTATATGGTCCCCTGGGAGCATGGGATGCCCATGGCGAGGGCTGTGCCCAAGGATCTGGCACCAGGCAGGGTTTGTGGTGCTGGCACCTCCGACATGGGGAGAAGAGGGCAGGCATGTCCACAAGGGGTTTGAGAACCTTGTGGCCCCATATCGCCTGACAGCGGGGACATTTATGGGGCCTGTCCCCATGCCATGGCTTCCCTCACGGCGAAGGACAGGGCTGTGCCCTAGCAGTGGCCCTGGGGTGCACGGCAGGGGTGTCCCAGGTGCCCGGGCAGGGTGACTGCCCCAGGCTCTCTCTGTTGCAGGGTTTTGCGACTCCGCAGACGAATTCCACATCCTCGACGGTGAGTTGCAGATCCCCAGCGAGACGCTGAACCCCCTCTATGCACCAAGCTCAGGCTGGTCTGCACGGACCCACACGGGGCCTGGTGCCCAGCTCTGGGGCTGGTGGTGCCCATGTGGGCTGGGCTGCGCCTGCAGGGTGGTGAGTGCTGTGGTGGCTCTCTCTGCCCTGGCTGCAGGCTGGGCACCCTGGGCTGGCCCCACAGCTTGCCGTGGCTGTGTGGTCCTGCTCAAGGGGTGCAGGCATGCTGGTCTGGCAGGGGGAGCAAGGACTGCCCCAGGAGTCCCTCCATACCCTTGCACAGGGCTAGGAGGGGGCAAGGCGTCCCCCAGAGCAGTCGTCGGATGCACCCTGGCAAAGCAAAGCCCCGTTTGGCCCCCGTATGGGTCAGACTGGGCTTAATGGGGTCTATATTGGGGTTTCTTGGGATGAGGGCTGGGCTGGGCTGGGATCTCCAGGGACAGGGGCACCCTGGGATGAGGGCTGATCTATGCTGGGGTCCCCAGGGAGAGGGACACCCTTGGATGAGGACTGGGGTCCCCACGGATAGCTCCATCATTTATCATTGGTTCTTGGGGAGGCAGAGGTGAGTCTCCAGCCCTGCTGTTAGGCTCTGATATCTCCCCCAGCCTCTCAGCACCTCTTTTATTTCCAGAAACGAAATCGTAGATGCAGATGGCATTGCCGGGAGGTCCCCAGAGCTCAACCCTGATCCCATCTGACTGCCTGCAGATACAGGGCCGTGCAAGAGCCAGGGCTGGCCAGGCTTTGGTCAGATACCTCTGCCTGCTCCACAGCCCGGCATGAGCCCTGAGGTTCCCCAGCTCCTCCAGCTGCGGTGACACCTTGCCATGTCACCACAGCTTTGTGTCACCCCTCTGCTCTGTGCCCTGCAGTTCTTGCAGCAGCCAATGACATCCCAATAAACACCTTGGAAAAGGGTCCTTGCCTCAGGTGTGTCACCCCTTCAGGCCTCCTGCCACAGAAAGGCCAGCACAACCTTCACCTGGGGACGAGCTTGCTGGCGTCACCTCTGTGCCCAGCTCGGGGACCAAGCCCTGACCTGCTGTTCCCAGTCTGGACAGGTGCCCGGTGCCTTTGTGGGCATGTGCAGCTAGCAGCCCCTGCCTGTGGTGCTGGGGGGACGTGCAGCCCCTCCGCACAACCCCGTCCTCCCCTTCCCAAGCCTGACCCAAACCACAGGATGCCAAGGTAGGAATTGTGATGTTTCTTAATTTATTCTCAGGTCCTATAATTCAAGTTATTCTGGCTCGTAGGTGAGGAAGTGCCCAGAGCTCAGTGACAGCAAAGCACGGTGACAACGCTGCACCTGTGGAAAAGCACGGCTCTTGGTGCTGTCAGGCTGCGCAGGCTTGGGGGTTGCTGAGGACATGCTCTGGACCAGCTCTTCTCCCAGGACAAGCCAGGAGATCCCTCACATCTTAGGGATCCCTGAGAAGGAAACCTTGGCCCTGCAGTGGTCCTGCTTCCCATTGCCAGGGCCTCTGGGACAGTGAAACACTCCATTTCCCCGCCCCAGCCTTGTGGATCACATTCTCCAAGGGGCTGCTACCACTTGGGGTCAGACCACTATATGGCCAGTGCTTCCCAAACCCTGCCTTGCACCAGGCAGAGCCCAGCTAAAGAGCAAAGCAGAGGAAGTCCCTTGCATGTAGGGAGCATCCAGTTCTCTGCAGGGGCCATGGCAGGTTTGGAACCAGGGATGCAACCAGGATTTAGGGACTGGATCCTGTTAAGCATGGGGCTGAAGCCCCTCGCAAGACCCCTTTCCCCACCAATCTGACACATGTTCAGCCTGGTGGAGGGCTGCCACGCTAGGTGTTCACCCTGTGGTCTGAGGCTGGGGTGTTTTGGGTGAGCAGTACCAATGTCCCAGTGCAAGCCGGGAGGTTCGAGAGAGCAGGGAGCAGTCCCCAGCTGCTTGTGCTGAGCCAACAGCAGGCTGGAAAGCTGTTTACATACAGGCCCCTCTGCAAGAGGTCGGTTGGGTGCCCTGGCCACCCTGCAGCCCCTGCGGAGGGAAATAACCCTCTGCCTCCAGCGTGGGCGTTTTGCAATCTTAGCGGAAACTGTTAACACATGTTGTTTATCAGGGGAGTTATGTAAGGAACCGCCACGTGACTCGTCCGCTGCCAGCCCCCTGATGAAACCGGCCATTGTCCCAGCTGCCCACGTGCGAGGCACTCGTGTCCGGCTGGGCTCACAAATCCCCCCGGCTGTCTGGCTGCTCTGGCTACGACACGGCTTCCTGGCCGAGCCTGCTGCTTTGCAGCGTCGACGTGTTATGGACTCCAGTCCCCCTGTTGCAGCTCGCTTTCAGCCCCGCGCCCAGCAGTGGTGCTGCTCCCCAGAGGTGACTGCATTGCGGTAGTGATCAGCATGGTGAGGTGTACATGGCACAGGGTCTTTAGGAGATGGGACACCAAGTGGGAAGCCCTCCCCAGCTCTCTGGAGCCTATGTAACTCCATACAGACCCTTCCCTCTTGCTTCTGCTCCGCTCTGCTCCAGCAGTGGGCTCAACCTGTCCTTCGCTGCCAATGTCCCCACGTTCCTGCACTTGCCACAGGCCATTGCCCGGTTTTGCCACTTGTGAGAGCCGAGCACCTTTGGACACCCCGAGGCACCCTCCTAGGCACACTCTCCTGCCACCCAGGGCAGGGAGCAGGGGACACCAGGGGAGAGGAATGGCTTTGGGGCCCTGCCTCAACACAGGACTGTGGGGACACACAGGGATCCTCCAGGCCTCCGTTGCCCACTGGAGAGAGAACTTTTCCCAGCAGCTGCAGCACCCAGTGGGGTGCCAACCCCAGCTGGCAGCTTGCATCCAGCACCCAAGGGTGCACCAGAGCAAGGGCTAGTGCCCTCCCTGCAGGACCCACAGGGCTGTGCACCAGCTGGTGCTGAGCGAGCCCCGGTCTGGGTTCATGCAGCGGCCCTGGCCGGGCTCTCGTGATGCTCAGTCCTGCCTGGCTCAGCTTTTGTTTTGTTTTAATAAAGCTGCGGAGCCGGGGCCCGCTCAGCCCTCGGCGCATTTTGTGCTGGGGAAGGAGTGACTCCCAGCTGGACATGGGGAAGGGAATGTGCTCAGACAGCGGGGCTGGGTGGGCTGCTGAGAGGAAAAAAACAGCTGTTGTGAAAACAGGCTCCTTATGTAAAGGGTCTTGGCAAGGCCGCGCTGCTGGGAGAGCTGCCGACGACCAGGCTGGCGGTGGGCAGCCGGCCGGTCAGAGCCCTGGCCTTGGCAAGAGGCACGGCCAGGCTAATGCTGTGCCTGGTGCATCCCAGCAGGGATGTCCAAGCTGGGCCAGCCCGGCTGCCCACCTCTGGCACTGACACCCCGTGCTCACCCCCAGCCCTAGGACACTGGCCTGGCATCTCCCAGGGGAGGGTTTGGAGAGGTCATAGGGGCCTGGAGCTCACTCCCCTGCCTGGCACCCTGGGTTCCCCGCTGTTGGCTTTCTTCCAGACAGGTTTCTCTGCCAACTCAATTCCCCTCCCCAGTTAGCCGGGCCAGCGTGCCAAGCGCCTGGGGAAGGCAGCATGGTCAGGCCCTCCCCGGGCGCAGAGACACGGTGCTGGTAGATGTCTCTGACACACTGCTCTGGGTGCACCGGAGCCCTTTGAGGACCAGGCGAGCCCAGCCCCACAGCCAAATCCGAAGCTGGCACTGGGAGGTGATCAGCTCAGACCTGCGCTGTCCAGCCTGGATTTGGGAGTGTTGCAGGACCACGCACCCCCAAGTGCCGGGAAGTGCCTGAGCCATGCTGACAGCTCCTGCCAGAAGGGCACAACAGAGATTGGGGCTGTAAACCCACACTGGACCGCTGGAATCGTGTGGTCCCAGAGGGAGGGTGGGGCCAAGATAGCCATGGAGCCAACTGAACTTTTTTCTTCCTCATGAAACATCTGGAGGCCTGTGGGGCCTGGGGCAGGCAGCAGGGTCAGCCAAGATGCTCCTTTGGGCGATGCATGGACTTGGGTTGGGTTGAAGGTGAGGGTCCCATAGGAGTGCACAAAGGTGGCCATGGGTCTCATATGCTGGATCAGGACATGACAGGCATCCAGTATCCCCTCTGCATTGCTTCGTCCCCTCTCTGAACCCAAGTGAGGCTGTTCTGCAAAGGATCGGGGCAGTCGGCAAACCCTGGCCCTTGGTCCTGGTCACACCAGGTGGCCCTGGCCCCCTTCCCACGCTGGTGGCCAGCCTTGGCTCTCCCTGTGCCGGTCCCAAGCTCTCTGCTGCGCTGGGGGGCAGGGACAGCTGCTAAACTGGCTCCAAGTTGTGTTTTTGCTGCAGGGAGGTTTGGCACCCGGAGGCAAACATCTAAAATCAACAGGAGGGAAAAATTTGCCGCTTCCCAGGCTGCACTTCGGATTCAGCACTCGACCCTGCTCTCGCTTGCATAACAGCGTGGGGGGGAAACGGGGTTGGCCTGCCTGCAGCGCTCGCCCCCCGGGGCCATCGCACGGCCTGCCCATAAATAGGGAGCTTGCCTGAGTCTCTGGCGCTCTGGCACATTGCCTGAACTCGGCTCTGCTCAGCACAGGGAAGGACAGAGAGCTGGGAGACATGCAGGCCACACTGCTCAGCATTTTGGGGCTAGCCCTGCTCGGGGCGCTGCGTGCACAGGAGGATGTTCCTGTGCAAGCCGACTTCCAGGAGGACCAGGTAACAGCAGCTGGGCCGGCATGGGGGCTGACGTGGGGGCGCAAGGGACACACGGTGGGGATCTTCTCCCAGCAGATGTGTGGAGGGTGTGTTATGGGTGGAAGCAGGACCAGGCTGTCCTGGGCTCTGGAAGGAGGAGGGCACCCGATGCACCCTTAGCTCCCCAACCCTTGGCTGTTCTGGGGGTTCGGTTTGGTGGACCTCGATTTGGTGGCGTTTCTATAGATGCACGGAGGTCTTGGAGGGAGGAACTGAAAAAAGTAATCTTGGTTTGACAGACTGCATGGAGAGGGGCCACAGACCTCCACCTCCCGAACACAGCCCCCAAGCCACCCCAAGGGCTGCTCTGCCAGGGGGGTCCCATGCACCCTTCTGCCCTCCCCAGACCCCCCAGCCAGATGCTGGCATGCTTGAGGTGTCAGTGATCCTCCTGCCTCCATGGCGGGCAGGCCACAGTCTGCTCCTGGCAGAGAAAGGCAGCTCCAGGCAGGCAGCAAGTCTGGGGTCCCAGACCCTTGGCCTGAGCCCCGTGGGGCGCAGAGCAGGCTCACCCTTTGCTGGGGCAGCAGCCATGCTGCCAGCTCCTTCAGAGAGCTGCTGGTCCGTGAACTGGGGGATGCAGCTGCTCCAGGAAGGTGATGGGGCTGGAGGCAGATCCTGCAAGGACGGGGGTCTGGCATGTCCCTGCCGAGCCACCTCAGCCTGCCAGTGCTTCCAGCTCTGGACATCTCCAATGCCTGCAGCCAGCTCTCCTCTGGGTCCTCCAGGTTGTTGACCCTGAGGAGCAGTCTGGGGTGAGTGGAGCAGCCCCTCGAGACAGCAGTGCTGGCCCTTGGCCCAGGCTGGGCTGCCGGCTCAGCTGCCGGCCGTTCTGGGCGCCTACCCCTCGCCTCCACAAGCAATGCCTCCTGCCACGGCAGCAACTGAGCCACTTTTTGTGCCCCTGGTCAGATGCCGGCAGCATTTCTGAGCTGGATGTTCCTGTCCTCCTACCTAGGCATGGGGGAATGGGAAGAAAATGCCCTTAGTGCTGAGCAATGAAAGGCATGATGTTAACCAGGGGGACTCCTTGCTTCTGGGTTTTGTGGGGACCAGGAGCTGAGCAGGACCTTCCAAAGGCTGTAGAAGCCCCCTGGTGATGAGGATGCCAGGATACAGTCCTGCCACAAGGAATAGACCGATATGGGACAGAGAAGTGGCCTGAGCCAGGTGCTCCTGGTCAGCTGAGGAGTGAGACTTGTCCCTGTTGCTGCCACTCATTGGGCAGTGGGTGTCAGGGCAAACAGGACACAGCACAGCTCCGAGCCTGCGGTTGAGACGAGGTTGTGTACAGTTCACAGGGAAATGGTACAGCATCGGCCTGGCCTCCAACTCCAACTGGTTCAAGGACAAGAAGCACCTGATGAAGATGTGCACCACGATCATTTCAGCCACTGCAGATGGCAACCTGGAAGTCACTTCTACCTACCCCAAGTGCGGACAGGCAACATGATGGGTGAACTGCTGGCACCAGGGGAGATGGGGGGCAGCCCCAGACTGCTATGCCTAAGGGTTGCCCCAGTCCCTGCACTTCCCTGACCCCAGAAGGGCCTGCCTGGCAGATGGTAGGTGCCCTTGGGGTGACAGGGAACCTGATCCTGCCAGGTACCAGGTGCACTGACTTCCCCTGGCACTAGCAGGTCTGACAGCCACGTGTTGGGTGCTGGGGAGGGCTGGTGGTGCTGGTGTTTCCCCCATGGTCACGCAGGCAGCTCCTGTCCAGCCCCTCAACAACCTTGCACTTCGCTTCCCAGGGCTGATCGGTGTGAGACGAGGAACAGCCTTTACATCAAGACAGAGCAACCAGGACGGTTCAGCTATACCAGCCCACGTGAGTGTCTAACCCCACAGGCCAGAGTCTCAGCTCATCCTTTTGCAGGCAGGATGGTGCCAGGACACAGCTCTTGCATATACCTCAGTGGCACAGCCCTGTGTCCTGGGCATGGGCACTGCTGCCCCCAGCTCCTGGCCTGGCACTGGTGTTAGCTGTGCCTGGTGCTACCTGCCTGCTCCCCACCCTTGCCAAGGCATAGAGGAGTGCAGCAGTGCTTGGTGTGCCAGGCTGAGATGTGCCCTCTCTGTCCACTGCAGGTTGGGGCAGCAAGCACGACATCCGCGTCGTGGAAACCAACTACAACGAGTATGCCTTGGTGGCCACCCAGATCTCCAAGAACACTGGCACCTCCACCATGGTCCTGCTCTATAGTACGTCTGTGCCAGCGCTGGGACCCCCACATGCCACCCACCACTCTGCACCCCGATGAGCAAGCTCTCCCAGGATTTCTTTGGCTGGGAGATCTTTCCCACAGGAGAAGGGTGGCAGGATCTCCCTGGGCCAATGGTTGGGATGCCCAAGCCTGTGGGTAGGACATGAGGTCCTGCCCAGCATCCAGAGTGACCAGTGAAATCTGTGTCACCTTGAGTGACATGTGGCATAGCTGGGCCTGGATCACTTTCCTGAAGGGAATTGCTCTTGCTAAGCTCTTGCTGGGTTTACCTTGCCCCTGGGCCATATAACCCAGTACTGCCCGCTAGATGATGAGTAGCGGGGCTTGCTCTCATCCTTACATGGTCTGCTCTCCCGGCTGCAGGCAGGACTAAGGAGCTCAGTCCCGAGCGCCTGGAGAGGTTCACCCAGTTCTCCAGGGAACAGGGCCTGGCAGATGAAAATATCCTCATCCTGCCCAAAACAGGTAAGAGCAGCTGGGAGGAGAGGCTGGAGAGGTTAGACAGGGTGGCGGGAAGCTGGGCCCTACTGAGCCTGGCACCCCATCCACGTGGGTCCTCCTGCACTGAGGTCAGAAGGGGTGGGATGGGATGGGATGGGATGGGATGGGATGGGATGGGATGGGATGGGATGGATGTCTGGCTTGCGCCTGTAAACAGACATGCCTCTGTGGTCCTAGCCTCAGAGGGATGCATGGGTGGGAAGAGCCTCTTGCGGGGGTTCTCTGAGGAGGGTTTGGAGGGCAGTGATCTCACTGAGCCTGCGGATGAGCTCATCTCTGGTTTTGTTCCTTCCACAGATAAATGCATGGCTGATGCTGCCTAGGTGAGTCCTGCTTTCACTGGGGCTCAGACCAGCCCTGTGTTGGGGCTTATAGGGGAGGTGCTCAGAGATGCTCCATGCCACAGAGCCCCTCAGCACCCTTCCCCAGCCCTATCAGGCTGCTCAGCCTCATCCCAGCTCCTCTCCCTGGTGATTTCTCTTCCCCTTGGTGGGCAGAACTCCCCAACGCTGTCCCCCATGGGGACAGCTCTCCTGTAGTCCCTAGAGCCACTTTATTCCCTCTCCACCATGCAGGAGAGCCAGCCCCACAGGATCGCATCGCCCTGGGCCGTGGGACAGCTGGTGCCCACCTGCTTGACACAGGGCTCGGCAGGCCAGCATCACCCCATCCTCCCCCTCCTCTTCCCCCAGCTCAGCTGTGTTTGCCTCCCCTCTCTTCCAGGCGGACCCCATGAGCTACTGCCGGGCAGGAGCCCAGAGAGTGCCACGAGCGGAGCAGCCACCCCCACCCCATCCCCAGCATTCCTGTGCCATGGCATCACCCTTCACTTTCTACCTTTGCACCCCATGTCTGTATCCCCTCCCTGACAAAGCCCCATATAAAACACCAGCCCCTTGCCCTTGTCTGCTGGCTCATCAAGGGGGGGGGTGGACAGGAGAGGGAGCCCTGATGGGGTCTCCCAGGGTCCCCCCTTACTTGGGGACTGGTACGGAGTGGGTCATCTGCGTCTCCCCACCACAAGCTGTCCTGGTTCCCCCAGCCAGCCCCTGGGTGGGCAGGAGCAAGCACAGCTGGTGCTGATGCAGGGTTCGGGCTGGCCCCAGAGGGCAGGACTGATCCGAGCACCCAATCAGCAGCTAGAGAGAGCTGGTGAGACAGGACCCCCGTACCCTCACTGCCTGGAAGAGCCATGAAACCTGCTCTCGTGCCAAGGAGGAAGGGCTTCCTGAGGGTCAGGACGTACTGGGGATGGGAGCATCACCTGCCATCTGCCACAGGCTCCCTCAGTCACCCTTGGCAATCACAACATCCCTGCCTCAGTTTCCCCTCTGGACAGTCGGCTTGCTGTGGCGGGGATGGGGCAGGAGCTGGGTGATTGCAGGGGGGGTCTCTGAGAGCTGATGGAGAGGATGGACATGAATCAGAGTGACCGCTCTAAGGTGCTGAGGTGACTCAGCCCTGGCCACCCACACAGCCTCCGTGCCATGAACCCAGACCCTTGGAGGTGCCTTCTGGGAGCAGGGCCTGCACCCACTGCCAGGAGGCCACCCCATCCTGGTGGACAGTGGCCAGACCCTGGGCTAAAGCACTGGCCTAACCAAATTCTGTCTTGATGCAGGGTCTGTCCCTGCACAGCCAGACCCCCAGGGTCAGGGGAACCCCAGCTGGGAGGGGAGCAGTGGAGACCCCCCCACACATGGCAACCTCTGAGCCCATGTCACCCACCTTCTTGGACACCCCACTGGGCACAGGGCTCTGCCTAGTCCCCGACTTGCTTCTCTTTGGGGCTCAGACAAGGCTGCATTCATTCAGGACTGGGCAATTAGACCTGGAAGGGGCCAACGCTGTCACCTAACACTTGCACAAATTATCCCTGCTCTTGTGTAACCTGTTGCATAAAGCAGGGGCTGGTGGGGGGGTGCTGCTGGCAGAAGGGTATAAAGGTGGGTATGGGGAGAGGCAGGTCCATCCAGCCCACATTCAGCTTCCTGAGCGAGAATGAAGGCTGCGCTGTCAAGCCTGGTATTGGCCCTGCTCTTCCTGCTGTGGGCACAGGCTGAGGTCCCTGTGCAGCCAGGCTTCGACCCCGAGAAGGTAACTGCAAAGGATGCCATCCCAGGGACTCCTGCCATGGCTAGTGAGGCAGGCTGGGGCGGGGGTCCCATCCCCTGCTGTGTCCCTGGGCAGGCACGGAGCACTCCCAGATCTGCAGACCCCCCAGTCCAGGGTCAGAATCTGTGCCAGGTTATCTGCCATGAGGTAGTGGAAAATGGGTTAGTCTTGGCCAACACTGGCCCATCTCTCTCTCTTCTGCCATGGCCAGACCAGCACTGTCTGCGCCACAGGGATACCTACACCCCTGGGACTGCAATGCTCTGGAGGGTGCTGCGTTTCCCCAGGGAACATGGGCTGGGTGCTGTGTCCACCCTCTTGGCATGGGGCAGGACAAAGCTGTGATGGAGCAGCACTTGGAGGAGCAGGTTCTCTCAAAGGGTGGCAGGTCACCTCAGTGGCTGACAGATCCCCCGGGGGGGGGGGGTGGCAGGTCACCATGGTGGGTAGCAGACCACCCGTGGTGGGTGGCAGGTCCCCATGGTGGGTGGCAGGTCCCCACAACAGGTAGCACATACCCATGGCTTTCTTGAGTTCCACCGGTGATGGCTCGTCACAGTTTGCAGGGACATGGCACATCATGGCTGCTGTTTCCAACTGCCGTGTGTTCCTGAGCATGAAGGATAAGGTGAAGTCGTCCATCACCATCTTTAGCCTCACACCGGAGGGCAACCTGGCTTTGAAGACTGTTGTCCCCCTGTAAGTGCCTGGCACTGATGCCTGGATGCAGTGGGCAGTGTGGCCCTCCTGCTCTGCTGTGGTTCTTGCAGCATCCTGCTAGGGCCAGGATACTCTCCTCCTGCTAAAGGTGGTTGGAAGGGGAGCATCCTCCCCACAAATCCTAGAAGGCATGGTGCCCTGTAGTGCCCAATCCTGCCTCCACACTGGCGCGTCCCCACAGCCAGTCCAGGCTCACCCCTCCAGCGGGTACCCCACTACCCTCAGCATGGCTTTGAGCTGCATGTGCTGTTTCAATTTTTCCTTTCCAGGGGAGATGAATGCAAAGAGATTGAGCTGCACTTCCAGAAGAATGGGCAGGCAGGGCACTACACCAACACAGGTATGTGTGGGCAGGGGGACAGGTGTTAGGGACCCTGCTCGTGGCCTCTGACCAGCTGCCTCTGTGGCACCCCCAAAACCAAGAACAAGTAGCCCAAGTCCTCTTCGTGCTCACAGGGAGCAAGCAGGAGCTGGGTTTGGCCTCTCTGCCTCCATCTCTTGGCAAGAGGCTGTACTGCAAGTGGGCACCTGGGCAAGCCAACACACACTCAAAGAGCTACTGGCTCAGAGATGGCATTCCCCTTTTTGCACAGTGAAAGGGCCAGTTTAGGTCCTGAGCCTCAAGCTGTGAGTCCTGTCTGGCCTCCGTGCAGCTAGCAAGTGTCTGGGAGCCAAGTGCATGGGGTTGTGCCACATTGCCTGACTGGACATCATTTGGGGTCTTTTTAGCAGCGGAAGAGAAGCAGGACCTGCGTGTGATGGAGACAGACTATGATCACTATGCCATCCTGTGCCTTATCAAGGAGAGTGACAAGGAGCTCAGCACCACACTGCAGCTCTTCAGTGAGTTTGGGAGTGGGGACAGGTGCCCTAACCTCTGCAGGGCCAAGGTGAGACATAGCTACTGGTGGGTGGCAGAGCAGGGCTCCCCATTGCCATCCACTGCTGCCATATCAGCACTGAACCTGCTGGCACCAAGGCACATGCAGGAAATTCATTTTGGGGTGAATGAAACTTTTCACCAAAAATATCACCATATTATTCTGGTTTGAATCAAATCCCCTCCTGCAGTGTTTCAGTCTGGCTGCAGACCTCCAAAATATATCAGTTGTCCTGAGCTGCTGAGCTTGGAGCATCAGACGACTCACTCCCACCCATGGGTCCTGGCAGCTACTTCTCACCCATGGGTCCCAGGCCGTTGTGAGCTCCAGCCAGTGTTTGCTCATCTTGCCTGCCTTGTAAGCCCTGCTAGCAGCTCTCACGGGCAGGCAGGTGGGCGGCCCCAACCAAGCATGTGGGTTGTCCGTGCAGAGGGGTTTGTGTCCTTTTGCTGTGAGCCCAAGGCAGCCATGGAATGCTTGGGACAACATCCAGTGTCCATCATACGGCTGCATTTCTCCATCGCTTTATCAATGTGTGTTTTTTCTTCCCTGGGATCCCATCCCAGCCCTCATGAGGGACAGGCCCTGTGTGTCCAGCTTGCCACCAGACCACCCCACTCACCAGTTTTGCCTTTCCTTTGGGTTTCTGTCTGCAGCGAGGGAGCAGGACCTGAGTCCCCAGCTCCTGCAGAAGTTCAAAGAGCTCTACCCCACCATGGGCCTTACTGAGGACATGCTGACGGTCATGCCAAAGTCGGGTGAGTGCCAGCATGGCAAGCGGGCAGATGGGATGCACACCCCCTCTGTGCGGGGATGCTCTCCAAAAGACCTAGCTCTGCAGGGGCACAGTATTGCCACAGGTCTCCGGGATCGTCTGCCACACTGTGGTGGCAGGATGGGCACAGGGCCAGAGGGGGCTCAAGACACCATCTGTGGCAGAGAGGATGCAGCATGTTTAGACCTCTTTTTTCCTTTTTAACAGATGAGTGCACCCAGGTTGCCAGGTGAGTGTGACCAGAGAAACTGGTCAAGCATTTCCATCGCAGAACGATCTGGGCTGAGCAGAGACTCACAGCCTCCTGGGAGCCCTCCTGCCTGCCTCGGTGTGCTGCTCCTGCACACCTTGGTCAGGGAAGGGCCTTTCTCCAAGGAAAACATCAAGATTTTCAGCAAAATGTTGAAAAATGCACATAAAGTGAAATTGCCCTGGTGTCTCACAGGAGATACCCTGGGGACATGGCGCAGCGGCCAGGGCAGCCCAAGTCCTGGGCTGGTGATTATCCCCTTGTCTGCAGGTCCCCACAGGGGCTGTGCTCCTTGGGAAGAGCCCCAGAGTGGTGTCTGGGAGCACAGGGGGGCCAAGCACCTTTCTCATGAGATCCCGTGTAATGCCAGTTTTCTCCCAGCCAAGAGCAGGGGTTTTTTGGTGAAACAAGGAAAAGCTGCCAGCCCCCAAGAACCTCAGCCCCAGGATGGGCACTGATTTTAGCTCAGTTTGCAGAAGGATGAGGCCTGGGATGGAAAAGTCCTGGGGTGCCTTAAGAAGCTTGGTCCCACCAGAGCCTGAGGGTGGTCCCCAACTTTTCCTAACACCTGTTAGTGTTGGCTCTAACCACTCATCTGGCTGTCCTGCCTTCCAGCAGCTGAAGACAGATGGATGCCCTCCAGACCTTGTAGAAACTGGGCTCTGCTCCCCTCCTCCACGATGCCCCTTCCCTTGCTGGCTGGGGTTTGCCAAACCTGCTGCTCCCACCAGGAACACACTTCTCCCTCCTAAATAAATAGGTGCAGAAGCTTCCCCAGAGCTTGATGTATTTTTTGGGGACTATACAAGAGGCTGCCAAGGTCTTCCTGCACATGACCTTTCTGCTCAGCACCACACAGACTTTTTGGGGACTCCTTTCCTGCACTGTTTGCAGAGTCCAGGGTGGGGATGATGGGGAAGTGGAGACTGGGGAAGGTGCAGTGGGGCATCTTCTGACAATGTGGGCAGAGAACAAATGAGCAACTGGGATGAACGGGGATTCCTGAAGCTCAGCTGGGGGGTAGGGTCAAGCAGGCAGCCTGCCCAGCCCTGCCTGCCCTGGCCCTGGCTCCTGGTGGGCAGCTCTTCCCCAGGACATCAGGCTCAGCCCCTGCCTCAGCCAGCCTTGGGCCCATCTGGCTGGGGCTGAACAGACCCAGGTGTGAGTGCTGCTGTACTGTGGCTGCCCAGGAAAAGTACACAGAGGGAGTGGGACCCCCATGCCTTCCTCCTGCCCCTTTGGCACCCCCATCTACCTGCTGACCAAGGTAGGGCCATGCTGCAATGAGCCCCAAGGGTGCCCAGGGCCTTTCCTCCATCCCCCTCTGTTCCCCTGCTGGGAGATGTCAGTCACCTACCACCCATGCAGAGGGGAGGCAATCCCCTGGGTGTCCTGCTATCCTCACCCCCCCAGCAACGGTGGCCAAGGAGTGGATATCCCTTGGTGCCTGTCCAGGAGCTGCAAGGAAGCAGCATGGACCCTTTCAGGGCAATGACCCCAGGAGTCCATCTGAGCCAGGTCCTGGGAGCACAGGAGGCAACACACCCTGAGATGAAGGTGACACACTCCCACAGTGACACAAAGCACTTCCTCTGCCTGTGCTGCTCAGGGTCTGTCCCCCTTTGAAGAGCCTGAATGCCCCTGAGCTGATAGGTGTGCCTACATGGGCACAGCGAGGTCAGGTCATACCACCAAAGTGCTGGCACCAGGATTTGGGTGCAGAGGTACCCCTGAGGGAGATGCCAGCCCAGCCAGAGGAATGTCACCCTGTGCTCCTTGGTGCTAAGTGCCCTGAAGTGCCATGGCTCCTATGTGTGCCCAGTCTGAGGAGGACCTCCTGGTTCCACCCAGCAATTCTCCAGCAGCCAGCAGGAGGAACAAAAGGTCCCTTTGTCCTTTCACGAGGGATTTAAAAAGATGAAAAACTTCCTTTTAGCTCTGGTGCAACAGAGATTCTCTAAACCTCTTGCTCAGACCCCCTCCTTGGGGCTTGGAGACAATTTCCTTCTTCCAAGAGATGACACACTGTTTACCCAGGGTAAACAGGGATGACTTCAGCCCTTCAAAACCACCACCTCACCCAAGCCAACAATAACATCATTGAAGCAGTTTCACACTCAGCAGTGATGAGGTGGGTGGGAGGGGAAAACACAGCTCTATAAAGCCAGCAGCCCTGGAACCACTGGGTGAAGCTGGAGGAGGCTGTGGCGAGATGAGGACCATTGTACTGAGCCTGGGGCTGGCCCAGCTCTGCTTGCTGCACGTGGAGGCTGAGGACCCGGGGGCTGCAGAGATAGACAAGAGCAAGGTGACTCACACTGTCCTGGGGAAGGAAAGGTGGGAGTGTGACCTCCAGTCACCAGGGTGGGAAATGAAGAGGTGTTTTGTTGCTGGGGACAACTGGGGACACTGCAGCCACCTCAGGAGATCTTGTCTGCTTCTGCTGTCCCAGAGCGACTAGATGCCCAGGTAAGTGCAGTTGCCCAATTCCAACACAGGTGCCCCAGCAGGGTATTTAGGTGCCTAGACAAGACATAGATGTCCCACAGCCTGAGAGCTGTGGAAGCCTGTGGGTCTTTGCAGAGAGGTGTCCCAACCGCTGAGCCCCTCCAGAGAGGCAAGCCCTGCCTTGTCCTCCGCACTCACAGTCTGCCTTTGCCACCAGATTGCAGGGAAATGGCACATCGTTGCTCTGGCTTCAGACTCTGAAAGCTACCTCCATAAGAAGGATGAGCTGAAGATGGCAATGGCCAACATCTCAATTCTGGAGAATGGCACCCTGAAGGTCTCCTTGGCCATTCCCACGTAAGTGCCAAGCACTTTCTCCATGGGCTTCACTGAACAACCCCCTCCCCAGACTTTCACCAGTGAGACTCCACCCAAGTCCCTCCACCCAGGATCCACCAGAGCTGGGTGGGGAGTGAGGCAGAGCCCAAATGTGTAGCAGCCATGGGTTTGAAGCTGGGGGCTTGGGAGAGCAGTGTCATGGAGACCCACCTTCCCAAGCCCTGCTCACAGTCTGTCCAGGAGCAGAGGGGCTCCTGCTATCAGAACCCACCAGAGCCCATGGCGGGACACAGAAGGGCAGGCAGGTTCATGCCAGCACCCACGCAGAAACAGTTCCATCATGGAGGCTGAGACAGCTTGCTGCTCCCTATGCCTCCCCAGGATGGATGCAGCACACTGATAAGTAAACATCAGAGCTTTCCAGGCAGGACTGGCCCCATTTTGTCAGATCAGTATGAACAAGGAAACATCCATGTGACCCTGCAGGATGATCCTTGCATGCTAGTGCTCTGTTCTGGCAACCAAACCACCCATTACTCCAAATATGGCATCTGTCCTCCTACCCACCCACACCATCTCATCCCCTAGCAATGAATCCCATGTTCGGGGTGGAAACCTCAGATCCAGCATCCTTATGGGAGTGGGAGGTGGACGGCTTCACCTCAGCTGGTGCATGGTGATGCTCCACCATTGCCTGCACTTGTCCTTGTCAAGATAAACTTGCTCCAAGCATACCCTTGGGGCTGAATGACAAGAGCATCCTTCCTTGTTTTGCAGCTCAGAGGGATGTAAGAAATCAGAGTTGATCTTTAAGAAAACAGGTGTCCTGGGTGAATTCTACCACTCTGGTGAGTGTGGGGGAACACAGCCACTTAGGCATGGGCAGAGGCACCTACCATTGCCCTTTCTGAAGCAGCTGGTTCTTCCTTGGGACCTGACCCTCAGGAATGCCTGTCTGCCTCTCCTGAGGTCCTGAGATGGGGAAATCCCTCTGTGGCTGGTTGCTGGCTGCACTGTCAGGGTGGGAATCCCTCCAGTGCGGCTGCCCTGCACTAGCTCCATGTCAAAAGCTGCTCTGGATTAAGATGACCGTGTTCAGACTGAGCTTAATCTCTGGGGCAAAGCAGGTTCATTCTGCAATAGGGATGTGGACAGATGGTCCCAAGTGATGAAGCAAGAGTGGTTTCAGAAGGCTCCCACCATTTGCACCTCAGGTGTTAGACTAACACTGGCCAGGTTACTCCACTGTCTGCAGTGACCATCTCCAGACCCTCACTGTGTTCACAGTCCCTGTTTGAGTCACAGCTCTTCTATGATCTGATCTGTAGGCTTCTCTAGGGCTTCAGAGGAGCCTTGCCAAGATCAAAAAACAGGAGTGGAGAAATATGAGCTGGGTGGATGTGGCCCTTGGCTTTCTGCATGAAGATTCACATTCTAAAAGTCCTTTTGCGTAGTGGGAGCTCTTGGGGGGGATGGAATGATTTTTTTGCTTTCCTCCATGTTCTTTTACAGAGAGAGGCAATAAAACACTGCAGGTGATGAAAACCGACTACCAGAGCTATGCAATGATATTTGCATCCAGAGTGAAGGACGGGAAGACCTTGCATATGCTGAGGCTCTACAGTACGTAGTCAGTGGTGATCTGACCAACAGCTTTAGCTATTGGAGGCAAAGGGCTCACAGGCCATGTGGTGCTTTGCAATGTCATAAGGAGAGAGTCATCCAGAGAGTGCTCAGTACCCACAAGAGACACCTGCCCTGCATCCCACTCTCTTTGTGTCTGGCCCTGTTGCCCTGCTGGGTGGGTGAAAGTAAAGGGGCTGTTGCCACTGCAAATACCAATGTGGCAGGAGGAAAGGTCAGTGATTTGGGGATGGTGTGTGTATGGGGGGGGGGGAGCTGGTCCCGGGGGGGGTGGGGTCCACATTCCTGCTCTGTGACAGGAATGACTTGAGTAAGTTGCTTGGTAAAACAGGGCTAAAAGATGAGGTCCTGTTGCAGGAACAAAGAGGAGAATCAGAAACAGTGGAGACGGGAACTAAAGATAGGAGTCACCATGCTGGTTGTAGGTGCATTGGTGCCAGGGCCTCTTCTTCACCTCAGTCCTTGGGAGAGGTGTCTCACATGCCCAGCCACAGTCACACTCCTGGGATCTCCACTGCTCCCTCCCGCCTTCTCCCAGGAACTGTCCAGCCCATCTGTGTCTCCTGTCCTAACCCGCATAAGTTCATCGGGTGCCCAGATAATTCAAGGGAAAAGCCAAAGCCTGGTGCTAATTCAGGTCTTTGACTTTAGACAGAACCCCGGAGGTGAGCCAAAAAATCACAGAGCTGTTCAGGAAGCTTGCCAAGGAACTGGGCTTCACCGATGAAATGATCAAGATGCTGCCCAGCCAAGGTGAGTACAGCCCAGAACCATATTTGCACCAGCTGGTCTGGTTTGCTCGATATGTGCAGCCAGAATGTGCTGGCAGCAGCTGGCTTGGTCCATACTTACCATTGCTTTGTGGTTTGAACTGTCAGGAGAAGGCCCTGGTAACAAGATGTGCTCTGGCTTGGGCATGTCATGACTTTTGCCCTGCTCGACTTCATTCCTGGGTTGTCTGCTTGCTATTTTTTTGTGCTAAATGGTACTAGCCAGACCACAACCATGAACTCAGCCTTTCTCTTTATTTTCGCAGAGGAATGCGGCACTGAAGAACCATAGGTGAGTTGCTGCAGTACTTGCAAAGTCCTCAGCTGAAATTTGCTCCCCTTGATGCCCGAGCAAGGGCCACCATGAACTCCTTGAATCACTCTGGGGGCCATGTTGTTTGAGCCAGGCTGCAGCTTACATCCAGGCAGGACTGTTTCTTTTTGCACAGAATGCTCCCAGGAGCTTCTGCAGCAGGGAGCACAAGGCCTCAGTGGCGGTACGGCGGCCTCAAGGTGCAGTGCTGCCCAGCAGTGAGCAAGGACACCTGAACCAAAGCTGTGGGGCTCTATTCAGTGGAGAAATGGCTGCAGAGTTCATCTGGTGGTGAGAGTCAGCACAACGACTTTTCCCAAAGGGATCTGAGGGTTGTTAACAGCTGAAACTGGCCAGAGGTTGGGTTGATGTCTCACCACACAAAATATGGCTGGCCCCTGGGCAGCCCTGGCACAGGATTTCCCACTGCACTAGTACTTGTTCAGTTGTAAGGATCAGATAGAAATCTCCCATCCACCCCTGGAGATGGCCCAAGCCTACAGAGCTGGGGAGAACCGGGAGAGAAAGCACTGACTGTGGCAGAGTCCTGCTTGGCCCACTCCATTGGCCTCTTCACCTCTTAACACTTAGCCCACCTCTCCTGACTGTTTTCTAGGAGGCACAGGGCTGGCTGATAGATGCTCCTCTCTGAGAAAGGCAAAACCCACACTCTGAAGCTCCAGACTGCCTCTTTGCCATCCCTCTTCTGAGCTCAGTGTTCAAGGCTCTGACGCATCTTCTGCTTCTCCAGTGTGTACTCCCTCCTCTTTGATAAATAAAAAGAATCAGAACTTCCACCTCTGAGCTTGGTATAGTTGTCTGGGGATAATTCAGGATGTCCAAGCATCTTTTCCCTCCCGTGTTCTTCCCAGGCTCTGGGGATGATGAATAACCAGGGGTGATATTCATCCAAGTAGGGCAGGACACACACTCAGGAATGCACCTAGGGCGCCAGGCAGGTGAGTTTTCAGAGCCCATGAGGATTTGCCCTCTCCTGGGTGCATCCCACAGAGCAGAGCAGGGCTGGCTGTCCAGGGTCCTGGTATGGCTGTCTTCTGGAGCAGGACCGCAGGTGGGCAGAGATGAAATGAGGAGTGGAGTGAGGTTGGAAATCCCACTGTCATGAGGGGCTGGGCTGAGGAAGGCCACGGGAGTTTGCCACAGATGCTGAGATTGGAGTTTGAAGGGCTTGTGGCCATCTCCACAATCCAACTAACCTTTCCTCTGCTTGCCCTGCAGTGATTGCCTGCCTTGTGCTGCTTTTAAGCCCTGCCTGTCCATTAGTTCAAGCTTGGCCATGGGAGGGACAGGTCTCAGCTTTGGGACCCCTCAGCCCCACTAGCCGTGGTAGTTCTCAGGGTTGGTCATATGCATATATATCTGGAGTTGGGCCTCCAAAGCTGCTCTAAGCACTGCTCCCCCTGTCCTCTGAGGCAAAGGTGAGTGGAGGAAGGATCTGGGATCCCACATAGGCTGAATCTGAATACCGACACAGGGAAACAGATGCACACTTTTAACCCCAAAGCAGCACAAGCCTAATCAGGCACTGGGCTTCCCCTTAGACCCGTTAACTTTCCAGCCACATGGCTGCACTTTCCAGTCCTTTCAGAGCACACACTCCATTTCCCCATGCTTCCCTCCCCAAAAAACACCCCATGGAGCTCATGTACAGGCTCCGCTCTCTACTCCAAAGCTTTCTTTAGAGAGCTGGTACAGGTCTGTATGTGGTCTCTGTCCCTGGGCATTCTGCAGAGAAAACCCTTCATGAGGTCAGGTTATCCAGTGATGGTGAATGTCTGCCCCTGTCTGTAGGGGCCATTTTTCTTTCTTTGAATTTATATTTCTGAGTAGAAATCCCACTCCATCCTTCCCTACCAAGAGCTGCTATTCTCTGTGTTGTTCAGCTTTCTTTGCTCCCCAAATCCACTCTGACAAACAGAAAACCACACAAGGTAAACTGTGCCCCCAGCAAAGCCTTTGGAAAGCTGGAACCAGGCATCACACACATGCTGATCTCCAAGGGCTCAGTCAATGATCACAGGCACTGAGGTTCTGCAGGATAAACAATAGATCTCCCCACTCCTGGAAAAGAAAGTTCCCCCAAAATCCTTTCCACTGATCTTTCTGCTCTGCCAGTCCCTGGCCAGCATTGCTGACCTATGCAGGCTTTCATTTCAGTCTGGGATTTGCCTTGTTTTTCTGTAGTAATACCAGATGTGTTGGGTCAGCTGAACTCATCAGGATGTTTCTTAGATGCTCCTTCCTTCCCCTTGTCACAGGGACAGGAAAAATACATTTGGGAAACTTCCCTCCTGATCTTGGTGCTGAATGGGGATAGAACTGTGGCTGATTTGGGTTCCCTTTGGGGCAATTTCCACTTCAGTTCTTTCCTATACTGTGGGTCCCTTTTGCACTATTTGCCCCTTTGCACTGTTTGTTGCTCTCCTCCTCTTCCCTGGAGTGGTGGCTGGAGGAGGATGAAGAAAGGGAGGTTATGGTCCAGTTGGCAGCATACCAGGCCCTACTGGGAAAACTCAGGCCCTGAGCACTGACTCCTGTCTGTGCCCTTGCAGAGCTGGACACATCCTAGAAGCAGCAGGGCAATGGTCACTGCTGGGACTTTCCAAGCCAGTGACACCTCTACCCTTTTTGGGAAGGAGTCTGCAGTTCCCAGAAGGAATTCACCTCCCTGGCCAGTTTGGACTGAAATAGTTCAGTGTTTGCCAGGCTTCCAAGAGTGCTGAGCCCACACATAGCTTTGCCTCAAGGCTTGTTTCCAGTACATTTGTTAATGCGGATCATAACATCCTGCCACCAGCAACACCCTTTGCCAAGGGCTATATGTAACTGGGAGTCCTGGTGTCTCCACATCATGTTCTAGCCAAATATTTCCTTCCTGCCATGTGTGGGCATTACCCAGGCAGAGGGCAGTGAGATCCTTTCTTTCTGCCACCAATATTTTCCATTTCTCCTCTTGCACTTTTGTTTTCTCCCTGTGCTGTGCTCCACATGCCTGCTGTGGCTGCTCCAGAGCAGATCTGCACACGGTGGGCCCAGTCCACCTTTCCAGTTCCTTCTCTGGTTACAGCTTTTCTCCATGCAGAGCAGGCAAGGGGGCTGAGGGAGTCTGTACCATGCTGTGGCTCCCCCAGATCCCTCAACCCCCTCATTGAGCTTATCGTTATACTTGCCACTCATCCCAAACTGAAAGCATTTTCACCCTGATGCTCCTCCCTAGCCTTGTGCTGCTCTGCAGGTCAGGCCAATATCAGACTGGGAGGTCTGAGGTCCTGAAAACAACAAAGATGATGCTATCCCATGAGCAGAGAGCAGAGCATTGTGTTGGAGTGTGAGTCACAGTGCTCCTGCCCTGCCCGGCAAGCTGAGGAAATTGCCTCTTCCATCGCTGTGCACTGCATGGTGTGGTCTGAACCACAGCAGCTGCAGCGAGGGTGGCTGTGCCAGGTCGGATCACACATCCTCTCTCCTGGCACCCGGTCTCCAACAGCAGCTAATATCAGGTGCAAAGCAAAGTGCATAGGAGCAGGGTGAAATGACGGTAGTACCTGCCCCACTTTATTCCCCCCAGTGACCTTGGTGAGATGTAGTTGTTCTGTAATGACTTCCACAGGATTTTTCTTCCATGCATGTGTCTAGTCTTCCTGGGCTGAGGTACATTTTTGGCAGTCTTCTATTTTTGAGAAGCTCTTTTGGAAACTTCACAGCTGATGACAGTGGTGCTTGTTGGTGAGTATCTTTTCTATTCATGCTCTTTGGACTGTTCCAGATCTTGAATATTTAAGTGACCCTCTCAGTATTCTTGCTCTCCCAGTTGGGGGGTCCCATGCCGTGCACCTCTCATCCTTCTCTCTTCCTCTCTTGCCTTGATTATGTCCATGCTGAGGCCAGGTGACCACACCTGGACCTCCACGCACTCATGAAGATGTCGGTGCACCTTTGATTTATGGTGTCTTGTCCCATTCTCCACTCCCATCCTAAGATCTCCTCATGCTGCATTTGCCACTTTTGACACCTACTGCATGTCGATGAGACATTTTGTAAGACTGTCTATCAGCACAGTGAGCTATCTGGGATGATAACAGCTGGATGAGAAGTGCAGATGGTTGTGGGACACCACAGTTGTGTCCGGTGTCACTACCCTGACACTTGCTCCTGTGAGACACTTCTGTGTCTCTGGCTTGATCTTCAGTCTTACTGCCCTGCTAATCTGTTATCAGCAGACTCTGTCTCTTTCCTGTTCACCTCCCTTTCTAGGTCACCTGAAAGCACATTGACCAGTGCATGGGATAATCTTTGTCCCATAGCACAAGTGGCTGCCTTTTTCTGTCTCTTAGCCACTCATTTGTCCATGTGAGGATCTTCCTCCTTAGTCTATGGCAGTTTACCTTCTGTAAGCTTTGACGAAGACTCTTCCCAGATGATGAGGGAATGTCCAATACCTGTATCTTGTTGATTCCTCCAAAAACATTTTTGAGGCATGACTTTTCTGTGCAGAATTTGGAATCAGTCTCCCCCGGGACATGCATCAACCAATTCTGTCCTTTATTACAGCTTTTGTGAATCTGCCTGCCATGCATAGCAGATCTATTGTTTGAAGTTCTCTTTATCTCCTACAGCCTCCTTAATAACTAGCATAATATTTACTACCTCTAGTCTTCCCTTGACAAGGCAGTTCTAAGAAGACATGCTGCAGTAAAAAGTTCATGAGTTTCACACCTGATTTATTTTGACCAGAAATGTCATCTCCACTGTTTAACTACTCATTTCTACTTCTGTATTGGCAAGTCAGTTTAGGACAGATCTTTGAATGCGTCAACAAAAGAGATGTTCTAGCCAAGGAATCTACCAAAACTCCTCCTCAGTAAAGGTGGATGCAGAGTTCCTTTGCTTTCTTATCAGCTCATTTTCTTTGAATATTCACTCTGGATTTGACCATCTATTGGCCTAACGTATTCTAGTATTCCTGCCCCTGGTGCCTTTGAAAAAAAGCATGTATGTAAAGAAAGATGTTATTCCTCAGAGTAGAGGAGTAACTGGCCATCTTCCATTTTTGGGGGGTTGTTCATCTTATTTTGTTGTTAGTTAATTTTCCAGGGCTTATCCTGCTGTCTTCCTATGGATGCAACATCTGCAAGTTTAAAAACATTTATCTTTTTTTCTGGTCAGACTCTTTAAATTGTCATTTAAATATGCTGGCTTCCCTTTGGACTCTGTAAGGTTGTTTGGGGTTTGTATTTTCTAATATCAGCTTAGGTGCTCAGATCAAAGCTAAGCAGGTCTTTCTAAACAACTTCCGTTCCATCTGCAATGTTTTGTCCTTTTGATTGTTCCTTTTCATAAGTTTTCCCTTCAATTTTTTTCCCCTTTTAAAAATAAAATGTGACTGTGTTGTATTGTCTCTGGTTCTAAGTGTAACACTGACTGTAACAAGAACAGCTTTTTGATTCAAACTCTTTGAACCAGGTCCTGTTTGCTGCTCAGGACCAAATCAGGAGTCTCATCCCTCCTGTGGACTCTCAATCAGCTATCCAATACTTGAGAAACCTAAAAATTTGGCCTCTGCATCATGCTCCACTGTGACACATCTAACCTGCATGGAGGTAACTGTGTGTTAGAGCCTCCTGGATGTCCTTTTGCACATGACAGCCACTGGCACCAACACAGTCAGCTGGCAGTACAGTCACTCCTACAACGTGCAGGAGTTGTCTGTACTTGCTCATTGCTCTTGGATCATGTGGAGTGGGTGCATGGGCTTCCCAAAGAGACACTGGACATGTGACCTGGCCAGTAGCAGCTTAGCTGAACCAGAAAAGGGGGAGGCTTTCCTCGGCTCTCTGGCCTCAAGGTCAGGCCCACACAGTGATCTGAGTGGATGGGCAATGGCTCTTTACAGCACAGGTATAAACTGTTTGAGCTCCCATGGGTCGGGAGTGAGTCACCTCTAAATTGCCAATTACTGCTTGTAGACATCCCTAAGCTTATCTGAGCCCACAGAGGGATACAACTGTTTTTGTTCCTTAGTCTAGGGAAGGGCAAATATAGCTCCTGTCTCCAGGCACTGCACAATAAGCCCCTTAGAGCCTTTTCAGAAGTTAAGACTGCAGAAGATCAGATACTTTTAATGACACCAACTGAGATACATTAAAAGTGAAGAAAAAACTCACCGCTACTGGGACAGCAAGGAGTCCTTTTGGGTCATAGCTTCATGAGATTCTGGCACTGGAAATGCAACTGGCTTAGGAAGTTCCTGCTTCCTCCAGATGTGCTGTTGAAAGCATGTGGCTAATTTCAGTTTGGAACATCTCTGAAAGTGCTTTTATACCTTGGCACTATGAACAGTTGGCCCAATACAACTGATGGGAAGTGGTCTTGCAGCCTGAAGTTGAGAAGAAATGTGGCTGGGGACTTCCCAAGATGACTCTGCTGCCAGATTCAGTATCTTCTGAAATGAGTGAAGATGCTTTAGTCCCAACAATGCCAAACATCAGTGACAACATGCCTGTTTGTGAATGACAAAGCTTTGGGTACTGGTTGTTATGCTGGAGGGCAGGATTGCCATTCAGAGAGACCTCAGCAGCACAGAGAAATGGGGTAGCACAAGTTCAGCTGAGGCAAATGCAAAATCTTGCCCCTCAGATGGGTTAACCCTGTGCAACAGGACAGACTGGGGCATGCAGGTGCTTTGCAGAAAAAGTCCTGGGTGTCCAGAACCTCAGTCAATAGAGTGTCATTGCTGCAAAGGCAGCAAAATGCACCCTGGGCTGCATTAGTGAGGGAGTAGCCAGCAACTCAAGAGAGCTGTCTCTTCTCCTCTACTGAGCACTTGTGAGACCACATCTGGAGCACTGGGTCCAGTGTGGGGCTCCCCAGTACAAGAAAGGCATTGACAAACTTGAACAAGTCCAGTGGAGGCCATAAAGCTGGTCAGGGCCTGGAGCACCACACCTATGAGGAGAGACTGAGAGAGCTGGATTGGTTCAGCCTTCAGAAGAGAAGGCAAAGGAGAGATATGACTGCTGTCTCCAACTACCTAAAGGGAGGATGTAGAGAGCTCTTCCTGAAGGTGCATGGTGATAGGATGAAGGGCAACAGGTAGAAACTGCAAAATGGGAAATTCCAATTAGACCCAAGAAAAACATTCTTCACAATGAGGGTGGTCAAGCATTGGAGCAGGTGTCCAGAAATGTGGTGAGATCCACATTCTTGGAGATATTGAAACTCAATTGGACAAGTCCCTGAGCAATATGATCAAACTTCAAAATTGGCCTTGCTCTGAGCAGGGGGTTGGATCAGAGACCCTGAAGTCCCTTCCAACCGAAATCATTCTGTGACTCCGAGATCCTTGGAGCACTTGAGGAGATTTGCACCAGTTATGTGAACAGGGCTATAAGGAATCCAGCTGGATGCAACCAGCAGATCTCCAAACACTAACAGAAATTATTTATGCATTATTGACCATTCATAAATTAATTAAAACTGTGAACAATACCAAGGAAGAGGACTATTCCTAATAAGTCCACCCTTGATGTGCTCTAAGCCTTAGGTTCTCTGCTGTAGTCTTCCTTTCCATGCACTGTGCAGCCATGGCTGTGTGCTGCTGCAGGATGACAATGGTAGAGCAAGGAAGGGTCCAAGGCTGCTCTGGAAAAACAGTGTGCTCTCAAGCCCCACACTGGCCTTTGCAAATTGGCACATTTTGGGGGGAAACATCCTTTCCAGATTCCCAAATTTCTCACAGGTGAAATATTCAGAGCAGCTGTTTGGAGAAGCAGTGTGCTTTACACTTGCTAGAGCTCCCCATGCCACTCCTAAAACTTGACCAGCTTGTCCAGAAAAAAGCAAAGCCAGGAGGTACATTCTTGACTGCAAATGTGGAAAAAAGCTAGGAAAGGAAAGCACAGGCAGAAGGGCCTACCTGGCATATTTCTGGACTTCAGCTCTTGCTTAAGGGTTTCTCTGAGGCAAGTTGGCTGCAGAACCCACAGGACTAGCTCAGTCCTGCTCCACAGCAGGACCACTCCTCTGAGTGTTTCTAGCTGCTCGGAAGTTCAAGCACAGCTTTAGACTGGTCCTGCAATCCCAGCTCCTGGAAGTTTGGGGCCCTCTTTGTGCAGGGTGCTGACAGAGCACCCATTGGGGTAGATATGCAGAAGTTCATGGCTGGGCACTGAACACAGGACTCTGCACATTGTATTCACTCTCAGTATTTTTCCCTGGTCCCACAGCATCCCAATCCATGGTGCCCAAGGGGCTATGCCTGAGCAATTATGGACTCTGCTGTAACAGGGGATCTTTTCACAGCTGTCTCCTAGGAGTGTATTGAAACAACCCTGGTATCCCAAATTGCTGGTGCTGCCAGACCTCCTTGGTACAAAGACAGGAAAGCATCTTCTCAAGGTAAGCTGTGCAGAGGCTGGGTCATTAGGTGTCCTTAACCAATGTCCAGGGTGAGTATTGCAGTCTAGGATGGCTGTAGGATTGAGGAAGGGGGAAGAAGGTAGCCCCACGTAAGAGAACTTCAAGGCTAACTCTGCCCTGCTCTGCTCTATCCCCTTCTCCCACATCCAGATGTGGACGTCCTTGTGCTACCTCTTATAGTCCAGCAGCCATGTGAGTACCTGGGAGCCTGGGTGACCTGTCTCAAAGTCCACACTGCTGCAGCTTGCCTGCTCACAGCACTCACATGAGCTGGCTGAAGCTAACAAGCCTTGCCGCTACTGCACATATGGCTCTGGCCCCAGTGCAGACATGTCCCTTGTTCACGTGTGTTGCAGCCCATTTCCCACCAGTGTCTGCAGTCTGACTTTGGTGTGGCTCTACAAATCCAACAAGGCTGTTATTAGTGTGTGCTTCATGAAGAGAAGCACTGATCAACTACCCCTCCAAACTGTCTTGAGCTCAGTTGTCTCATATTAGATTTGATTGAAAATCAGATGCAATTAATTAGCAGAAAGGCAAACACTTGACTGGCTGATATTCCAGTTAATGACTATCAGATCAGCAAATTTAATTGCAGACCCCTAAAGCTATCAGAAAATGAAATGAAGATGCCACTTGTATTCCAGTCACACAACATCTTTGACATTTTCTCCTTCTGTTGCTCACAAACTGATAGACACTGTCAGGAGGAAACACAAGCAACCTTCCTTGGCTCATCCATCCAGCACGTCCACCCCTGGATGCAGCAACTGGTGCCAGAGAAGCCAAACAGGTTTTATTGTTAGCCCAGATCATGGCAATGCCCCTGGGGAGACTGGAGACCTGGTTATGCACTTGCTTCTCCGAAGGGGCTAGGGAGTGCTAGAAGGGTACTGGGGTGTGGGTGCCCTCTTTGGGAGTCTTGCATTGGATTTGCCTGTGTGGCATTCCAGTTGAACCAAACATATTGTTTTCCACCTCCTCTTCATTAAACTGATGCAAAAAATTCTGTGGATGCTTACTTACAGCTAAGACAGGTTTATTTTAGCTAAAGGGAAAAGTTTTCAGAGATGACAAAGAGATTTAGGAACCAAAGCCTCTCCTGTCTTTGTCCTGATATAAATACTTGGGGTCCCAAACCTCATAATAAGGCACCCCATGGAACCTCAGCTCCTTGTCCAAATCTCTTTGAATTTGATCTAAGGAGATGATCCCTGGGTCCAAGTCACTTTTGAAAGTGAGGTTTAAGCTGCTAGCTTACTCAGGTTTTTTCTGTGCCAGGGTTACCAACAGAAGTGTGCTCTAGTGAGGGGGTTCTCCTCCCCGATGCAGCAGTCATCTTCTCACTCAGCTTCTGCTTCTCCAGACTAATCACCTCACACCATGTCCTTTCCAATGGAATCTCCCTCCTCTGGGCATCCTTGCAGTCCAGCTTAGCCCATTGCAGAGCAGTTTCCTCCTCCTCGAGGGGGGCTCCCAGCACCCTACACACCACCTGGCAAGATTTCACTTACGTACCATAATGTCAGTATTTCTGCATGTGGATTGGAAACCTTCCCTGCTATGCCCAAGGCCAGTTTGCCTTCCCATGCCACGCTGATAACTTGTGGTTATCCTGTAGCTGGCCAGACCACCAGGTCTCCAGCTGGGGACCTTGTTAGTAGACACCCCATTCTGTCATCCCAGAGCTGCTGTGCCCAACCAGTTCTTCCCCCCATGATTGCCTGGCAGCACCTCCCAGCTCTTGTCCTCCTGTTTTGCCAGCACATCCCAACCCTTAGTGCCCTGCTCAGTGACAACCTCAGTGGGGTTAGGGCCCAGCCTGGCCCCCCAATTTCGCCAGGATCCTCCTCACTGCTCCCTGACCGTTTGCCCCTACTCATCTCCAGGTTAAAAAGGAATTTCTGAGGCCCAGACAGATTACAGCTGTGCCATTCCCACTGCTGAGAAAACCAGGTATCTTATTAAAGCCAGACAGCTTCTTTGTTTGGTGGGATCTCCCCTTGGAAGCCTGAGTTACATTTTATCATATCTTTGACCTGTCTTTCCCCTAACCATTGCAAATGCCCAGTCCTAGATCCTTCTTCTCCTATCGGATGTAGCCTCCATTGGAGAAATGCTTTGCATCCTTGCTGCAGGAACAGCAGCACCAATTCCTCCTGAATTCAGAGGCAGCCACACTCCCATCCCACAGCCCTGCTGATGTGCAGCAAACCTCTGCAGATTTTTCTCTTTCTCTGAACAGCTGTCCCCATATTCTAATGTTGTCATCTGTCACCCTGCCTTTACCCTAAAGTGTCATTGTCCTCCTAGAAAACTGGGAGTGGGCAATCTCTGATCTCCCTGGTATTGAACTGAGAAGCACCTCAAGGCTGCCTGTAACTCAACCACATGACTGAAGAGTTTGTACTAACCTCCTAAGACAACAAGCAACTTTCACTGTCTCTCTGCACTCCTTGATCTTTCAGTTCAGACTTTTCTTACTGCTTTTCAGGCTCTTTTCCTTCTTTGCAGATTTTCTGCTCATTCCAGATATCCTTCTTGGTGCACGTATATTATTTGTTCACTAGAGAAGAAGCCCTACTCTACCAGACTCTCCCTTGTGCTCAAAAGGGAATTTTCACCTGGTTTTGTATCTCTGGCTTCAGGAATTTCCAGCCCTTTTCTGCATTTGCATGCTTGACTTCCCAAATCTATCCAGCTGCAGTAACTAGCTTTTTTCACTTGTCCTGATCAGTGCATTTTCAGAGCCACAGCCACTAATCTGCTTCTGTTGATTTTCCCACTTAAGTGAAATTTCATTGACTTATGCCCACCCTAGTAGATGTGATTTTCTACAGATAGCTGTTGTATAACAGCCTATTTTTTTAGGAACAAATATATAAAAAACCCCACTCTTCAACTTGCTACGTGCTGTGATCTAGTAAAGACATCAGTGAGATGACATACTGAGGGATATCTGGAGCCCCCACTGTAGATCAGCCTGTGATTTATAACCTCCCTCTCCAAAGAGGTACTCTTCCTGTAAAAATTTCTCTCTTAAGGCTTTATATTGTCCCAGTTTGACTGAGGAATCTATGACAGACTGCCAGCACTGTCCAGGGAACTTCCTTTCCCTCTTTCCCAAGGTGATTTGGTTTCAGGCAGATCCTTCAATGGTGCCTTTCCATCTATTGCGCTGTGCTACCCTTCCACCTTGCCTCCCTTTCTCATCCTTCTTCCAGACAGCTCATGTCCACCTCTGCTTCTGCTCTGGTCCCACCAACTATTTCTCTGAGCTCCTAGAACGTCTGCTTTCATGGGCTGCTCCATGCAGCAGTTTGAGTTCCTCCATACTGGCCTGATGCGATACCACAACTGATTCTGTTATTTCTTATGGACCATCTGCTTTTCCTGAGCCAAAGGAGACACACGCCTTTTGCTTGTCTATACCACTTTCCCAGCAGCTCTTTTTATCCATACAGGTGCTTTCCTTTCCTTTGTCTCTCCTCTCCATTGTTACGCCCTTGTTTACCAGCTCCTACTCTTCCAGCACATGCCAAACCAAGAGAGTACATGCCTTTTCTTTGACCTCCATTCCCTCCTTGGTTCAAAGCCTGGCACATCATTTCCACCAGCCTGGATCACCGAATGCTTTTCCCTTCCTACTGGAGTGCCTTCTTGCATTAGACCTAGACATTCTTCTTGCTGGCTTTGACATAAACCTCTGATCATCTCCTTCCTGCTCTTCTTTCTGTCTGTGGATTCACTAGCCTTTGGTTCACTCGTAAAATCTTTTGTATCTCATCATTTATCCCTGAGCTCCAGTCTCACATTATGTTCAGTCTTTCCCTTTTCGTCCAGGCTAGTGTCTCTGCTTTTTTTTTTTTTTTTTTTTTTTTTTGCCATCCCCAAATCTGTTTGGCCTACACGCTCACCTCCAGATACCTTTATGATCCTCATGTGGTCTCCCAGAGGTCCCTCCCCACATTACTTTTTTGGTGTGCACACAAGGCTAACACATAAAGTGCAGCTTTTGCAGGGAGACCCTTCCTTTGTCTGTTATTTTTAAGGATTTATTTTTTTTTGGCAAGGAGGTAAAATCTGTTCACACAACTATGAGGGAGAGGGGAAACAGGAGGTCTTTCTGTCATTTGTTTGGAGTGACTTGTGCATCACTTACTAATGATGTAAAGAGGACTTGCTTCATTGATGGGCAGTAAGAGTTCAGCAAGGCAAAGTCCAACCTTCCATGTTTTGGGGAATATTTAGACCACTCTTCGGTTATGCTCATGAAATCAGAAGGGGAGCAAAGAGCTGCTCTCATTCATTCTCATTTAGCAGTCCCTGGGATCCTTAATGACTGCGCTGCTGAGGTTCCTGGGTTTTGGTGTCCTTCAGGTGATGCAGAGTTTTGACACATTAAGCGCTGGGGCCCGCCCCAGCTCAGAGGGTGACACAGTGAGATGTCTTTGCTGTGCCTTGTGTTCTCCAAACAAGTACCAGAAGAGCTGGAGCTGTTTTAGCCATGTCAGTCTGGTTTCTACCAGAGTTTGCTAGCTACCTTAGAGGTAATCAGCCAGAGAGCAGCCCCCATACTAACCAGAACAGAGCTACTGGGGAATGGGAACATATGCATGGAAGTACAGGTATCAGCTCCTTTGGGGTTGGCTTGAAGGTCAAAAGTCCACAGGCTGAGACTCACCATCTGTCTCCACAGATGTTTCCCACCCTCAGGGCTCCTGGAGGGAGATGTAATGTGTGCAGGAGGCAATGACATGGCTTCAGCCCAAGATACCAGCACAACAAAGGGTTAGTGATGTCCCATGGCAGGGGTGAGTGCTCACCTTCCTTCCAACTGTCCATTATTTACTCCTGCTCTTTCTCTAGATGAGCCTTGAATCCCTGCAGTGGGAAAATGTCAGCAGCCCCACTACATTTCTTCTCTTGGGTTTTTCCGATGCCTACAAAGCACAGGTGACTCTCTGCCTGGGCTTCTTACTCATTTATTTGGTGACTCTGCTGGGGAACCTCCTCATAATGACCCTTGTCTGGCTGGATAGTCACCTGCATTCCCCCATGTATTACTTCCTGGGCCACCTCTCCTTCCTGGACATCTGCTACTCCTCTGTCACCCTCCCTAAGATCCTCAAGGACTCCTTCTCACCACAGAAGACAATTTCCTTTGTGGGCTGCATTACACAGATCTATTTCTTCCTTTGCTTTGGGGGCTCTGAGTGCATGCTCCTGGCTGCCATGGCCTACGATCGGTATCTGGCCATCTGCCACCCCCTCCACTACACAACACTCATGAACAAGAAGATTTGCCTCTGCTTAGTGGCTGTTTCATGGCTGAGTGGCTCGTTCTCATCTCTGATCCAAGCCTTCCTCACAGCCCACTTACCCTTTTGTGGGTCCAATGTGATCGACCACTTGTTCTGTGAGGTGCCCTTCTTGCTGAAGGCGTCCTGCAGCTCTAACACTCACCTCAACAAGGCTGTGTCACATGCTTCGGCTGGGACTATTGCAATGGGGTCTTTCCTCCTTATTCTCGTGTCATATGTTCGCATCATCTGGGCTGTCCTCCAGAGGAGAGCCGGAAGGCAGAAGGCCTTTGCTACCTGCACCTCCCATCTGACTGTGGTGTCCCTGTTCTTTGGTGCTGGGGCCATCACGTACTTGGTGCCTCACTCCAGCCGCTCCAAGGAGATGCATGAGGTCCTTGCCCTGCTGTACGCTGTTGTAACCCCCATGCTGAACCCTGTTATCTACAGCTTGAGAAACAATGAAGTCAAAGGGGCCATCAGGAAGGCCCTGCATAGAGGGGTGTTGGAGCAGAGAGTCTCTGCTTAGGTGCTGCCTGGGCAGCTACAGAAATTCACCAACAGCAGAGGCATCACTGCTGAGTTACCGTCACCCTCACCATGTCAGGGTGCCCAATGTAGTTTGGTACAGAGGTGACCTTGGGGCTCCCTTCACGGTTCGGGTGTTTTGGGGCTCACAGCGCTGGGACAGAGGGCCCAACCAGTGGTTCCTCATTCTCTCTGATCAATGTGTGGGATGTTCAGCCCTTTATTTGCTTAATGACACCCAGAAACAGGGTGTCTAATCTGCAGCATTATTACAGTGCCTTTTTTGCCTTGTTTCCCTTTGTGTCTGAAAGTCCCTAGCACAGCCAACTTCAACACACAATGTGAGCTTTAGAAAGGCCCAGAAAGCCCAGCTAATTCAAATGCAATCCAGGACAGGTCATCTGTGTTTCATCTGATCACAAAAGCCAGGTACCATCCTTTTGGTGTGAAGTACTGCAGAGATCTACACCCTCTTGGACCAGTACATCTTTGGCAAGCAGAAGGATGACATGCAATATTCTCTAGAGATCTGAATAGATTAGAAGGGAGTTCTGTAAAATTGCTAAGCCTTGGCCACAGAAGTTTTCCCAAGGAATAATTCTCGGAACTTTTTCATAAGAAATAGGTATTTCTGGGGAGAAAAGTTGTACTGAATGACCCCACAACACCAGTGCCCTTGCTAAGTCTTATGTTTTTAATCATTTATCAGCATCAGGCTTTTGTCAAGCTCTCTGGAAAGAGCACTGTTTCTAAGCAAAGCCCTTTCTGATGTGAAACACTGTGCAAAGTACAGCAGTAATGCTCTGCTATAAACATCTCCTGTTAAGTGGTGAATAATCCTGTCTGGGCTGTACTTGCAGACACTGCAGAGCCAGATGTCATTCTCTTAATGCAATAAAATATGTATAAGCAGGAAAACCATTGTCAGGGGATTGATCTTTGTAGTTTCAGGAATCAGAGTTAATCCTGGGAACAGACAGCTGCTTCCTCATGCATAATGGTGGCAATAAGGTACCAGTGTGGGTGGTACCTGAACAAGTCTGGAGAGACCAAATTAATTTGGTTCATGACATACTTTCAGGAAGATTTCACAGGGGCTCTTGGCACTATGCAGAGATGAGAAGGGGTTAGCTTGTGGTCATGAATAAAAGGATGTAAAAGAACACTGTGACCACTGCTTAAAGTGTGCAAGAGGATACACCCACAGGCACTGTGAAAAACGTCCTTCTTGGTCCTCGGCTGAGTTCTGGCTAGTGACTTCTTTAAAAATAAGAGTCTGTAAGACCCCTATTTAGCAGAAATTATGGGAACTGGTTTCATTTGATTAGAATAAATCCCTTCTCTGCTGAAATCAAGACTTCCCCAGTAGGAACCCAAAATGTCTTATCCAGTTTAGGTGAGGATGTGGCATGCATCCTCCCAGAGCTTACTTACAAGGCTGAAGCCAATTAGGGAACCCAATTTGCAGGACTGCTACAACATCAGCTACTCCTTTGGAAATAAAACAGGAATTTCACCTTCCTTCCCACCCACAATCTCCAAGGTAGGGTGATCTTGTTGCTACCAACAGGGAAACATGGGAGAATCTGATTTCATGACTATTCCTGCCAATTATTGCTATTCTGATATTTGGTCAAGAATGCACCTCTCAAGGTGACAGGCAGAAAAAAGTAGATGAGAGAACATTTGTGGCAGAGAAGTGGTCAGGCACCACAAGTCCTGCTTGTGTTGTATGCTCAGCCTTCATTAACCTAAGTTCCCAATGGGTAGGACCACACTAAGATATGGACAAATGGAGCTTGCCATACAGAACAGCAGAGTCACTCGAGATGAAAGAAACATGTATCCCATTTATCAGACTTATCTGCTAGGGAAATCCCTGCTTTCTCTAGAACACTACATCTGAGTGAAGAAAGAGGTTCCTAACTGTGTGGTGTTGCCTCCTCCGGACTTCTAAAAGCAGCTTCCTGCTGCCAGGAGAAAGCCGAGGGCAATGCTCCTGTTCCAGTCACTGGCGCTGGGCATGTGAAGCCATCTATGTGATGTGGGAAACTTTGGATGATCTTGCAGATAAATCTCTTTTCCAAAATGGCTTTTACCAGAGTGGCATGGTTTTATCTGACCACAGTGCATTATTGTTCCTTACATTCTTGAAAGAAGAGAACAAAGGAGCACACAATGTGTCCACTGTGGCTTGGTGGAAGAAGCACTCTGTTCTCACTGCCTGGAAGTACCTCAGCCAGGAGGATGGGAACAGACAGTAACGTTGACCAAGGTGATGAAAGAGAGAAAAGGTATGGAGTGCATGCTATAGTTTTAGACCAAATTATATATGCCAGCTAAACATAATGAATTATATTCATTACTTTGTTAGCAAAGAGAGGACTAAGGAAAATGTGTCCCTGCTGTTGAAGTGAGTGGGGGAATAATCATGATGTGGAAAAGGACGCAGAAAGGTTGAGGTACTCATGCCTTCTTGTCTGAGTCTTTCCTGGCAATGCCTGTTCTCACCTGATCATGAGAAACCAACTGCTCTTGATGTGATTTGAGAGCCCTCATGTTCAGAAGACTGCTAGGAAGAATCTGCCTAGATCTAGCACCATTCCTTTTTTTGACATCCCAGAATGATTTCAGACTAGTTGTGGGATCTTGCCCATGAAGACAAGAATTTTCCCCAAACTAGCACCTCAAACACACAAAAGAGATGTCTCCTGGAGAAGATGGATCTTGCACACCGTGTGCTGTGTAGCCCCCACAGGCCAAACAACTGGGAAGCTCAGAAAAACATGAACCTCCTGGCTGTTCTCCTTTTAGCATTTTCTTTCTGTTAAAGATGCTGAACTACAGGTGCAATGTTAATAAAGTGCACATGGGTCCCATGAATAGTATTAAATAGATCATATTGTTGAGATTGAGCTTGGTGACTTGGGAAGTTCACTGTACCTCCTGCCGAGCAGTTTGCTTGAAGGCGTGAATGAAATAATGGTGTTTTGCATAGAAGAATCATGTCTTCAGGTAACAGTGTTGTCACCAAAAATAATGCTTTAGCAGAGCCTTTGATTTTTGCAACACACGTTCACTTAATAAGGCTGTTCTCCTGGTCTAATGCTGTTTCTTACAAATATACACAGATGACGCTGTCTGAAGATGTTGGAGCCAGACTTTGAAAGATCAAAATGTGCAGACAAAGTTAGTAGCACTTCAGTTCTCCAAGGTGTTGTACTCTGCTTAGTTTCCTATGAGAATTGGGGGCTCTTATGCTCAGTATTGCAACAAGAAAAAGTCAGATGTTTCTGGGGGTGAAAGCAGCAGGTTTGGTGAATTGACACTCGGACCTGAGGGGTGAAGACAGCTCCAGAAAGGGCCCTGCAGGGAGGGGATTCCAGGGAAGTAGGTTCTGGACCTAGCTGACTGCAACCATGGAAAAATTCACCGTTGCTCCAGAAATTGCTCCAAAACCAAAACAAGAGACCAGATGGGTGTTGTCTGGGGCTCTGCATCACTCTTTGGAGCCTATTATGTTGATCCCAAGGAAAGTATCAGCAGAGCTTCGGCTGACAGAGAATTTCTCATCCTTCCTCTCTCTGTTCCCTCTTGAGGACCTGAGGGGATCATTCTGTCCCAGACCTCGGTAGGAACATGCTGTTCGGGTGCACACATAAATAAACACAAAGTCAGGTGAGGCCAGAAATAATGATGTTATCTCTCCAACAGTACTAGCCATCACATAAATGGCCAAGAGGGACGGGGGAGGGTTTGCTCTGCTGCCTCCAAGGATCTGTGCACAGGGATATAAGCTTGGAGGTCCCTGCAGATGTCATCTTTCTCTTGTGTGTTGCAAGATTGTTGGTTTGTGCCAGGGGGGTGAGAGGGACCAGCTGTGAAGATGAAGGTGGTTTTAGTGCTCCTGGAGTTGGCACTTCTGTTGGTGCTTCAGGCCCAGTCCAAAATCTCTCTAAAAGAATATTTTGATGTAGAAAAGGTAACGTCATCTGAGGGAATTTTCCCTTGGTGGAGGATGGGGAAGTTGTATTGCTTGGACACAGCCTTCATGGGGCTCAGACAAAACTTACTGGAGTATTTTTCGAAGGACCCCAGTTCCTGCTGGAAGTTAAACTCCCTCAGACTTTCCAGCATTTGATAGCAAGACATTTGAATGCCTGAACACTTTAGTAGATATTTAGCACACTAGTGAGGGTTGCAGAGTACTTGGGTTTGTCCAAGCAGGTGAGTTTTGCATCTGGCTATTTCTTTATGGTAAATCCCTACTCTGCCTTGCAGAAAAGGTGCTTTTCCACCCAGTCAGCAGCCTAAACAGAGAAGGGAATAGCAAGGCTCCTGCTCTATCCCTGAACCTCTCATTGCTTTCCATATTAATCAATGGAGAGGCATTCTCTCTAGCTTGCTGGGAAGTGGCATACCTTGGCCATAGCTTCTGACTCCGAGTGGATTGAAGACCTTCGGAAAAATGGAAAGATGTCCACGAGCACTGTAGAACCTCAAAGCACTGGCGAAATAATCATCAAGACATTTATCCCTGGGTAAGTGTCAATGAAAATCTTCCCATTCGCTATGGCTTCTGTACAGGGTTCTTCTTATCCTTGCTCTTCACCTTGGATAGCTCTTGAGCTCTTTATAAAACACAGAAAGAAAGAACCACATGGGTCCTGGGGATGCTCATTGCTTCCAGTCCTGGTAACATGCGTGTGCTGCTTTGTGTGGATGGAGCAGAGTTCTCAAGAGCTGGTCTCTAGCCTCCAACCTGGAATGGTGATCAACCAGCTGTAGAAAAATACAGTGGACATGGGAACAAACATCTGCCATGTGGCTGGAGATTTCAGGAAGGTGAGACCAGAGGGATTGCTCTCCCACAGCTCTGAGCCCAGCTTCTCCTTCCAACAGCTTCTTCTGCTGCTGGCTCAGACTTGAAGTACAGCCTAGTTTTGTAAACATGGAACAAAGAACTGTGCAAAGAAACCCTCAGATCTGGTGGGGGAGATTTGCTCCTTCCAGTTGCAGGTGGATTCAGAGGATTAATTCATCTGTGGGTGTTTGTAAGGCACCTTCAAGTGGATAGTGTGATTAAGGACTTACTAATATTCTTTTGGATCCACTACCAGACTGCATCAGGGACTGAAGAAGTGTCACTAAATAACAGAGATTAGACAAAAACACCTTTATATTTAATCTATCCTTTACAAGTGCAAAATTGTCTTCAGTTCTCATTCTGGAAGCAGGTCTGAAAAGAGAAGCCAAAATCGACTGAGATTCTTCTCAGTGGAGAAGACTGATATGGTTTCACATACTTTAAAGACCTGAAGAGCAATTTTTTCTCTTGTTTAGCACTGGCTAGAGGATCCCACCCAGTTTCCTCTATGTTCAGCCCAATTGGGCTGATGAACCCACTCATCTTTAAAAGGTGTCCAGTCTTGGTTAGAAGATGTTGAGAGATGGGAAACCTAGCATTCCATTGATATCTTCCTTCTAGCCACCCCTCAGATTACTAATTATGCCTTGTGTCTAATTGGAATTGCCTGAGCTCAAGCCCCAGTTGCAGCTTCATGCCTCTCCAGAAGCTGTTTAGGCTGTGGCAATCAAATGGCCTCTTGAGCTGCTTTTTGAGTAGGTCAGAGGAAATGTAGTGGAGCTGCTCCAACTCCAAGAGCATAGGGAAAACTGCCATCCGGAGTAAAATTGCCTTTATTCACTCTCCAGCCCTGCAGGATGCAAGCAGAGAACAATGGTCCTGAAAAAGACTGATCATCCCGGTCAATACACAAACTCGGGTAAGTACTGGGACAGCAGGAGGGAGGAAACAAGAGATCTGTTAACTGACCCAGCAGCAGGGTTTGAGTCATTCCCAGAAAAGAAACACCTCCATGGCATGAACATCAATGGGGGCTATTGCCCACTGTGCAGGCTAGGGTTTCACTTACTGGGTGAAAGCTGAGTAGATCATCAGGAGCTAGTGATTTCCTGTATCACCCTCTGCATAAACCTGAGGCTGAAGCTGGCAGATGTCCCTCAATTGAGCAAACTCCCAGCTGTTGCAAGGTAGACTTGGGGTCTAGCCTGGGGACCCACCTCTGCCTTGCTCTGAGAATGGCTGTTGGTGGGGCTTTTCTGGGTTCTAGTGATGCCAGGTTTGTTGATTACAGAAATGCTGACTGTTCCCTTGGTTTACTACATTCTAAGAGTGGAAAGGTTACTAAAGCATAGGAAATTGCTCTCACTGAGGCATGTGCCATCCCTTTGAGCTCCTGATACAGACCCATTTGGGGAAGTCTCTGTGAATAAAACTGGTGCCTCAGGGCTCAATCTTGAGGCCCCCAGCACTCAAAGAGGTGGCTGGCCTCCATCTGGCAGGGCATGGTGTATAGAGGTGCTCTAAAAGTCTGGTAGTTCATAGCACTGAGACTGTGATCCTTTCCCCAAAGCTTAAAGCGCTTCCACTCCCCATGGGGGCAATGAGGCTACATAAAATTGGGCACAGCAGCAGCTCTTGTCTTGTAACATTTGCTTTTCCCCTTGCCTTGAGCTGCTGTGACACTGCAGTTCTTTCCTTCCTCCCTTCCTGGGCAACTTTTTGTCATGGAGGGTCTGACTCACACGGCTCTCCTGGGAACACCTCTGCCATGGCAAAGTGTCATTTCCACCTTTCCCAGGTCTCCCATCATTATCAAGCCACAGAGCTGTTGCAGTCTTGCAGTGGTCCCCTGGTCGCAGGGTTGACAGGGATCCTTTCAGAGGTAGTATGTCCATCCAGGAAATTTCCTTCCCAGCTGTGGACAGGTCTACAGATCTGTGCCAAGAGCCCATGTGTCCACACATCTGGGATAGGGCTTGACTCACCAGGGGCTCTGGTAAAGGTGCAGTGGGATTTGCATTGGGAAACACACAGGCCAGGTTAGGGGCTGAGCAAACAGCGGATTTGGACCAGCCAACTCAGAGCAGCTGGCTCTGCTGGAGTACCCACCAGGCTAGTCACCCTGGGTGCCTGTTACCATCCAGCTGCACATTGTTGGAGCTCCAGTGCATTTCCCTCATCCCCTGTCTGTCACAAGCTGGGACCTGTACCCGGATGCTGGGGCAAGCTGTTCAGCTATGACTCCATCAGGACACAGTGACCCCCCTGTCCCTGAGCCCAGCCCAGCTCCACCTACCCTCCAGGGTCTCTACACTGAGCATGCTGCAGCCAGAATTCACAGGTGATGCCCCACAGGCCTGTGCCCACCTGAGGGAGATAGATCCCCTTTCTGTGCTGCACAAAGTGGCCGCTTCACAGGGTGATCTAGGAAAGGCCATCTGGTGGCCACAAGCACCTGCTGGTTTATGTGTATGTCTGGTTGTTGGTAAGGGTAGGTACTAGGTTAATTCAGGAAGACATTGCCCAGGAGCATCCTCAAAAAGGCCCTAACCTCTAACAGTAATGATAATAATAACAGTCTAACAGTAATAGTATCTCTAACAGTAATAATAATAATAATAATAAAACACTGGGATACAACGCTGGGACCCAAACTTCCTCCTGGTGTTTTTGTTGAATATAGCACTAGGAGGGTCCTTCAAACACCCCTTCGAGGCATATCCTAGATCCCACAGATCTGGGGCTGTTAAAAGCATGTTTTGTTCCAAGGCTAAATAAATTACTTTCTTTAGGCTCTTCAGGGCCTTGGAGCTCTGATGACGATTTGAAGCAAAGAAGTGATGTTTCTCACAAGTCTGGTAAGAACCAATATCTGCAGCCCTGGGTCCACCCAGGGCTATAGCATCACCCTGAGAGAGACATCGCAAGGCCATGGCTGGCCAGGCCCTGCAGAGCTGGAAGTCACCACATCACCCTATGGCCAGGGCTAAGTTGCACTGGCAGTACGGGGAGCAAGGCTGGTGTGCAGCGAGTTCCCATGCCATGCCCTGAAGCCAGCCGACACTGGGGAGGTGGGAATGTGCAGGGGGCTGGACTGGGGAGCAGGCTCAAAGCTTGAGCTATGAGGTCAGAAGGGAGGAAGAGAGAGGAGACTGTGGCAGCAGTACAGCAAAGCCTATGCTGGCTTCAGTTGGGCTGGTCAGGAGCCCCACCGGGGTTGGGAATGGTGCTGGGTGAGGGTGCATTCAAGACAGAAACCTGGCATGCTGGGCTGAGCAAGAAATGCCTTTTCCTGGGCCCGGAACTTGCCACAGGGCAAAAGGTGTGTTAGAGGAAAGCAGGACCAGCATTTGCTGGTGGATGCTGCTGGGAAGTGCAGGAAGAGAGGGTGGACACAAGTCTCCCTCAAACCCAGTGCTGTCCCCAGAGCTCTTGGCCCCAAGCTAGTTACCAGAGGGAACTGGAATGTGCATTCCCATGCTAGGATTAGGGCTTGGGAGGTCATTCTTGGCCTATGGGTTGGCACTGGAGGGTAACCAGGCCATGGTGCACAAGCAGAAGAGGCTGCGTGCTTCCCGTGTGCCCACGTGGAAGGGGGCTCTGTCTGCAAGGGAACTGTGCCCCAGGGAATCAGTGGTATTGGGCTGCCCCAGACTGGCGCAGAGAACTGAGATGGGTCGTGGGGTATGCAAGGGGTGTAGAGGACAGCACAGGGTGATGAGGAAGGGTGCACGTGGTGCAGTAGAGGGGTGCAGGGTGTTCAAGGGGTGTGGAGGGTTGATGGGAAGGGGTGCCATGAGCCCTTCACCTCCTCGTTCCATGTCTAACACCTCCCACTGTGACTTGTGGTCCTGTTCAGCATGGGATGTGGGTCCTGTCCCCATCTACCTGCTCTTGGGCACAGAGCTCTCCCCTTCCAAGCACCTGGGATCCTCTGCTTTCTTTTGCAGAGAAAAATCTCGACGACTGTGGCCTGATTGACACTGACTACACCAGTTACACCATCGTCCTCGGCCACCGACACTACAATGGACAGAAGATCTCAGTGCTGCTTCTCTACAGTAGGTGTTGGAGAAAGCACATAGAAGTGCAGCAAAACACAGGGAGGAGAGGGATGCTTGGGAGAAGCTCTCTGCTAAGCCTCTCCAAGCAGGACAGAAAATGCCAGACAGCCTGCCATCAACAACTCCATCACTCTGGGGGTGTCTGGGGGCTGGATGCAGCATGGCTGGACTGGCAGCACCCTGAGCTTTCTGAGAGAGGAGAGGGACCTCATGGGACTCACAGAGTGTTCCCAGTGCCATCTCCCTTCCAAGCCTGGCATTGCCCATCCTCCACCAGAGGAGGTTTCAGGGCAGCGTTTTGGTGCAGGCTGCAGGTAGCAGCTGTCTGACTCACTCTCTGTCACCTGCAGGCAGAAATACTGAAGTGAAACCCGGCGTGTTAGAGAAATTCAATGACACCATAAAGGAGGCGGGACTTTCCAAGGAACAGATGGTCATGCTGCCCAAAGCCAGTAAGAGAATCCATCAGCCCCTGCCCGTGGGTCCTCCTTGCAGCTGGGACACAACTGTCCTGCATGCTCAGGTCTTGCTTGCATGGAGCACAGTAACAGTGCTGAGGTGGTGAGAGGCAAAGAGTCCTTTTGTCACCTTCTCATGGCTGTTACATGAAGACCACATGTGAGCGTGGCTCACTCAGTGCACAGATGGGCAGTGAGGGCAGAGGTGCTCCAGGATGCTCTGTGCACTGAGCTGGGGCAGGCTCAGCCCTCGCGGGGACACAGCCAGTACATGGGGCACAAGGCATAAACGTTAATGAACGAGATAAACCTATACAGGGTGCATGGTGGATTTTGGGCTGTGCTGAGCATCCGTTTGGGTGGTTGCTGAGCAGCTTTGCCCTGTGCTGAGTTGCTTGTTGGGCTTCTCTCTGGAGCAACATGTGGGCCTCATCCCTTGTTTTTTTTTCAGAGGAGTGCCGCCCACAGTTGGCATAGGTGAGTCAGAGCTTCGTCTCTCCCATCTTTCTGCTGGAACAAGCCCCCAAAGTGCTTCTGCTTTCCCACGCAGAGCCTCGCAGTACAGGGATAAACCAATCCAAAAGTGACCCCCAACCAGTTCTCCTGGGGAGATGCTGAGCACCAGATAATGACTAAAAAAGTAACTTTTTTTTTTTCTTCTGCCGAGTAAATCTTAAGTTCTGAAATTTGGCATTAACAAGGTATGTGGAAACAGCCTCTGCTGCCTGGCCCAAATCTGCTACTTGAAGTAGCGAAAGGCAGGCTGGAAGGCAGAGCAGTCCTCCTGTGCCCTTTCCCACAGGACCATTAGTGCTGACCATCACAAGCAGCTCACGCTCTCCAGAAACTAAGGCCTCCACATGGCTCTGCCCCACTAAGGACTGAGCCTGAGTTTTGGGAGGTTGGGAACTAGAGGCTGTCTGCAATGGGCCAAAACCTTGGAGGTGGAGCTGGGGCTGCCTTACCACTGCGGAGCTGGGCTGAGGTCTAACCCAGGCAAGCAGCAACCATTGCTTCAGTGATCAGGCCATGGGATCAGGGTGTCATAGGGTAATTCAGGCTGGAAGGGCCCTTCTTAGGTCTCTAGTCCAACCTCCTGCTCAAAGCAGGGTCAGCTATGGGGTCAGACGAGGTAACTCGTATTTTCTCAAGTGGGGTCTTGCAAACCTCCAAGGATGGAGACAGCATGGCATCAGTAGGTCCCTCTCTGCACTTCCTAGGACAGCGGGTCCTGCCTCACTGAGCGCCTCCAGCCCTGCTCACTCCCGATGGGTCAGTGCTCAAGGATCCTGGCTTAGCTCCCTGCTCTGTGACACCTGGCCCCTGCCATGCTCAGGGCTGGCTCCGGCAGCCCTGCTGTCCCATGCATACCAACCCCCCTCCCCCCCTGTCTCCCAAATAAAGAGATTGAGACCCTGCCTCACGGTTCAGTGTGATGCTGGGAAGCACAGGGAGCCTCGGAGAGGTGGTTTGGGCTCTCAGACATCCCCTGATGGGGGTATGCAGCATGGGGGGTTTGTCCTCTGCATCTTCCCAGGACTCAGAGACTCCCCTGGACACACGCCAGCACTTTGCTGGCCCAGAGTCCCCAGTTATTTCCCATTTGCCTGCACTGTGCTGCCCCTGCCTGCTCTTGCCTGGTTGGCCTCTAGGACTCACTGTCTTGGCAAGACCTTGTCCTTGCCCAGACTGTGGGAGAGGGTAATCCTGCACAGCAGGGACTTATGAGGTGGCTCCTGCACATGGCAAATGGCTCCAGCCTGCCCAAAAGAGAGCTTGCACCCAGTCAAGCCAGCCCACACAACCCCTCTGCCTCTCTGGGCAGACAGGTGCCCTGTCCATGTCCCTCAGGCCATGCTGCAGGCTGTGGGTCACTCTGGTTCTCTGTCCCCGGCCTGGCAGCAGGCATAGCTCTAGGGCTTTGTGGATGTTTGTCTTCCTGAAGGCTCTGCCTGCACCTGCCCTGCCCGTAGGGTCTGAGCTGCCACCAGCCCTGATGAGCAGCTGCCTTGAGAGCCTGCTGCTCCCACTTTACTCCTTTCCACTGCCCGTTTCCTTTATGACTCTCATCTTCTCTTAGCCTGTGCAAAGCCCCTGGAAGAGGATGGTGGAGGTGGTGGTGGTGGAGGGTGAAGATGTCTCACAGCTTGCTTGGCAGTAGTTGCTCCACCATCCCAGTCTGCCTACCCCAGAGATCTCCTCTTCCAAAGCTACCGCATCTCCAGTGGAGTCCTGGTGCCCAGGAGTCCCAGTGGCTCAGGTTTGCTCCTAGCCCCAGCACTCCTTGCACAGCCCATTTTTTGCCGGGTTTGTTTCTGGACACACCCATCACCTGATCTCAATGGGGTGTCATGGGTGGCAACCTCTTTGTAGTGTCCCGGCCAGTGCTTTCACAGTCACACTGGAGACCCTCTCTCTTGCCTATCAGACCCTTGGTCACGTCAGCTTTGTAATTTTTTATCACTGCAGAGCACCTGGTCCCTGTGGTCCTCTTTACCATCAGGAACCACTAACTGACTCTGACAGTGCTGTCCCCTCCCATCTTGACTATTCTCAGTATTTCTGGGCTTGCCGATAACTCTGCCACCTCCTGGTGTGTCCTGCTCTCCAGACACATCAAAAAAATGCCTTCTCCCAGGTAATCACTTGCTCTACAGAAAGCTGGCTTGTGAAATGATCTGGTAGCTAGTCTGGTCCATCTCACTGCACTCCAAAAACCAGGGCCTCCCTTTCTTTTTTTCACTTGATCAGACTGAAAAATTCACTGCTGCAAGGAATGGGAACAAGGTCAAGACAAATATCAAACTTGATCCAGAGGGACCCTTCGAGTAGGTACAAGAACATCCAGTGTTACAGGTAAATCTCAAATATGGGGTGTTTCTTGGCCTAGAACTCCTTAGTCTGAGTCCTATGTAGTGTGGAATGTTTGAAATATAGAAATAAAGAGATTCCAGTAAAACAATATTAACCAGCTTACACAAGCAAATACAACCATTTGACTTCGTGCAGCAATGGCAATATATGTTAAAAAGGGGAAAATATCCAGTAGCTGAGGAGAGATTTGGAGGTCAAGTGGGAGGCACTAACCAGGCCATTGAGAAGGGCTGGAAGTGTGGCCTGGAAAGGGTCAGACTGCCTTCAGTCCCCACATGTCCTGCCCTGGCCATGCAGGTGAGCAGGTTCCTGGAGCCAGATCCTGCTCTGGAGGTACCAAGCCATGAGATGGCACCGTCACGCTGCAGAAGGGCACCCATGGCTATGAAACCAGGACAGGACAGAGGAGGGACCTGGCAGGGACTTTGAAGGACTCTGTCCTGCTCCTTGTGGCCCATAAAAACTTCATCCTTCCTGCTAAGCTGGGCCTTTCTGTCCTTTGGTGACAAGAACAGGGAAGGGCAAGAGCAGGGGCTTGGCACAGTCAGAACGTATTGAAATCACTGGCTTTATTATGGATTTGTACCAGCATAAATGGGATCAGTTTGTCCCAGTTAGTCTTTGGTCTTGCCCACTATCTATCCCAGTAATCCTGCAATCCCACTTTGGCAACAAGCCACCAGATTTAGGTCATTTTCTCCAGCTGAGCCTTACACCCAGGCAGCCCCTCTGACTGGCTCTTGTGCAGAATGCTGTGCTGGCAGCACAGCAGCTCCAGACCATGCTCCACCAAATGTGCTGCACACACAAACATGTAAATGAAATTTGGAAATTCACCTAGTGCCTTCTGGTCCTGCCTTGACCTCCCCTGTATCAGGGGCAGGAAAGAAAGGAGAATGGAGAGCCCTGGCCTGGAGAAATGGCTGTTTTGGGTCTGTTGGGACTGTTGCAGCAGACAACCAGTCCTGCAGGGCCCATGGCCTTGGCCCCTTCCTTCTGTCAGCAGCTGGCCGAGGTGGGTGCAGTTCCGGGAAGCCTGGCCCAGTTCTTATGGCACTGTTGCCCAGTGCACTCACTGCTCCCAGAGGTGCATGTTAAAATTGGGAAGCAATTAATGACTAAAGAGCTCAAGCAAATTAGTCAGAAAAGGAAATGTGGGGTCTTTCCTTTGGAAGTAAAATCATGGGCTTGCCCAGACTGCTGTCAGGGGTGAGAGATGGAAGGCCATGGAAATTAAAGAAAACAGAAAGTTGTAAAGGGTACTCAAGCACAACAAATCCCAGCCAGGCAGTGGTGGCTGCTGCTTGAGGCAAATGATAACTCTGCAAACAGTGTTGTCCCCAGGGCTTGTCCCAAACATCTGCCCCATCCAGTGCTGTCACCTGTCACTAACTCTACCTTCCTGGGCAGCTTTGGTGGCTGCAAGGGCAGCGTGCAGGAGACAGCCACTGTGAAAGGACTTCAGCTCAGCAGCCCCAGCACACTGCACCCCCGGGCAGCCAACAGACCTGTGCTCTGAGCCCCAGCGACTGGCTCCTAGCAAACTTTGGAAAGCCAAGGAGCTTCCTGAAGCTGGCAGCCTGCCAGGACACAGCTAATGCTCTGATGGGGCTCACGCAGAGAGCACCAAAGCACTCAGCCTGGTGCTGAGCCCAGTGAAATGACAGGATGGCTAATATGGGAATCCGTCCACCAAGAATTAGGGACTAAAAATATAACAAGTGTCGGTCAGCAGGCTCATGGAAAGTAGGCACTGTCAAGCACTATGTTGGCTTACCCATGCCATGGTTTCAGGTCTGTGAACGAAGCACTTGGGTGGGGATCGTACACCGGGATTCTGTGAAGCTACTTGCCTCAGCGTCCGCTGCCATCTTGACGAAAGCCCTTGCTTTGCAGAAGCTGGGGCACACACCCATGCACAGCCCAGGAGCAGCTCCTCCTTGCACGCAGCTGTTCCCAGCCCCAGAGATGATAACCAGGGGTCTCTGCTGAGACATGACGGTCAGCGTGATGGCAAAGAGTGGGCACATCTGGCTGTTGCAGAAGGATCTGGCTCCCCAGCTTGTCAGGTCACAGGCCAACAGGCTGCACCTGAACAGGCCCAAATGCACAGAAAGCACAGCCAGAGGATGGGAACGTGACTGGGGCATCCCTGGGGCATCCCTGAGACCCAGGACTGGCAGCCGGGGACCGACCTTACATCTCCATAGAGCACTAGTAAAACAGTAGCTGCAGCCAGTTCTGACATCCGTGTTTCAAGGAGGACATGGAAATGGAGGGAGAACCATAAGAAAGATCCATGGGTCAAAAAATAAGCCCTACAGCATGAGCTTGCCCCAACATACCTGGGTCCTGAGGAGGGGTTTGGAAGACAGCTCAGTCCATAGGTACTGGTGCTTGGGGACTTGCTGTGTGACAGAAAAGGGAAGGGCTTTTCAGCCTTGCAGAACTGTATGCAGAACTGCTGGCTGCAGCTGAGGCCTGACAAACTCAACCTTCACAAGATGATGCAGTTGTCTGTCAGGGAGAGAAGTGAAATCCTGGAACAGCTTAAGATCAGTTTGAAAAAATTCACTTTGGTTTCTGAGAGCAATCCCCCAGTTTGCAGCAGCACAGTCTCCCTGCCTGTGACTTCCACTATCAGCCTTGGGCATAGCCCAGGGAGCAACTCAAACACCCAGCCAGCCCTGCTGAGGCTTTTTCTAACTCCTTGCCCCTGGTTTATGTGTTTTCTGAGGGATGGGGACAGGAACAAAGACCCCGTGTCCGCTGTTCTTTCTCCCTAGCCTCTGATCCTGCTTTGACTGTTGGAGCTCCGCAGAAATCACATCTCTGCTGCTCCAGACTCCTTATCTATTTCTGCGTGCAGGTTGCATTTCTGGGTATGAGATTTGATTTTATCTGTCCTGCCCAGCATGCAGAGATAACTCCATGCAAAACAGCAGCATTGCAAAACTAATATTCAAGGCTGCTGTTCAGCACACACAAAAGGGCCCTAGAGAAGCAGCATTTGGAAAACATACATGTTAAAAGGAAGGGTAATTTGGAGGACAAGAAAGACATGGTTGATTTTGCTGCACCAATGGCCTACCAAGCTAGAAAAGGATGCGGAGCTCCCAGTGCTCCAGCACCACACAGCCTCCCTGCTTTGCATTTTGGCCATGAATGGGAATCTGGAGAGGGGGCCAGCCCTTTCCCTGTGGTCCCAATGCTGCAGGGGGATCTGCCCCCCAGCTCCAGCTCTCACCAGCTGCTGGTGGCTGAGCAGGGCGGGCAGCTGGGCGCCAGCAGTGCTGATCAACCCTCTCGCTGGCCCAGGGCCCTGTCTCTGCCTGGAGGAGCACGCACAGCAGGGGAGGCACCAGGAGAGTGCCAGGGAGTTTCTGACTTCCAAACTTCTGTTTGGTTTCACCACTTATATCCCCCTCCTCATCCAGGCACCACACTGTGTGGACACCCGCTATCTCCAGGACTATTATATTGCCTTTAAATTGGCCACTTGGTTTGGCACCAGTCCCTTGGGCAACACCATGCCTCATTGCTTGACTCAGTTTCCCCACGTTTTGCATGAGGCTAGTGCTACATTGCAAAGGATGTGCTTGGATCTCTGCGGGATGCCCCCAGGCCACGGGAGTGTGCACAGACCTGGGGATCAAGGCCCCTGGGTGACAAGGAAGAGACTTGGGAGAGCTGGAGGCAGGGAGCCCAGGGCAGAGGGGAGGAGAGGGGAAGTGCAGGCTGTGTGGAAAGGGTGATCCCCAGAGGCAGGGTGCAGGGCCCTGCGAAGGGTGACGGGGTACTGCAGGCAGGGGCATATGGGCCCGGCAGCGATCCTGGGCAGATCTGGGGCCTCAAGCAGACCAATCCCAATGGGATGCAGGAGAAGCTGGGTCCCAACAACGATCTTGGAGGTGTTTGGGGCCCCAGCAAGGTGACATCAAAGGGGTGCAGGAGGGGTTTAGATCCTGGCAGTGATCCCAGAGGGGTTTGAGCCCCTGCAAGCTGAACACCAGAGGTGCAGGAGGCATTTGGGCCCTGGGCAGCGAAGGGGCCGGGGTTTCAGCAGGCTGCTCCAGAAGGGGTACTAGTGGGGTTTGGGCCCCAGGCAGTGATCCTGAAGGGTTGGGACCCCAGCGGGCTGGTCCCAGAGCGGTTTGGGACCACAGCAGACAAATCCCAACAGGGTGCAGAGGGCTTTGGGGCCGTGGGCAGTGATCCCAGGGCAGGTTGGGGCCCTGGCAGGCCAGTCCTAGAGGAGTGCAGGAGGTATTTGGGCCTTGGCAATGATCCCAGACGGGTTTGGCTTCCCAGCAGGCTGACCCCATCAGGGTTCATGCGGGCTTCGGGGCTCCAGCAGTGATCCTGGCGGGGTTCGGTTCCCCAGCAGATGCATCCCAAAGCGGTGCAGGAGGGTTTTAGACCCTGGCAGCGACCCCAGGGGTAGTGAGGGCCCTGGCTGTCCAATCCCAGAGGAGTGCGGGAGGTTCTTGGGCCCCGGCAGTGATCGGGGCGGGGCTCGGTTCCCCGGCGGGGCTCGGTTCCCCGGCAGGCCGACCCCAACAGGGTGCAGGGCGGGCTGGGGCCCGGCAGGCCGGTCGCGGAGAGGCCGGAGGCTGCGGCGCGGCGCTCCAGGGCCCGGTGCCCGCAGCCGCCGCCCGGGCGCGGAGCAGAGCGGGGCGGCCCCGACTCCGGCCCCGGCCCCGGCCCCGCCCCGTGGGTGGGAGCCGCCCCGGCGCCCCCGCCCCGCCGTGCCCGGCCCGCGCCGCCCGCAGCCGCCGCGGCCGCGTCGCCTGCCCGCGCCGCCGCAGGATGGTGGCGGCCCGGAGCGCCGCCGCCGCCCGCCGCGGAGCCCTGCTGCTGCTCGCCGCCCTCGGGGCCTGCCGCCTGCGCGCCGCCGCCAGCGAGGCCGGTGAGTGCCGCGCCGCGCCGCCCGAGGGGCCTGGCTGCGGGCCCGGGGCCGCCTGTCCCCTCCGCCTCCCCCGGGGGGCCCGGAGCCGCCTGCCCTCCCCCCCCTCCCCGGGGGACCCGCTTGTTTCCCCCCCCGAGAGACCCGCTTGTCCCCCCCGCCGAGGGACCCGGCTGTCCCTGCCTCCCCCCCCCCCGAGGTGCCTTGGACTGTGTCCCCCAAGGTCTCGGCACCGTCCCGTCTCCCCCCCGAGGGCCGGGCATCCCGCCTGCCCTCAGCCCCCGCCAGACGCAGTGCGGGACAGGCGAGCCCCCCCCCCCCCGGGGACGGCGGCAGGGGGTCCGTCGCCGGGGGCCGCGGCGGGCGAGGCCTGGCCCCCGCGTCGCAGCAGCGGGGCCGCGGGGCGGCCTCCTCCGGTCACCGCCGTGCCGAGCCGCCCCCCTGGGGGCCGCCCGGGGCCCCGCTGGGCAGAAATCCCTCCCGGTCGGGGGGAGACGCCTCGCTAAGGCGCCCGCTCCCCGGGCCGCTCCCGGGCGCCTTGCCCTGCTGCGGGGTTGCAAAGGGCCGGGCGGCGGCGGGAAGCAGCCGGTGCATCGTGAGCAAAGGGGCTTGTGCTCGCTCCGGAGGGCAGCGAGCCTGCTACCAGGGCGAGGCCGGAGCCGCGCGCGGCGGCAGCCTCGGGGCTCCCCGCGCGGGAGCCGTGGGTTTGGTTTCTCCGTGGTTTTAGGCGCGCGGCGGTGGGCCACGCGCGGCTGTCGTGGAAGCACGGTGGAAAACACCCCGCGGCTCTTCTCGCCCTCTCCCCCGCGGTTTGTCCTGCGGGGTCTTATTTTGCCTTGACCGGCATCCAGCCGCCGCGGGCCCAGGAGCTCCGGCGAGAAGCGGAGCGGCGCGGCGCGACCGCGCTTCCAGCCGCGGCCTTGGGCGATGTCGGGAAACAGCAAGGCAACGCCGCGCCGGCGGCGTCTTGGGGGAGGCAGGCTGCTGGGGGGAGCCGCTGGCAATTAGTGTCATCGGCGGCAAACTTTTCCACTGAGGCGCTTTGGTGCGCGGGAAGATGCTTGGGGGAACCATTTCCAACCGGCGAGAGAATATTAATTCTTTGTACAGCAGCGCTGGGAGGGGCCCTGACCGCTGTTGTTGTGGGGCGTCTTTATTTAAAAGACAAACAAAAAAAACAAACAAAAGAAACCAAATAAAGCTGCTCTAATGACCTAACCATCTTACCGAGCTGTCACGCGTGTGCGTCAATCCAGGCAGAGACGGCTCTCTCCCCCTCCCTCCGCTCGGATGGCAGCTTGCGAACGTGCTGTTTACTTACCTGTCAGAAGAATTACGCGCTTTGAGGGAAGCAGCGCTTTGTGAAGGCTACAATGTTGACGAGAAGCTTTTCTGATTTTTTTTTTTTTTCTTTCTCTACAGGGGAGGGAAGATTCTCACAGCTTTCATTTTCCTCCCAGCTGCAGTCTGGGTTCGCTCTTCTTTCTGTACTTTAAAGGGAAGAGGGGGTTTTTGTTTGTTTGTTTTAGTGCATTTAGCGTGTTGGCTTTATAGGGTGCAGGTGGTGCCTAGGAACAAACCCAGCGTCCCCCATCACTGCGACAGGCTGCCGTTGCGCGCAGGGCCCACAGCGGTCCACTCACAGAGACACCGATTCCTTTGAAAAGCCCGGCTGAACCCGAGCGCTGCCACGCACCGCCCTTGGCAAGGGTCCTCTGTGGGCTTCAGTCGCGGCTGGCCATTGCTCTGTGCTAAGAGCTCCTGACCCGCACGCAGCTGCTGTCAGCTTTGGCCGATAGAGGCCCCGGGAAGCCGCTGCAAAGGTGGTGTGCCGGGTTTGTAGGACGCTGAGTGTTTCTGCTGGAACGAAAGTGCTTTCTGCCTCGTTGGCTATAGAGAGCACACAAAGTCAGGGAGTGCCTTGCGCTCGCTGCATTGTTTGAGGATTGAATATTGTTCTCGGCCCTTCCCCAGGGACGGCGCTTGCAGGGAGGCGAGGGCCACGCGGGGCTGGACATGTGAGCGAGGAGCGGGGGTCCGGGGAAGGGAGGCTGGATGGGGTGGCCCTTCCGATTTTTGCCCTTGCGTCCATTATTCCTTTGCACTGAGGTCGGGAGCATCACGAGAAATTCTCTGGCGGGGGGTACGAACAAGGGAGGGGGGCAGAGGCAGCAGCCGGGGCATGGACGCTCTGGGGCCTGGCTGCCGCCGGAGCCCCTTGCCAGCAGCTGGGCCGCTGGCGCCGCGGAGGGGCTTTGGGGACCGTTTCCATTGGTCACCACGAAGGAGAACAGAGCACCGTGCCGACAGTATTGCATTGCTTTGAAAGGATGAGAAAGGTGCTATTCTGGAAATCTTCCGGTGGTTTGAAAAGCCCTGGTCTTTCTCTGCGAGGGGTGGCTGTAAATAGGCTTCCTTTGTGCTCTGGTGGAGGGTGATGAAGTTATTGCTTGTGGCCTGTGTTTGCTTCTGGTATTTGCTAGGACTGAGGCGGCGGTTGGGCAGGGCCTCCTTGTCAGAGATCCCCGGGTATGATACTCGGCAAAGCCATTTGGGCGCTGGTGACTCACTGCGCAAGAGGAGAAGCAGCAGACCTGACGCTGGGTGAATCCAGACGATTCTGGAGATGCTCTGGGTAGCTACCTGCACCCCGACACCTTACATAAGCTCAGCTGGCTCCAAATTTAAGGACACTGCAAAGCTGTGGCAGTTTTTCTGCACTTGCAGGCTTCAAAGCAGAAATTTCCCCCTCCCGCGTTTCCTCCCAAAGAACTTTTCAGATGGAATAAACATGAACTTGGCAGTGGAGGCTGGGCTTGGCTTGCTGATGGAGCTCACCCCATGGCCATGCTGGTGGGGAAAGCCCCCTCAGGAGGCTTTTTTGGGCCAAACAGGGTGGTGGGGCCTCCCTCCAACAGCAGGCAGCCTTGTGCCTCCAGGGCTGCTCATGGAGTCAGCAGGGATGGCTACATCACCCTGGCCATTGAGTTTTGCCCTGGTTATTCAGGATTTGAGCTCTGGGCCCTCGGGCATCCAGAGGCCATCTGTGTGGGCTGGCCAGGGCCGGGAAGGGGAGTTCGTGGAGCCTTGCTGGTGGCTGGACCCTGGCTCTTTGGTGGGGCTGTAGCTAAGCAGAAGTCCAAGATAACCGGCAATGGTATAGCTGCCTCCAACAAGCAACACGGAGCGAGTGGTTAGCCTGGTCAGGCTGCAAGTGGCCAGCTGAGACTTGACTGTTTTACCAGTTATTTAGCTTTTAGGGCAAAGAAAACAGTAAACTTCCTCTGAACAAGGCACAGCTGCACAAAAGACAAGTCTCCCCAATAACAAGTACTTCGCTCTGGTATCTTCTCTACTCTCATGCATCCCTGGGATTATCCGTACAATTGTGTTATCATATGTTCCCAGCAAAAGTAGGGTTAAGTTCTTGATTTTGGGGGACACTGCAGCCTTCCTCCCCAAGCGCTGCCTGTCCTTCCTGGCTGCAAGGAGTAAAGCGCAGAGGGGAAGTATTGGCTATTATTGCCCATTTTTTAGGTTTTCCTTTCTGGAAGGATGGGGCAGAGCTCTGCTTTCTTTGAAAACAGCTTGTTCTTACTTCAGAGCGTGGTATAAATGGCAGGGCACAGATACAGCTACTGCTCCATATTGCATGTGGGTGAAGCCAGACCTGCCAAGGAGAGAGCTGGAGGGAAGGTCCTGGACCACTCTACCTGGGTCCTCCCAGCTCTGCTGCTTCAATAAACCAAACTGGGATTAATGTTTCCTCCTCCCCTGCTTTGTCTGGCTTCTCTGCTGTGACCAAAAGGCTCCTGCAGTAGACAGCATCGCGTGGTACGCACGGGTGGCACGGTGACACCCTCATCTCGCCTATGGGCTGCGCTCCCTGCTGCAAAGCTGGAAGCTGGCGGGCAGGGGTTTGGGCACTTGTTTGCCGATAGCAACTGTGATAGGGGTGAGGAGGGGACCGGAGGTGAAAACTGCATGGGTCCCCCTTTCCAGCTGGCTGGCACCTTCTCACCTGCAACGAGCTGCTCAGCAACATATCAGGTTGATCTCGGATGGAGGAAGGCAGTGAAGCGTGCTGGCTTTGCTGGTGGTGTAGCCAGGAGTCCATGGTTTTGTTTTTTCCCCCACATCTCTCTTTATCCAGTGCATATAGCATCCAGTAGAAATGCTGGTATTGCCTAACCTGGTAGAAATGCTGGTATTGCCTAAGCTGGTTTTCTGGCTGGTTTCCTGGAGCGTTAGTGAGAGTCTGACTTCTAACCCTTGAGTAATTTGGTTGCCAAGTTTGGTTTATTATTATTTTTAAAAGATTTTCCAGCTCAGAAGCTCAATGGATAACAGAAGAGAATCTCTTTTTAATAAGATTTCAAACCCCAGCTCTGCTGCTGCAGCTAGGAATTTGCAGCAGAAACACCCAAAGAAGCCATTCAGCAAAATCCAAGCGGTCATTTCTAGTCCAAGTGACCCATTTGGCCCAGTGTTCCTGGGGAAAACACAAATGGATGGCAGACTTCTCTCTCCCTTTCTTCCTTGTACAACATTTTGGGGGATGAAGGTGAAAGCACAAACATTATTACTGATATCGGATGTTCCGGCTCTGCAGTGATGCAGGGAGTTCTCAAGGTCTGGAGTTGTATAAAATAAGGTGAGAGTTATCTGCCTGGCTCTCTGCCCTATAAAATCTTCGTTGCTTAACACGTGGTAGGATTGTTAGTCTCCCTGCTTTTAATTCGCCTGCTTTGCAATTGCCCTCGTCCAAAATGAGCTGCAACGGGATCTGGGCACAGAAGGTTGCTCTCTCAGGACCTGTGTGGGGTTGGATTCCTTGTGTCCGTGGACGCACGTGGAGAAGAAATCCCCACTGGGCTGCATTTCCAGAGCTGGGCTCTCTCCAAGCTTTTCTTGAGGGCTGTGCACGGTAGGATAAGCTATTCCTTATCCTGAACTCTGAAACTGGGGCAACTGCAAGCATCTCTTGGGAGCAGGCAGTGGTTGAGTTGATGGTGTGCTTGTGTCAGTCTCTCCCCTCCTTGTAGGGGAATTTCTGCCCTGGAAAGCTTCCCATATGCTAGCACAGTGCCTAAGGTGAGCAGGGGGGCTGATCTCTGAGCTCCCCTACATAACGCAGGTCTCCACATTAATGCATCTGGGCGGCTGACGGACCTGCGAGTCTGTCTGCAGAAAGCAGAGGTTTCCAAGGACTGTTTTTTCTTAAGATGCGGAGAAGGTCGTCTGAATCATCTTGGTCACGGTGGTCAATTATCCCATTTAGCAGTGAAGTGCAGAGCAAGTCTGAGCAATTGATGGCACTTAGGCTGGAAACAGGGTGTAGAAGGAGCACTTGGGCTCCCAGACTGTCCTTGCCATATACAGCCTGCGCCGTTGCTTTTAACCCACCCTGCAGGCTGCAAGTAATGGTATCTTCTATCAAATTGTAGTGCAGACCAAATATTTCATGCATGTTCAGTTGTGGGGGATGCTCGTCCCCTGGGACCTGGTTGGCTCAGTGTTGCTCCTGAGCTTAATTTTCTGTGCAGTTTTTCTTGGGAGACAGCCTTTCCCCCCAGTTCCTTGGGTTATTTTCTGCTCCTGCCATGAAAAAATAATCCCTCTCGGATAGCCTAGGTGCCTGAGATATATGGAGACCTTGAGATACGGTGGCTGGGCACCCCGAAAGGCAGCCTGTGTTGGCTCTGTGGGTCAATGCTCATGCCAGGGAATATTTCTGGGCAGTGGTTTGTCTGCAGGCAAACAGAAGATCCCTAATGGAAGAAGGCCTCTGATCCCTGCAGTACCTCCACTCACTAGCTCCAATTCCTGTGGTCCCTGGTGCCGTCAGATCCGCTTGCTGCCAGGGCAGAGGTTTTGGGTGTTTTGTGAAAGAGCTTCAGGAGCGGTGCCTGAGTAGGTCCTTCCCCCCTGTGCTTTGCTTCCACCCAGTGTGGGCAAATCCCACCCTTGGTTCCTTCCCATTAAACAGGAAGGAAAATGCTGCAGAGACCATGAGGCCCTGTTGCGAGAAGCAAAGAAGTGGGAGAAGAGGCTGCAGTGGAGCTGCAGCTGCAGCCACCATGCCGGTTTCTGGCCCCTCGCAGTGCTCGGCGCCCATCCCCGAGAGCTGTGCAGCCTGCAGCCGGGCTGCCGCTCTGCAGGGCAGTATGAAACGCCCTTTGCATTGCTTTGACTAGCTGCCAGGCTTCCTTTTCCCTCACGCTCTGCAGCCTTTTTTCCTTTCCTTCTCATGTCGGCCAGAGCTGCGGATCCTTTACTGAACTGCGTTCCCTGTCCTTGGCACTGGCCTGGGAAGCTGAAGGGTCAGGGTGGAGGAATTGCTCTTTCATCCCCCTTCTTCATGACTTGTTGGGGGTCCCTGAAACTGGTGTTTCTCTCCACAGACGTTCCCCATCCGAGCTCTGATTTGTGGTCTCCATTGGCTTGGGCAGGGAAACCTCGATCACGTTTGTGCTCTTGGGCTGTTGAGAGGCGGGTGAAGAGATCTGGTCTGAAAGGCAAAGGGAGGTCAGAAGTGGCTGTTTGTAGCTAAAATGTGCTGGGAAAAGCCTGTCCTATCAGCATTTGCTGTGGCAGCATCCCAGAGTGCACTCTTCCCGGTTGGAGAGGCATATCTATGTGCATCTGTGGCTTTCCCACACTGAACAGCTCCCTTATCCATCTCTGTGCCGAAGGACCTCCCAGGGGCCAAGGACAGTTTGCACCTGTGTTGCTCTTGTCACAGGACGATTTCTCCCAGCCCGGTGCTGACTTACAGTTACTCCCTTGGGAGGTGTGAAGAAGAGCCTGGGTTGTTATTTCTCATGCATGTTTTTGCTGAGCCCTCCTGCTGCTTTGCCACTGCGTCCTGGGAGATGGTGGCTCTTTTCTTGCGCTCGTGCTGCAGCTCCTCTGCATTGCTCATGGCTTGTCCATCTGGTCTAGGCACTGGCACTGGAGCTTTATTATAGGGCCCTTTCTGTGGGTTTGGCTTTTGAGATCTGCAAACATGTCTGAGGTTTGGAGTTTAGTGTGTTCCCCTTCTGGAGCAAGACCCTGCCATCATCCCTGTGGCTGATCTGCCCAGAGGAAGCTTCCTGGGACAACTTGGTGGTGCTGTGGCAGCTCTGGCTCTCCCTGAGGGCACTTCTGGGCCCTTCCTAGAGAACAGGTACAAGTTAGAGACATTTGCCTGAAACAGCCCTTCTTCTGGGCCATCAGAGTATTAAAGGAAGTAATCGGTTTATGCATCTCCCATGTGCTTCTTTAGTTGTGGGAGCATTTGGGGTAGGGAGGGATTTAGCCCTGGGCTCGCTGTGGGTAGGGAGTCAGCTGCCAGACCACGGATTTACAGAATAACGTGGCTGGCTGGCTGTCCCCCACCTTCATCTGCTGTGTTACCGCGATGCCCTTTCCCTCTGTAATCTCTGGGACTCAGACAAGGTGGGGATTTTATCTCTGCTGGCTGCCTGGAAGGGAGGAACAACGGGGGCCCCTGGTCTGTCCGCTACGTGCTGCCCCTTCCTGGGCCGAGGTGCTGGATCCTGGAGACGGGTATTGCTGGCTGGGCTCGGCCCAGGTGTTAATCCCAGTCTGGGATTTATAAATACGCCAGCCAGTGATGCCTCCAGCCGTACCCTCCTCACAAGGGAGAGCACGTCGACCCATCCACATGACAAGCCTTGCTTCACCTCTCCAAGAGATGCTTCAACCTGGGGTGTTTTTATCTGCCACAGCTGTTGCAGGGGTAATAAGAGGATCGGGTGGAGACAACAGGCCTATAATTAGCCGTTTCATGAACTAACAGTAATTGCAATGAGAAGAAACTGCCCGTTAAATGCCTGGAGCATGTGTAGTGGCTGTTCCTGGGTGGTGATGGTTCACGGAGCTGAACAAGCTCACATCACTGGATGCTTTTGTGTTGCAGACCAAGCCCTGGAGGTCTGTCAGGGCAGTTTCACAGCAGGTGTAGGCCCAGCAGATGTGCAGCGAGCTGTGCCTTGCCCCAGGGCAGGAGCCTGTTTCGCACCCAGCTCCTGGTTTCGCACCCAGTTTCCTGGCCATGGGCTAGCATGTGCCATTTGGAGTAGAGTGAATTTGGGTACATCTTGGTTTTGAAGTTTTGATACTTTGTGTAAGTCTAAATTGGGAAGGAAGTTCCAAGGAACCACATTGCATGCATGGCTGTAGCCATGTTTTCTTTTTGGGAAAGTAGAGCTGCGTTTTTGTTTTTTGACATTTTTGGACTGAAATAAGATGCTTTGACAGTCTCAGATCAAAATGTTTCATTTCCCATATGAGCCAGATGAACGGAGAGGTCCAAGATCTGGGAACTGAAAGTGGATTGCTGTACTGTGCAGTGTTGTGTTTTGCCATTTCCTCCCACTTGTATATCCTGTATTAAAGGAAAAATTGCAGCCAGAGCAGGTAATATTAGTGTCCACTTCCCTGCCTCTTCCCACCAGTAAAGCACCAAAATCTCACTTGCTCCATTTTTTTGTCCATCATGATGCAAGGCGACCACTGACCACCCTAAGTGCACACAGTGTTTTTGGTGGGTTTCCTGTATGGATAGCAAAGACAGCAAAGCCTTTGGTTGAGTACTTGAGGGGAGGAAGGTTCACTTGACTGTGGAGAGCAAGCCCTACTTGTCCAAGCCACGTGCTGTGAGAGAGAGACCTGGTGGCCAGGGCTTTTTGCTGGGAGTCTGTGCTGGAGATGCCCTGCCGTGGACCAGCCTGTCCACCCGCAAACCCCTCGTGGCACAGATGTGGACTTCTGGCTTCAGCTTCCTTCCTGTAGAAAGGAGGTGGCAATCCTTTCTTTGGGAAGAGGGAAAAATGTGGGGAAGGTGTTTCTTTTACCACATGCAGGTGGCACCCATGGGTTTGGTTGAGGCCCTGGGGCATTACAGTCACAGACCAGCAAGGTTTTGTTGAGGATCATTTCTCAGAAGCTGGCAGCTCTTACGTGGCAAAAAGGGAGGCAGGAGGAAGGGAGAGCTTTGTTTTGGGGAGCTCATCATCTTGCATCTGGCAGGGATTATTTCCGAGCAGCCTGCTAAGCCCGGGGAAAGAGAGGCCCTGATAAGCTGCCTGTAATGTGACCCTTCCTCTGGGCTCTGCGTGTGGCTGCCGAGGGGAGATCTGCTGCCTGCGGCGCTAATTCTTGACTTCCTGGCTGGAAATGGGAGGGTTTGCATGAATCAGCTGCCTGTTATGGTGGATAAAACCTGCAGAAGTCTCAGGGTGGTTCCTCTGCTGCTTGGCCATGGGTTGCAGCCCTTTTGCAGGTGCCCTGGGTGCCGTGCTTCCCAGGCCGTCTCTGTGTTCGGCACTGCTCTGGGACGCAACTTTTGGTGCAGGTGCCTCACCAGGTGGCACAGGGTTAGGGGTACCCAGCACCGATCCTTCTCACGTCATGGGAGGTCTGCAAAATCCTGCAAAATCCTGCAAAACCTGCAAGCCCGTGGTGCAGGACTCGAGATTCGTTCTCCAGTGAGTCTTTATCGCTATCTCATCCGCTCGTTTGAGGCCTCTTTGGCTCCGGTGGTTGAGTCAAACTGGGTGCAGTCTTTGTGCCCAGCCAACTGGAAGGGATCAAATGGTTTTCTGGAGGTGGGGTGATTTGGACCTCGCATTTTCTTGTGCTTTTTGGCTATGTGTCTGTTTGACTACTGGCGTGACACAGTTTGCCTGCCCTGGTGGTGCTCCACGTGGAGCGGTTTGAAAGGCTGCAAGAGTCGGTTTTGCATGCTGCAGCCCCCGGGTTGGAAGCTGGGCACAGTGCTGGCACACTGGACCTGTAGCCTCTGGGACCTGGTGTTTGGCGGCCATGTCTCTGGTCCCCATTTTCAGAGAGAAACGCACCCCTGAGCTGTTAGGAGCCACCGCGCTGGATGGTGGAGGCAGGATGGACAAAGAACTGGGTTGTTCCTGACCTGGAGTGAAGCCCCATGTGGTGCTGCTCTCGCTTAGTTGCAGGAGGGTGTTTTACCAGGAGACTGTCAAAATCGTGCCTGGTGCCTCTTTAGTAAAGGCTTCAAAACGTCTCCTGGTGGTGTGGGAAGCCAGCGAGGTGTGGGAGGGTTTTAACTTGCCAAAGAGCATCTGGCTCCGGTGGGAGCAGCTGTGGTTAGCCAGGGATCTGTTGCTTCTGGCTTTTATTTAAATCACTGCAGGCGTGGGCAGCACGAATCTGCTCCTGCAAGCGGCTGATTGCCGGCCAGCGGAGCTGTGCTCTGCATGGCTTGCGTGCGCCCTTTGGCCTGCCAATTCCTTGTGCGCCCGGTCTGGGTGAGGTTGATTCGCCTCTCTCCTTCCTCCTTCCTTTCCGACAGCGCTTTGCCACTCACTCAGCGATAATGTCCCCAGGGAAGCGTTTGGTGGTGGCCGAGGCTCTGTTGTTCGCACCCAAGCTGCCCCGTTGGCCTCTGTGGCTTTCAGGCTGGGGTCTGTGAAAGCTGCCCTGCTCCTCAGCCTTTGCACGGGCAGTACCCAAAGGAGAGCTAGCTCTGCTCAGCCAGGCTGCGGAGGGGAATCTGCATCTTGTCCCTTATCACTTTGCACCCGCAACACCCGTGTGGGCCACAGCATGGGACTGGGTGAGCTCCTGGGGCTTGCGCCAGCTGCCTGGTGGGTTCAGGGTAAGCATCCGTCGGCAGGGCTCTTGCCTTTGCTGGGGGGAGAGCCTGCAGGTGTCAGCTGGGGAAGGGCAGAGAGGCTGCAAGTTTGTGCCCGGTAAGTGGAAATGCATTTGCTTGCCTGCCCGTGAGAAGTGGCTCTTCCCTGGCTCTCTCAGTGTTAAAATGATCCCAGCCAGATCCTGCAGCCTTCAGACATCTCCTGCTGCCCGGGACGTGCAAACCCATCGCAACTGAGCCCAAGCTCCTCCAGGTGAGCTTTGTCAGGAAGCGCTGCAGGTTTTGCGGAGCTGGTGAGTGCAGAGAGCCCTTTCACACAACTGAGAACTGCCATGAGAGCGCTGTCTGCAGGGGGATCACGTTAAGCAGCGCAAGGACCTTGCAAGGTGACAGGCGAGTTGGGAGAGGGGCAAGCTCTCCCTTGCAGTTGGCTGAGGAGCTAGAGGCACCTGGGCAGGCGATAGCTGAACTCTGCCCTGCATCCAGGCAGCATCTAGGGCTCTGCCGCCTCCTCAGGGCTCTGCACGAGGAGGGAAAGGAGCCTTTCCAAGCCAGGCTGGGGCTGCAGGAAGCCAGGACTTGTGGGACTCACCTGCCCAGGCTCCTGGGAAGTCACCTTGGGACACTGGGCAGGGAGAGGTTGTGTGAGTGTGTGCATAGAGGGAGGTCCCTTGTTGCACTGCGGCTTGGTTGGTAGCTGTGACAGAGGTGCCAGGTTATCCCTGTCCTAGGCAGGGTGTGTGCTGGTGCTTGGGGGCTGTGTGGTTCCTTCAGAGACAGGACCGTGTCTTGGTGGCTGCGGCGGTCCCGTATACCCCTCTGCATGGCTGCTGATCTCCAGGGGCAGTCAGGCTGGGCCATTTGGCATTCCCTGTCTCTGGCCATATCCTCTGCTCTCCATGTGTGCCTGGACTGGGCCACGGAGCCCATTGGGCATTGAGGATGGCACAGCCCAGCTGGTGTCACTGCTGCACCCCAGAGAGTCCTGCACCTGTAAGCAGCTTTATGGGGGCAGGCTTTCATTGCATATTTTATCCATCAAGCTGTGCCAGACCTCTGAGTCTACCCAGTAAAAAACAAACAAAGAAAACCCAAACCGCAGCTTCGTCCAGATAAAAAGCCCAGCAGGTTGATATTTGCTTGAGCAAAGCTTGATAAACAAGAAATGCAAATGTGTGTTTTAAGCTGGGGCCTCTTTCCACTTCCACGCAGGCCTGGAGGGACTGTGGTGTCAGAAGCCTGTGCCAGGGTAAGGCCTTATGCGTGGAGTACAGGCTGGTTGGTCTGCACCAGGCAAACTGGAGATAGCATGTGTTTGTCTGTCTTTTTTAATTGCTTGTCTTCCTGAAAATCTGAAGCAAAGCACTTCTGACTGGAGACAGGCCCTTATACTGCAGAGTCAGCCCTGGCATGGGTAGGGATGAAATGTTTAATCCTCCTCAAAATTGCACACCGCACAGATGCTGCAGAGACTGTAAGAAGCAAGTAGAAATAGGCAGCAAGGTCCCAGGCTGGCCCGAACCCAGCAGGGCCCAGGGAAATGCTGGGGGGCTGAGGCATCTTGTTCAGCTCGGTGCAACTGGGGCGGACCTGTTTTACTGTGTGCTGGGGAAAGGCTTGGTGACCAGTTCCCACTGCAGTATGCATCCCAGGGAGAGATACGCACCACCGGAGAGCTCAGCAAGGTGACAGTGGTCCCCAGGGTCCTTCTCTCCTCACCAGGTGGTGCATAGGGTCACACCACCTTGAGATGATGGTGCGACCTTCTTGAGATGCATTCTTAAGATGACCCAGCACGTGGGCTAGCTGCTGCGTGGGGCAGTAAAAGGGATGTAGGTCCGTGTGCTCTGCCACCCCACGGCTCTGCCCTTGCATCTGTTGAACAGGCAAATGCCTTCGCCTGGCCCGGCAGCCTTGGGCACAGCAGCGGAGGGCGAGCGGACAGTCTTTGGTCTGTGAGACTCCATCAGGGTCTGAAGTTGCGGTTTGCAGGAGTTGTTTTCATCCGTCCTGGTGCCATATCCCCTTCCTGCAATGCCCATTAATCCTGCTTCTGTTTCCTTAATGTGCTAGGCATAATGCCAAGGCTGCAAAGAGTAATTTTTTTGCCCAATAAAGGATTTTAGTAGCAATTATGTGAAATCCTACTCCTTCAGTTTGATACCAGGAGGTTGCCTGGTGCTCCCTGCTTCCGTGCTCTGAAGTACATGAACTCAAGAGCTCCTTGAATTTTGAGGGTGTTTGTAGCTTGGATTTCCTCTAGCAATACCACATGTGCCTTCTGAGGTGGGTTTCGCCCCAACACGTGTGCTTCTTGGGACTCCCTGCTTCTCTCGCTGTGCTGCAAGGGTAACCCTGAACCCTGTCTTTGAAGTTTTTGCATTTCCCCCAGGTGACTCGGGTTGGTTTGGCTTAGACTCTGGGTTATGGGAGGTGCTGCAGCTTGGCGCTCTGCATGATGTCTGCTGAATTGCTTCAGAGCAGCCTGAGCTTGGGAACGTGGCGGTGGGACCGTGCAGGCTGGGCAGTGCTCCTGCATGGCCCCGTGGGGGGTTGCTCCTCATCCTTCACTGCTTCTTCCCGGGGAGCAACCTGCCACGTCTCCAAAGACTTTACAGGCGGAAACATAATCAGGAGAGCATTTCAGGGAGGGATTTCTCTTGGAGCAGGGCTGCAAGGCCCATGCATGTCCTCTCTGTGACATTTGCCCCAGGAACAAGCTGGACAGAGGTTGCTGTTCCCTGCCATGTGCTGCTCTACAGCACGGGACCCGGCTCGCTGCTCTGTCCTGGCTTGGCCCTGGTTTCACACCCATCCCACCTTCAGCCGACATACTGGAAACCATGCGTCTTCCCGCTCTTGCCCAAGGCACAGTAAATTTTGGCTCAAAACTCTGGAGCCGTTTGCATTTCAGCCTGTTTTTTGGGCTTAGTGGCTTTTCCCCTTGTTTCTAGGCTGGACTCATCCCCTCTGCCAGAGCTTGGGGGCTAACCTGCCTGCACGGACGTGGCGTGCTGAGCCCTGTGCGTGGACCTGGGAGCGGGGCGTCCCTCCGCCCACCGCGCAAGCAGGAAGCCCATCTCCCAGTGCATTGTTTTGTTCTGCTGGGCAGGGAGGAAGGAAGCCTGCTTTGAAAAGCACAGATTTATTAATTTTTTCCCAGTGAGTATTGCAACTGGGGGGGCAGAACTGCAGGTGAAAACACTGCCAACCCAGCCCTGCAGAGACCGAATCTGCGCGAGGATCTCTGTGTCCCTGGGCCAGCAGCACAAGACCCTCAGCTCTGAGTTTACCTCCTGATTTGCAAAAAAGGAAACCAAAAAAAACCCCCAAAACAAACAAAAAAACCCCACAAAGCAGCAAACCCAACCTAGCCCAGAAGGAATCTGGACATATAAAAGCCCAGCAGATTGGTATTGGCTTGAGCAAAACCTGATAAACAAGAACGAAGATAAGTGTTTTAAGCTGCAAAGAGCAGCAAGGTGCTTTTTAAAGGATAACTTATTTACGACCTCCAGCGTGGACTGGCGGGCCTGGGAAATGCTGGGCTGAAAGAGATGTTTGCTGTGCGAGATATCTGGTGAGGCCAGGGGAACGGTGGTCCAGCAGCGCAGAGGCGGGCAGGGATGTGTGGCACCCCCGCGCAGGGCACGGGCTGGTGCTGCTCAGCATGACCTCGTCTGTGCCACTGTCGCCCCTGTGCGTGGCACCCCCAGGCCTTGAGGAGGACACTCCCAAGCAGGGCTGCGTGAGCAGAGCTGGACCGAAGCTGGGTCCAGTGTGGGAGAAGCTGCATTGCAGCCCCCATGCACTGGGATGTGGGCACGCTTGGTGCTTTCCAGCATGCAAAGGGGTTTTAGCTTGAAAATAGTGTTCCCGCCAAGGATGCCTGCCCATAATGTGCTTCTTAAATCTCCCTGGAGGCAGCAGGGGCTTGTGTGCAGGCCCTGGTGTCCTTCTGCTGGATGAGACCCTTTCCAGGCACTGGGCCCCTGAAAGGTTTCTGTCTGCAGCTCGTTCACGTGCTCATGCCATGTGCTTGGTTCCCAGGAACGTGAAAACACGGCAAGTCTTCAGTTGCTTTATCACTCATTTCCAATGCAAGAATGAGGGTCAAGAGGGTCCAGGCTCAAAGCAGACAAAAGGCGGTGGCTACAATTGCAAGGGGAGGTGGATCTGTGGGACAACTGGCTGAAGGATGTGGCGGGTGCTCAGAACTGACATGGGCCCACGGGGAGAACAGATCAGGTGGGACTTGCTGAAAAAGAGATGTTTGGCTCAAAATCACTGAGCTGAAAACAGCCAAGGACTGGGGGGGAACAGCTCATACAGTCACCCTGTCCTTGTCTGTTGCCCTTGGCGTTTGCTCTTGGTCTTGCTCCAAGGAAGGATATGGGACCCTGGGGACCATCCGTCTGACCCGGTGCAGCTCATTACGCTCCCTCTGCCCCAGGCTCTGCCGTTCCCCTTCAGCTCTGGCTGTAGCGGGCATTTGGGGTGCAGATAGGAGGCTGGTTTAGACCCAGCAGCGCTGCCAATGTCCTTGTGGCTGTGGGATGACCAAGGGCTGCACCCGGTGCTCCTCCACCTGAGCATGGGCTCTTCTCCCCTGCTAGTGACCTACTCCAAAATCTAGGAACAAAAAGGAGAGCTGAGCACTTTCTCTGCGCTCTCTGGAGCTAACATTTTAATAAAGTGTTGTTTTTTTTTCTGGAGCAGCAAGACCTGTTCTATCTCCACATGCCAGAGGAATCGAGTTTACTGCATTTTCAGAGGCAGGAGCATGGCCTGTGACGTGTGCCGGCTGCAGTCAGCAGCGGGCTTCCAGCAGTGGCTGGATGCGAGGAGCCAGAGCAGTCTCGCTGAGCTGGATAGCGGGTGTCTCCTGCAAGGAGGACTATTTGGTCACGACCTCATCTGACGCCGTGCTGTTCCCTCCCCTGTGCATGCTTAGGTATGCAAGTGGCAGCTTTCGCTCCAGACGTCCCCTTGGCCTGGCTTGGTTTGAACCCGTTCTTTGTTCGCCCTCTTCCCGCTGAGGTCCACTTGGCTTGCAGAGCTCAGGGCATCCGTGCAGGCAGCGCTCACCATCCTTGGTGCATGAACGGGCTGCCTGCCCCGGCATGGGTCACAGCCTCTGCGTGTGCAGCGGCGGGGACCTGCTGGCATGCACGGTGGCAGAAAGACTCGGTGCCCACCGCAGGAGGACAGCTTGGGGGCAGCACGTTCGCCGCTGAGCCGTTCTCGATGGCCGCGTGTGGGAGCGGTGGCTGATTGCAGCCCCAAAGCTGCGGACTCAATTAGCACCGATCCCCCCCGCCCTGTCCCCAATTCATACCATGCCTGGTGACAGACACTGCCTGCAGAGATGTCCCCATGCTCCGTCACCTGCACTTCAGCAGAGGGGTCCCAGCCCAGAAAGAGCCTTTTGAAATGCAGCTGGAGCACAAGCAAGCTCAGGCTATTTGGCTGGAGGGGCTTCCCTGGTAATCCTATCCACCCAACCTGCTTTTCGTTGGATTTTTTTCATTCTCTTTTTGTGATTTTTCCCACTGGAGGGTTGCTTTTGGCTGAGCTGTGCTCGTGGGCATGGAAAAGTGCAGAGCTGAGGCTCCTGGAGGTGTCTCACCTACTTTGGGTAGCGTGGGTGTGCACCCATGCTGATGGGGTGCCGTGCTGGTGGCCAGGAGAGGGTCTGCGTGCTGCCCTGGCTTCTGGCTCCTAGCAATTGCAGCAAGGAGCTGGTGTGGTGAAGTACGGTTCTGCGATTAACCCCAGCATGCGGGCTCTCAGCGCCGTTTCTTGCACAGCACATCCGGACCCCGAGGACAGAGCATGGCACGGTGCCACTGGGGCAGGCGACCCAGCCCTTCAGAGGGGAGATGATGCTGAGCCGTGGCCTGGACCGCCGGTGATGTTCAAAGGAGCCCTGTTTCCACTCGCCTTCTCATGCGGGAGACTTGGCGCCAGCCGCCCAGAGCCAGCAGCAATTTTTTCTGACCAGAAGGTAGCGGCGGTTCCCGGAGCCGAGGAAACCCCCCGTATGAGTGCCAGGCTCCCAGCAGCAGTGCTGGAAAACGCTGGCTGGGAGCAGGGCCCCACGTCGCCGAGGAGGAGGAGCGGTGCCCTTGGAGCCGGGCCGGCAGAGCCACTGCCGGGCTGCGACCGCTGTCGGCAGCGCGCCGTGCCCTCCGCCGTGTTTGTTTTCAATGCCGAAGCCTCGCTCGGCTTTGATCGGCGGCAGCGCTGGCTGCCTGCCAGGCCTGCGAAGCACCTTCCTTCTTGGCCCTGGCGGGTCTCCAGGGCATGAATGGGAGGCCCGTCCCCTGGCAGCCCCTGCCGCCCCGGGGGTGAACGGGCGGCGGGGGCTGCACCCGGTGCCGGCAGGGTGCTGGGTTGGGGCAGGGTGCAGGGGGGCTGTTTCCCCAGCCTCATCTCCCCTCAAAAAGCTGCAGGCTGTGGCTGGGTTGCTGCGGGGAGCGGGGGAGATTGGCGATGCCGAGGCTCCCTGGGGCAGCAGGAGCGAATGCAGCTCAGCCGTGGGAAGAGAGCGCCGAGGACACCGGGGCCCCAAAAGACTTGACCGCAGGAAGTCTTCCCGCTCCTCCGGGATGGGCCGGGAGCTGTCAGCGGGGCCGGGGGCCGGGCCTGGTCTCAGTGCCCTCCTGCAGCAGTACGGCCTGGATGCGGCCCGCAGCTGGATCCTGCGGGCCCCGCCGGGCAGGGACTGCTGCCAGAGTGCAAAGGCTTAACGTCGGCCTGCACGAAGGGGAGCAGATGGAAGCGAAGCCCTAGATCGCTTTTCCCAAAGCGCTCGCGTGGCCTGGCTCACGTGGAGCGCGCTGTGCTCGGGATGGAGCTCGGACACGTCTGGCCAGGTGGGCGAGCTCCTTCCCCGCTTGGGGGGCTGCGGTTTTCTCATGCCAGCATGAGCTGCCCAGCTCCGTGCGCCCTTGGCTGCGCTGCTCTGGGCACGGAGATGGTCCCCACCTAAGGCTGGCATGGCTGGGAGGGGATGAGAGCAGTGTGAAGATCTCCAGCCTGCTGCTCCCCCTTCTCCTGGCCTTCCCAAAGCTGATTAGTGCTGTCCCCAGATAATCCCTGGGTGTTCGGCCCAGCCTCTTTCTTCCCCGTTGGGCTTGCTTTGAGACGATGACGGGCTGTGCCAGCATCTCCTGGAGGCCACGGTTAGCAGCCACAGTTAGCAGTCCAATTTGGGCCACTGGGATCTTCAGCATCCCTTTACACTGGGTGGAGAGCGCTCCGGGCCACCGCTGGTGCTCAGCTGCCTGCTGGCCGCTGTAAAAGAGGTGGCAGAGCTGCCGAGCAGGAGCTGATGCAATCTCCAGCTGCGCCCTGAACGCTTCACTTGAACGTGGCTGGACTGTCGGATCTGGTTTCGGCACCGGGGCTAACGTCACCATTAGCCCAGAGAGGCTGGGCGTTGCTTGTGTACAGAGCTTACGTGCTCTTATGAGATTTCTCATTAATTAATTTCCCTCTTAAGCTAACTTTTACCTTTTTATCTGCTGCAATTAAACACCCAGGCGAAATTCCCGTGTTCCCTTGCTAGCCGGATGTCCTCCTTCTATTTTCTTTTCTTTTTTTCCCTGCTGTACTTTTTGGCGTGACAGTGGAAAAAAAGATTTTACCCAGGGCCGTAAATGTCAGTAGTGCAATAACTTGTCTCAGCCAGGTCTCCTTATCGGCCTGAGGAGGGCCCGGTGCGATGCTATTGGTCTCTCATCGTGGTGGGCAGCGTCTGTCCATGCAGTCCAGAGGGATGCAGGCAGCACCTCCCCGTGCTCGGTGCGCTTTTCTTGCGGCGGGGCTGGCAGCAGCTCGGCGGTCTGTATGTCCCCAGTGTCCCATGAGCGCCCTTTGGGCCTGGGTGAATTGTGCTGAGCTTTCCGATCTGAATGACCCTTGTCAAGGGCAATGGGGGGTGCAGGCGCCTCAGAGCCTGAGGACCGAGGTTTCTTTGCATGCGCACGGCCAGCCTTGCTCCCGCATGCCCTCGGCTAACCCTCGGACTGCTGTTTGTTTTTCCTTGCTGGCTGCGAGGTGTCGAGCGCTCTCCTTCGCCCTGCAAAGACTCATGCCCTAAAGGAAACACAGCGGGCTGTGGAGCTGTCCTTGGAGCTCAGCTCCTGTGCGTGCTTCTGTCCATGGCAAGCAGGCACCAAAGGTTTGCCCCAGGCGAAAGCCCCGGGTTTTTAATGGGTTCCCTTTGATCACGCAACACTTTGCTGCTGGTTTTCAAGCTGCCTCTTGCAGTGCTCTGTGCTGGTGCCTGCTTGCATGAGAGATTTGCGCCCTGATAGTCATGGTGACGGCAGGAACAGGCAGTGCGAACAGAGCATCCTCCACCATCAGGCTCCCTTGGAAGGTCCGTGCTGGCGATGTCCCAGCTGCGCTGCAGACAGCGGTGGCTTCGGGTGATGCTTTATTGTCCGCTCCTCTTGCAACGTTTTACTGTGCATTCCTCTTGCAATGTGTTATTGTAGGCACCTCTTGCGATGCTCCTCTTGCTCTGTTTTCCAGTTGGCTTGTAGAACCTGAAGGCAGGGTCTGTTCTGCTTTGCAGTGTTCCTGGCCGGTGGGTGTTTCGGTCTGTGGGTAAGATTTGAGAAAGCATTTTGGTAAGGAAAATGCAATGCAGATGTCCAACAGCTTGAAGCCCAAGTCCCCCAGGTCCCAGCCCACGGTCTCTCCTCTACGTTGCCCAGCCTCCCGTGCTGCCGTACCAAGCCACATACACGGCGTGGGAACAGCCCTGACACCTCCGCAGCGAAGAGGAGGTTCCCACCACCCCCAGGGGTGAGCGTGGCTGGAAATGCAAGCAGTGCATCGACAGCGATTAACAGACCTGATTTCGGAGGGGAATTCCCAAATCGTTCCAGCCTGACAGCAAGAGCAGAGGCAAGGTTGAGGGGGTTGCCTCCCACAGAGTGGTGTCACTGCAGTTTGGTGCCAGGGCTGTGGGAGAGACGGTGCGTCGTTCCCATGGTTAAAAGGGGAACGTCGAGCGTATCCACGCTAGAGCCTGCCCGTGTGCTGTCACGGGGGCTGGCATGTGGGAGGGGAGACCCGCGGCTGACGAGATGCCGGAGGCAGACCCCGCCGGGTGGCGCAGAGGTTTCTCTGGGCCGGGTTTGCAAGGCTGGGACCTTGCTCCTGGCCGCCCAGGACCAACCTTGGCCATGGTGCTCTTGGTGGCCCTTCTCCCCTGCCCTGGTGGAGCTGCAGCGGCTGCTGTCCTGGTTGCCAGGACTCCGGTGCAGCCATGACCCAGGCAGCCTTCTGGAAATAAATGGTCCAACTGGGCTGACGGGTTGCAGGGACTCGTGTCCGGGTGGCTGGGCCACTCCAGGGAGCTGCTGCTGGAAGCGTGGGGGCCAGGGGATCCCATTTTTGGTGCTACCAGTAGAGGGGAAGTCTAGGAGGTCTTTGCCTCCCCACTCTCTCAGATGCTGGTGGCAGCTCCTGGGTCTCGTTCCCGTGCTGGATGGCTACATAACCGATGGTGCTGAGCTCTGCAGGAGAGCCACTCTCAACGCGCTCTGCCGGGGGCTGCCGTTGTGGACAGGGAAACTGAAGTGCAGAGAGGAGGGTGTCACCCAGGGCCGTCACCCAGCCAGTGGCAAACCCAGGAACAGGCAGTGGGGCTCCGTGGTGTGTCCGCTAGAGCACAAAGCATGGTTTTGCTGGCCAGCTTGGAGCAGGCTTGATCTATGGGAGCAGACTGAGTGCCTCAGTGAGGGCACAGCCACGCTGGGGTCGGCAGAGGGTGCAGGAGCTGCATCCAGCTGGGAGGAGACTTATCCATCCCATTTTCAGGCCGGAGCAACTTTTCCTCCTCGGCGTGCAGCGGGGAAAGCGTGCTCATCAGGCACTTGCCCTGTGCCCCAGCAACTTCTGGGTGCCCATGGGCTCTGCGAGCAGGTTTGCAGAGCCATGCTGGCCCAGACACAAATCTCGAGGACTGCCGAGGGAAGGGGGTGAGGGGCAGATGGACAGGCAACTCCCTGCGTGACTGCAGTCAACGTACTAAATCTCCCCTGTGGCTCCCGAGCACCCATTGCCCGATTCCCAGCACCCAGCACCAGCACTGCTCGGTGCCCCTTCTCCCTCCTCCTCCACAGCGTCTGGCTCATCCAGAAGCACGGCACAGAGGTGCCCACTCTTGCCAAACCTCTCCAGAAACAGCCCAGAAAAACCCTCCGCTTAGTTGCCTCTGGGCTGCCCAGTGGCCTCAGCGGCTTGCAGAACCATAGCAACTAAACAGGGAGCCACGAGACCGATGTAGTGGGCTAATATATGTGCTCGCTGCATAATGATTGATTAAACATTTGGAGTTTAATTAGATGAATGTCTGTCTCTCTTGCTCTTATTCCTTACCCGTGACAGTTGCACAAGCACAGCTCGTTCCTCAAACACAGATAACGACCTTTTATATATTCAACGTGGGGTTTTATTTAATCAGTTGCTGGGCACTGGCTAAGGATGCTGGGGCTTGCAGCTCCCAGCCTCCCGCGGGAGAAGCAGCCAGCCTGAATTTCAGGTATGGCAGCCTCAGCCCTCGGCCCTGGCTCGGTCCTGGCTCTGCACCCCAGCCAGGCTCCACACTGTCTTGTGAACGGGACCACCTTTCCCAGGCTGTCTTTCCTCCCTGGTGAATCCCCATCTCCTTTATTTACGGATCTGTGGGATCCTGACAAGATCTCGCAGGCTGCTTAGTGCTGCCAAACGTCTGCTGGGGCAGATCATGCTTTTTAAGATACTCTGCGGTTGCACACTACCAAGGTAATGCAGAGTGTAGCATGTTTGCATCGGTGGTGGCCTCTAATTTTGAGCACCGAGTGGGTTGGGTTTCTTTCTTCTGCATAAGAAAAGCTTTTTATGGTGTCTGTTCCTGGGGGAGAGGGGGAGGAAGGACACGCTTTCAGGTGTCTGCGACACCAGAGGTCTCAGAGGGTCTCCAGCTGCCGCGTCCTCCCCAGCCCCTCTGTGGGAAAGTGCTGGGGTTCTTTCTCGCGGCGCGAGTCCCTCCCCAGCAGGAGCGTGGGGTGTCCCAGCTCCCCATCGCTGCGCTGCGGCCTCTTCCTTTTCTTGAGCTTTTGAGCATTTGGCCTTGTTGCCTTTTCAAATGAAGTTTAAGTGACCTTAAGAAAGAGACGATGGGTAGAAAAATGGCCCCTCCACTTAAACGTCCAATTTTCTCCCCATTAAGCACAAAGGAAAAATCAGTTGGTCTCCCGGCCAGGAAGGTCGGATCCAGCCTGGCGCTCGGCAGCAGCTCTGGGCCAGGCTTCCTCTGCGCTTGCCCTTCACCGAGCATCCCTGCTCTCTGCTGCTGCCGCCTGGGCGCAGGATGAGACGGCAGCCCTGGCGCGGGAGGGTGCGCGCGGCGCGGCCCCTTGCCGAGCAGCTCCGTTTGCTCTCGCTGAGGAACCTTTTGAAGCGCTTGATTGCCACGCTGCTCTCCGGGTTTTGTTTTCCTCAGGCCTGCTGTCGCTTGCTTGCTTTAATGAAGGAATTATCAGGCTCTGGAAGTGGCGGTGACTTGCTTTCTCGCTCTCCTAATGCTTTTAAATTCTTTGCATTAAGCGCCCCCAGCCTTTTGCTAGCCTCGGCGTGCAGGAGAATACGCTAAGCGAATCACGTCAGACTAATTCCTCGCGCCCTGTGCTGGGTTTTGGCAGACTCTGGCTCATCTCTCTAATGGGGCCTAATTGGAGATGTCAAGAAAGCGGCACCTGCAAGATAAACCGCTGCAACAAACCGCTGCCATGCTTCGTTAAATAGAGAAATTGCCGCCGCCGGCCCTCTGGGGCGGGGAATTAGTGGACCTGATGCTATGTAGGATGCAGCGTGGGGAGTGGGTGGCCCCAACGGAGCCAGGACCGGCCGTCTCCTCCGCCGTCCGGGGGCAGTGAGGCGCTGTCTGGTAAGGAGCCTGTTTCCCAGTTTGGAGTGTCTCAAAGCGGAACAGAGGTGTTCGGAGTAGGGTTCCTGGTGCCCTCTGCCCGGAGCACTGTGCAAAAAGGCAGCGGCTGCTTGGTTCTCGTGGTGGGGGGGGCATTTGCCGCGGGTGCGATGAGCTTTGCCCCTCAGGCCGGGTCGGTGGTGTTTCCCGGGGGACAGGGCCGTGGGGTGCTGCCCGCCTGGGCGGCTGGGCTTTGCAAAGGCAGGCGCTGTCCGGCCTTTTGCGGGGAGCCCTTTCGAAAGCACTGGCAGCGTGCGTTTTCTCCCCGGGTGGCCGCTGCAGTCGGGAGGAGTCTGCACCGTGGGCACAGGGGCAAGGGATGACTGGGACGGTGCCGGGAGCCATGTCCTGCCGTGACTCCTCGCCAGGCTCTCCTGACCTCTCCTGCCTGCAGGACAGACGACCGCGCCAGGAGCAGCCCACTCAGCTCGACGGCGCCGTGGGCAGGCACGAGGAGGATGTCTGTGGCTTGGCTAGGGTGGTGTCAGCTCCCTGGTGTCACTGTCACCAGGAGGAGAGCCCCTCCTAGCCCTGTGGGACCTGATGTGGTCAGTGAAACCCTGGGGTGCTGGTGTCCCTGCTGGGAGCCCGTTGGCCCTGCGTGTGCCTGTCGCAGCAGAGAGCTCGCTCTGTACTGCAATGTGTCCTGGACTTGTATGTCACTGTACTGGGGCTCATCTCAGTCCATCCCATAATTTCCATGCATGCTTTTGCACCCTCACCTGCTTTTCGCTCTGGCAGGTGAACATAGGCCTTGCATAAGAAATGGGATGTACTGTTCTTCCAGGAAATCCCACTGGTTTGACTCAAATCAAGAAAGAAATCAGACTGTTCTTTGCGCTTGTAGCATTGAAGAAGTGTTACAAGTATGTTAGGTCTCGATGAGGTCAGTACACCAGCGGGCTGTGCTGCTATTCAGAGAGACCTGGACAGGCTGGAGAGTTGGGCAGAGAGGAACCTCATGAAGTTCAACAAAGGCAAGTCCAGGGTCCTGCACCTAGGGAGGAATAACCCCATGCACCAGTACAGGTTGGGAGTTGACCTGCTGGAAAGCAGCTCTGCTGAGAGGGGCCTGGGAGTGCTGGTGGACCACGAGCCAGCAATGTGCCCTTGTGGCCAAGAAGACCAATGGCATCCTGAGGTACATCAGCAAGAGTGTTGCCAGCAGGTCAAGGGAGGTGATCCTTCCCCTCTCCTCAGCCCTGGTGAGGCCACATCTGGAGTACTGTGTCCAGTTCTGGGCTCCCCAGTACGAGAGAGACATGGAGCTATTGGTTGACAGAGCACTGCAACAGGTTGCCCAGAGAGGTTGCGGAGTCTCCTTCTCTGGAGATGTTCAAAATCCGCCTGGATGCAATCCTGCGCAACATGCTCTAGGTGACCCTGCTTGAGCAGGGGGGGTTGGACTAGATGATCTCCAAGGTCCCTTCCAGCCTCAACCATTCTGTGATTCTGTGATTCAAGACACATTGCCAGGAGCATGGGAGGGGGATGTACGTGCCCTTGGTCATTTGAAAAGTTACCGAGTTGGAAGTGGAAATGAGATGCCCCATTGACCCAGGACTGTTGGCCTGGCATCCTAACGGGAGATGGTGGCTTCTACCTGCAAGCTGCCCACAAGCACTAGGATCTCCAGCCCTTGGGCTGTGCCAGCCCCAGCAGCAGACACTGGTGCAAGGTGACACTCAGCATCTCGGGCAGCAGTGTGGGGTTATGACAAGCCGTAACAGCAGTGCCCGGGCTTCAGAGTGTGTTTTTTTTGTTGGTTTGGGGAGGTTTGTTGTTTACCTGCAGCTACCACCCAAGCATAGGTTGTGCATTGGATTTGATTTTGGCTGCTGCTGTGGGAGGGTTCCTGGTGGGAGCTGAAGACCCTCGTCACAGCCTGCTCCGCCGTGAGCCAGCCTCTGCTGGGCTGCCCTGGCTGCTGAGCTGGGGCTGACATGCGCAGGAGGCCTGCGATCCCAGCGCTTGGGGTCCTCGACGGGAGGAAGAGCGCTGCCCACTCGTCCTGCAGCTAGCAAACTGCCTTGAGCAGGTCATTAGAGCACAAGCTTAATTGCAGTGACTAATCACTTTGCAAAGGTGGGCAGCTCCGGCAGAGCACTTGGCTGGGGCTGGGGCAGAGGGTCGGCTCCTGCAATTAAGCATGCAATTAGCTGTGCTCATTAACTTCTGCAGGAGCTGAGCTGCCCTCTGCACGCGGGGCCGGGGACTGCTCTGGGGAAAGCAGGCTTGTCCAGGGGTGCATTGGGGCATGGGTGCATGAGAAGGGACCTGCAGCAGGTCCGGTCTGGGATCAGGCTCCAGCTCAGGGGGTGCTGAGCTGTCTCCCTGAATCACAGCAGGCTCCAGACCTGAGCTGGGCCCTGCAAATGTGACAGCTTCCCAGCCTCTTGCTGTCGTGGCACCAGGGGAGCGGGAGCAGGCGGGCTCGGAGCAGCTTGCAGTCATGCTCAGCCTCCCCACGCTGATCCTGTCTCTGATCCAGGCTGCCTTCAGAGCAGATGGGATCTCACCCCTTTCGCTCTTCGCCTCCAGACAGGACAGTTGTGGGTTTGGTCAGCAGAGGTTAGCGAGACCTCAGAGGAGCAAAACTATTTGTGCATCGGTCCAAGGCGTAGCTGAGGTTGAATCACCCCCAGGCCGATGAAGGTCCTGGAGCTGCTCCGGCAGAAGGGAGCGTGTCTGACCCCTCTTCTCCACCTGACGTGTTTTCTCCCCCTCTCCACAGTGGAGTCGTGCCCCCGGAGCCTGGACTGCACCCTGCAGCGCCGGGAGCTGTGCCCGCCAGGGTCCCATGCCTGCGGGCCCTGCCTCCAGCAGTTCGTGGAAGACGACCATGGACGATGCGTCCAGAAGAAACACTCACCCAGTGGTACGTGCAGCTACGTTGCAACCCTTTTCCTCTCTGTTACAGCCTGGTCCCTGCCAGCAAAAGGGGCCTGACTTGGTTCCCTGTCACCCCAAGCTCCACCCTGGGAATGGTGGCTACATGTGCTGCTGGGGGCCTCCCGGGACCCACAGGTGCTGGGTGTTTCCCTCTGCACGGGATGTTTGCTCATGCCCAGCAGCAGGGATGGAGGGATTTTTCCCATTCCCCTGCCCCAGCTGTTGGACGGAAGCTGTGCTCCATGCAGAGGTGTGGGTCTCCTTGCAGCACGCAGCTCATAACACCACTGCTGGCGTGTCACCCACTCCTGCAGGGCAGATGGGGTCCCTTAGCCTGCTCCTCAGGGTTTCTCTCTCGTGCCAGGACAGGGCATCCTGCACCCTGCTCACCCCTGCAGCCGGGGATGCTCCTGTGGTGGGTAAAGCCTGGAGCCTGGTGTGGGCAGCCCCTTGTTAAGCCTGGGAGCTGAGGTCCTTCGTGCCACCTGCAATGAGCTGGGCGAAATGGACTTTCCCCCCACTTTCTGCCGAGGACTGGCAGGGCAGTCAGCGCTTCGGGAAGCCTGGTTATGGGACGTTGGTGGCTCAGCACCCTTTAGTGCTGATTCATGCTCCTTTTAGATGCTACAGAGCAGCTGATGGGGAATTTTGTAGTGTGAGCTGGCACACCTGCACATAGGACCTGTGTTTGTTCCTTAAGCTCTTCCCGGGATCCTGGAGAGAGGTTGCCGCTGGGGCAACCTTGACACTGGTTAGCTGTGCTCTGCATGCCCACTGCTGCCCCACGCTGCCAAGCTGGCAGCTCACCGGCTGCTTTTCCTGCTGGGCCTGGCGCCCTGTCCCGGGTATTTGGCTCCCGCCGCAGAGTGCCTTCAAGCGCTGACCCCGAGTGACAGCAGCGCTCGCGGTGACGGTGACGAGTGCCCTGTGTTTGAGCTGCCTGGCTGCCTGCGATGCTGCCTGCCCATCACTGGGCTTTCATTGAGCTCCTCTGAGACCATTAACCCAAGGCCGGATGAAGCCAACCTGGGGCTGCTCTCAGCGTTGCTGGTGCAGACGGAAGCGCTGACGTCAATCCCCGGTGCGACAGTGGGACCTGGCGGTGCCTGAGCCTGCAGGGCCGCGGGGGAGGCTAGGGCAGCGGTGGGGAGCAGGGAGGGAGGGCTGCAATGGGTGGCTGCGGGGGAAGGAAAGGGTGCTGGCAGCAGACAGGACGCTCCAAGACTGCTAGATGGCTGCTGTGGGATCCAGGCGCTTTTTTTTTTTGGCAAGGATATCGGCTGCGTGCTGCGCTTGGGGGCAGCAGAGAGCCCCAGGCTTTGCAGGAACTTAGCGGCTTTCCCTGCACAGAGCCGTGACTCATGCAGCCCACCCACCCCGCCACCCGTGGCCGAGGCGAACGGGTACCCACGGCTGGAGCGTGCTTCCTCACTCATCCTGGCACCAAGCCAGGCTGGCGTTTGGGATTTCAGTCCTCGCTTTGAGACATCAGTTTGTGCTTCAGGCCACCTCCGCCACGATCTCAGCCAGCCCCCGTGCAGCTCAGCCCACCTGCCCTCAGCTCTGCGGCGCAGCTGGGGGCGGGCAGCTCTACGGTGGCGGCTCTCCCTGGCTTGCTTTTCTTCCTTGCGGCACTTCGAGCTCTCCCCGTTTCACTCTGTTCCCGTCTCTCTGGTTGCATCGTGAGCCAGTAATAGCTCAAAACAGGAGCTGGTGCGGAGGTGCCTCCTGCGCAGCGATCCGCAGGGAGGGCACATCAGCAGCAGGCAGGGCTCAAGAGCTGCCTGTCAAGAGGGAGATGAGACACGCGTTAACCATGGCAGGGCTTGCAACAGCAGAGAGCTTGAAGGCGTTAAAGGCTGCATGGTGTGTTATCTAGATATTAACCCTCTCCTTTCTGGAGGGAATGAGGTCCCCGCAGGGCTGTGGCTATTTGCTGTGTGCTGAGGGCCCTCCTAAGAGCTCCTGGCCTGCAGAGAAGAGCCAGAGAGGTGGACAGGAGAAAGGCAGAACATCCCCTTGCAGCAGGAGGGGAGTCCCCTGATCGCCCAGCTCCACCTGCAGCCCAACACTGGGGCTCTCCCCACCTTGGTGGGGGAGAAGCGTTGCTGTAGGTGCTGGTTGTCGGGCCCTGCTGCGTGCACAGGAGGATGGAGCCTCCTGGCTCCTGCCCAGGCTGTGGCGTGTTACAGAATCCTTGGAGAAAGCACTCCCCACACGTCTCCAGGGGCTCCTTCCTGTGACTGCCCTTGCTGGTCTGCAGGACCTGGCGGATGGGGAGACACCCCTCTTCCTCTGGCCCCAGCGGGTTTCAAGCACAGGCTCCACCAGCAGTGACGGGTGCCTGGCAGATGGGTGACCTTCGACTCTTCGTATAGTTTGGAAAGCAAAACTAGCTTTAGGCAGGCTTGTTTCTTTCCTTCCCCCTGCCCCAGACTTTTCTTTCAAATTCAATAAGCAGGCAAATTAAAACTGTAATTACAGCTCCACCCAATTATCCTTGCTCTAGCTAAAACCGAGCAGCCTCTTTGCGCCGGGCAGGAGGTAGTACCTGGCAATCCCCTGGCGCTCCGCTCGCCCTGGGGAGGTTTCACTGGCGATGAACCAGGTGTAAAATTGGGAGGCGCCTGGTGCTGGCGCCCGTGGGCAGGGTGCTGCCCCACCAGAGGGCATCAGCAGGGTCTCTTGTTGCACCCTGGGCTTCTACTGTTGGCCCATCTCCAGCGTGTGGCCCCGGGCCCAGAGCAACCCTGCCACTGCGGGTTCTGCTCCGCTGGTGGGCAAGAGCCTTGTTGCTTCTCTGCCCAGAAGAGCCACTGTGCATCCCATTAATACCATCTTGCGTAGGGGAAGGGGACCAGGCTGTCACTGTGTTGGTGCTCAGTCTCCCTCCGGACATGCTCCCAGCAGCTGAGCTGCTTTCTTGGGACATTTCTCCTGGCTTGCTGCTCCTGAGCATCTTGCTGCGGGGACACAGCTCCCATGGGGCAGCCTGGCCGGCCTATGGCGATGCTGTGATACTGTAGCATCCATAGTGTTTCCAGGCAAGACCAACGGGCTTAAGCCTTGTCTGCCTTCAGCCCTGGGGGGGCGTTGAGCACCTTTCCAGCCCCTTCTTGGGAGCAGGGCTGGGTGTCTGGTTGCTCCAAGCCGGGAGCTGGCTCGTTGCACAGCGTCTCTGCTGTGGCGGCAGCCCCTCACTCCCCAGGGACACTTCTGGCCCCCTCGCTCTCATGCCACGGCCTGGTGAGCTCCTGAAAGCCTGCAGGGTTGTTTGTCACACCCCATGACAGACCACGGCGGTGGTACGGGGTGGTGCAGGAGAGAACGAGAGCTTCCCGCCCCTCCTGGGTCAGGGCCCATGCGTTATTCACGGCAGCCTTCGCTTTCCAAACAGCCCCATGAAATATTCGCGGGAGCCTTCAAGAAAGGGCCTCAGGGGCCATGCAACAGCTGGAAGCTTCTTCATGTGGGCTCCTTAGGGGAGACTGGGCAGGAGGACTGGGTCCTGGTTCTCATCGCACCAGCAGCCAGCACGGGCACCAGCGCTCTTCTCGGCTTGCTCAAGGCAGCGGTGGGGGCCTGCCCTGCAGAGCTGGGCTGTAGCGGCCCCCAGAGGTCATTCTGCCACCAAAGTCTGACCCGCTCGTTGCATGGATGGGGCCGTATGGGTTGTTTCAGTTCCAGTTCCCGCACCTTGAGCCCTTAGCCCGAGAGCAGCCGTATAGGGCAAGCGAAGGTTCGCCCGCCTCGGGGACGCTGGAGCGGGTATGGGAGCAGAGGAGCACGCGGCAGCACATCCCCCAGCTGCTCTCCGTCCGCGGCACCGTGTCCCAGCTAGTGCGGGCGGAAAGCCAGTGGTGCTGGGCTCTCCCCAGCCTCTCCCCATTTGCTTTCCCAGTGGCAAAGCCCTGAGGGCTTCCCTTGGCCTCTCCCCCTTTTTGCAGGCGGGCTCAGCCCTTGCTGGCGGTTTGGGGTCCTGCCATGGGTCCTGGCCCATGTCAGTTCGTGGCAGCTGGACCCGCAGGGATGCAGGGGCTGCTGCGACCCAGCCGGGCGAGGACAGTCTCCAGTGCTGTGAGTGCCCTTACCCCCGACGTCAGGTGGGGAAAGGCGGACGCCAGGCCTCCTGTGGCAGGATTCGAACGCAGAGCTCTCGGCGCGTGCTTCAGCTCCCAGCCCTTAGCCTCTGCGTGGGTGCCTGCAGAGGTCTTTCCGAGCCTTTGCTTCGCTGTGTGCGGGTGCCCGCGAGATGGTGAGGTTGATTTCTCATCCTTCACGCATCTGGCTCCAGGACTGCCTCCCTTTTAAGAGGATCAGCCCCTTAAAATAGAGGTGAGAGCCCAAAACCGGAGCCCTATCATGGAGAGGGAAGGGGGACAGGCTGTGCTGAAATGAGCCCCTCGGGCTGGTGGGGAGAGCAGCCGGATCCCGCTCCAGACTCTGCCCCTCTCGCTCATCTCGGAGCAACCGGCTGTGGCGGGGGTGTCGGGTTTTTTCCATGAAGTCTCGGGAGCACGTTTCTCTCTAGGAAGGGATGCACATGCGCCTGTGTCTCCATAGCAACTCCACCTGGTACCCGGCGCTTGGGCAGCAGTGGGATGCAGGGCCAGGTCAGCATCCCCTCCCAGAGGGGTGTCACCCCGCGTCCCCACCTCTCGCCCGACCTCCAGCTTGCTCTTTGCCTCCGAAAGCCCCAGAGCCTCACCTCGCTGCCAAGGTCGGGGGGGGGGGGGATTCCCCCCTCGCCCCAAACCCTCTGTCTTAACTCGCCCGGTGGGGGGGGGGAGGGGGGGTCGGTCATCCCTAGGGCGCTCGGCTTCCTTAGGAGAGCGGATGGCAGCCAGGCACTGCTGGGTTTGTGGGTGCTTTTGCAGCGCCTGCGAGCAGCATCGCCCGGCTCCGCAGCCAGCTCTGCAAAGCCGGCTCTGCAAGGCAGCCACGGCTGGGGCGGAGGGGCCCTAATTTGGGGGCTAGGGGAAAAAAGGGTAAAAGATGTGAAAACGGAGCAGCCGCCTGGCCCTCGGCTGCGTCTCAAGGATGCCTAACCCTTTAAAGGGGCTGCCCACACAGCCCCTTTAAAGGGTTAGGCATCCTTGAGACGCTGGTGACGCTGATCCCGGGATCCCAGCTGTGGCGTTACTCGCCGCGGCGCCGGTGCCGCGATTGGCTGCGGCTCCGGGCAGGAGCGTGGGCAGGAGCCGGGCTTCCTCTCCCTCGCACCCCCGTGCAGGCAGCTGGGCCGGCCCGGAGAGCAGCGGAGCCACACACAGCAACCCGGTTGGGGGGGTGGGGGGCACTTTGTTTTTTCGGGGCAAGCCGCCGCCGGGAGCTCGTGTCGAGGCGATGCGCATGAGCCGGGCTTTGCTCCCCGAGTGCCTGTGTGCCTTGGCGGCTGCGGGCATTGGCGTCGCCGTGTACCCGGCTCCGCACAGATTGCAGCAGCCCGCAGGTAAGACAGACTCCCCGGGGTGCATCGGTTTTCGGCGCACCGCGGTGGAGCCTCCGGTTGCCTCTCGGGGGGGGTCTGCACCCCCCAAAACGCTGCTGCACAATGTGACGGCACCTCGTGCATCCCGGGGAGGAGTGGGGCCGAAGCTGCGCTCGGCTTGCCCGTACCGCGATGCTTGTGCTGCCGGCAGAGTCGGGAGGGTGCGATTAGGGCAATAAATGGATGTTCAGCTGTTTTGCGCCTTCCCATGGAGGCTTGGACGTTTTGCAGTGTTGGCGCCAGGTTTCTTCCACCTAGAGCCGAAACCCGCACGCATCCCTTCTGGCTCTCTGCTGTCCCCAAACCCGGCCCAGAACAGGCAGGGCTGGGAGAGCCGCCGGGGCAGGATGCTGGTGGTGCCTGGCCCGCTGCGGGCCAGCAGCGAGGCCGCCCATGAGAGGGCACCCGTGGCCCGTGCGTGCCCAGCACGCCCTCAGCGCCGCAGCCGGGCTGGGGGGGGCCGTGGGGAAAACCCGCCTCGGCTCGGTGCCAGCTGAGCAGCGGGCTGACAGCTCCTTGGCTGCAAGAGCGAGGGCGATCCTAGCCTTTCCCAGGAGGCTCCATCCATGCCAGCAAAAGCAGGTCGACTCTCCTGTTGGCTCTCGCGACAGCCCTGTGCCTGGCGCTGGCCTCGGCAGGTTTCCCTTTCGGCGGGTCCTGCTCTAGGCTGCAGCTGAAGGGTGCCGGGGGCGGCTCTGCATGGTGGCGGAGGCGTTTTCCACCCGCAGGAGCGTGCCCAGCTCCTGTGGCCTCCCCCCCCCCCCCTTGGCTTCTGCAAGCCGCAGGGCGCTGACGCCCTTTCCGCCAGCCGCGGGTCGCGGCGCACGCGAGGGCGCTGCTGCCGGGCGCCTGGCTCCGAGCCCGGCGCTGCCTCCCCCGGGGGACGCTGCCCCGAGCCTGCGGTTTGGCACCTCCGCTCTGCGGCCGCTGCCTGGCCCCTTCCAGCCCCGTGCCAGCTGGGCAGGCCGGCGGGGCGTTTGGGAAGGTGCGGTGGCCGTGCTCCGGCTCCCACAGCCGTTCCTCGCCCCTTCCTCAAGGGGCTGACCCAGGTTACAGTGTGCAGTGACCCTGTTTCAGGCTCGCTGGCGGAGCAAGCCTTGGGGCGGCCTCTGCTTCCGAAGAGGAACGGGGAAGTGCAGCGGTGGCTCCTGCGCGGGCTCGGCCGGGCCAGGGCGGCGCAGCCTGGGGAGGTGCCCGGCGCCGTGGGCAGGACGCTTGGGTGCTCTGGTCGCGTGTGGTGCCCATCTCGCGGCGCCCCCCAGCCCCATGCCCGTGCAATGCTCGTAGCGCAGGCAGGGAGGTCTCCTGCTGCGCTGACCCTGGGCAGAGCAGACATAACGCAGCTCAGGGGTCACACTGCCGCCTCCGTGTCTGTGCGGCATCCCAAGCGCCAGGCTCGGTCTTTGCAAGGCTCCCTGTGTCGAGGAAAGAAGTGACCCTCACCGCTGGCTGCGGCGTTGTCAGGCTCGGCAGCCGGTCCTTGCCCGCACCAGGTGGTTTGGGGCAGTCGGAAAGGGTCGGCTGGTGGGTGCTGCCGTCCCTCCTCTCCGGAGGGTGACCATACCCTGAGCCCGGGCCGGGAGAGGGCTCGGCAAGCGACGGCTGCCGAGCTAGGCTGGAAGCTGGGCTGCTCCCGAATGAGCTCTTGGGCTCTGGTGTTTGCAGAGGGAGGGGGGATTTTGGCAGCAGGGAGAAGCTGGAGCTGGGAGAAGGGGCCCGCAGGGAAAATGGGGCTGGAGCGCTCCTCATCCCGCCACTTGGCCCAGCGGCTTTGCTGGCGGCATCAAGGCGGCTTTGTGCAGGTCGGAGCAAGGAAGGGGGTTGTTCAAATTAGAAGCAATCCTGGGTGCTGCCAGCTCTCCCAGCACCCATCTGCCTTTGAAGCGGGCTGTTCAGTGGGTGCTGGTCAGGCGTTGCGTGCTGGGCCTTTGCGCTGGCCAGCACTGAGGTTAAACTGCTGCTGTGCACTGAACACACCCTGGAAAAACTTCGTCCTGACTGATGTGGATATCACAGGAGAAAATTTCAGCTTAAAAGCTTTTGAAATGTAACGGCAAAACACAAAAAGGTTCTAAGTTTATTTTTAAGACTAGTGAAATGGGGATTTTTCATAGCTGAAAGAGAACCTGGAATTCTGACTTCGTAATGAAAGAGAGCGAATGGTTAGCCAGGGCTCTGCTGGCAAGCCATGAAGAAGAGTACTCATCCCTTTCAGGTTTTTTGAGTGCTGCTTTAAACTCTCGGGAAGGTTTGGAATGCTGTGCCAAGCGGAGCCAGGAGCTCAGGTGGCAGACTTTGCCCGAGAGGCTCAGCGAGGGTCACGTGCCAGGCACTGGGCTCCGGCCCCTCTCCACAGCCCCAGCAGCAGGATGGGGCCCGCAGTGCCCAGCCAGGCGCTCTGTGGCCCTGGGCAGCTGCTTCCAGCCTTTACTGTGTGATTTTCCAGCTTTTTTTTTTTTTCCCCCCCTTAAGCAGGTCACATTAATCCTCTTGAAGCATCAGCTGTCGCAGTAACAGCCGCTCAAGGCGAAAAGGTGTCACGGCAGAACTGTGAAAAGTGTTGTGTTTCCATTTAATAGAAGTAGAAATATAATGATACAATGTGGTTCCCCACTAGGCCTGAAGGAGAAACTTTCCTGCAGACAGGGCTATCCCACGGGATTACTTAGCGCTCTGCAAACCTCTGGGACCGTGGCCGTAACAGCGCGCAAAGCGAGCCGAGCAAACCTGAGGGCTCTGTAGCGCTCCAGCTCCATCATCTCCTGCCTGACCACTGCAGGGCTCCCTGGCGCCAGGGTGCACCCAGCCGGGGTCGGCATGCACGCGCAGCACAGGGCAAGGGTCGCCGGCTGAGGGCTGGGGAGCCGAGCCCTAGACCAGGAAGGTCCCGGGAGAGCTGGGGGTCTGCGGAGCAACGAATC